>NW_024543059.1:51297500-51897500 GCF_018167655.1 Microtus oregoni | reverse complement strand
ATATACTTTTGTTGTATGATAAGGCCTCTCTGGGTATATTCCCAAGAGTGGTATTGCTGGGTCCAGGGGTAAGTTGATCCCGAATTTCCTGAGAAACCGCCATACTGCTTTCCAAAGTGGTTGCACAAGTTTGCATTCCCACCAGCAATGGATGAGTGTACCCCTTTCTCCACAACCTCTCCAACAAAGGCTATCATTGGTGTTTTTTATTTTAGCCATTCTGACAGGTGTAAGATGGTATCTTAAAGTTGTCTTGATTTGCATTTCCCTGATCGCTAAGGAGGTTGAGCATGACCTTAAGTGTCTTTTGGCCATTTGAAGTTCTTCTGTTGAGAATTCTCTGTTCAGCTCAATGCCCCATTTTATAATTGGGTTGGTTAGCCTTTTCCGGTCTAGTTTCTTGAGATCTTTATATATTTTGGAGATCAGACCTTTGTCAGTTGCGGGGTTGGTGAAATCTTCTCCCAAAAAGAGAGCATCTTCAACAAATTGTGATGGCAAAACTGGATGTCAACCTGTGGAAGAATGAAAATAGATCCATATCTATCACCATGCACAAAACTCAAGTCCAAATGGATTAAAGACCTCAATATCAGTCTGAACACACTGAACCTGATAGAAGAGAAAGTGGGAAGTACTCTACAACACATGGGCACAGGAGACCACTTCTTACGTACAACCCCAGCAGCACAGACATTAAGGACCTCATTGAATAAATGGGACCTCCTGAGACTGAGAAGCTTCTGTAAAGCAAAGGACACTGTCACTAACTCACAATACTCTTTAAAGTTCCCTAAATCTTTAAATTCAGCACAGAAGATAAATGGCACGTGTCGATTTGTCCCTTGTTTAATCTGATATTTGAATGTAAAAGTGCAAATGTCTAATAAAAAACTCTACTTTCCCTGGCTTTGTTTACTCTGCTCCCACACAGAGGAAAACGCAATTGTGGTCTCGCTGATGGCTCACTCACCAGATGCACCTACAACTCCAGTTATCCAGTTATCTATGCTCAGTTTTCTCCAAAGCCACATCCCAATAGATGAAATCATTTTACGTGCTCAGTGCCAATAAATCCAATTCTTATTTTATGTGTGCTCAAACATTTTAGATCATATTACTCGATGACAATATGTTTTTGTCTGGATAAAAGTATATAATCATTAGCATTTATGGCTCTATTTGGTAAAGAGGCGGGTGGCTCCCTCTACAATTTCATGAAACGTAATCCAATTGCTGGCACATTAGGACTCTGAACGCAAGGTTTATAATGTAAATTTCAATTCTGTTCTGTCATAACTAACAAATACTGAATTATTTCCTCCCTTAGAAGTACACCATTGGAATCCATTTAAAGTGCTTAATGATGTATTAATAAACCATGATTTTACAGCAGGGCTTCTCCACTCCTCTTCCTGGCGCCAGCTCTGATGCTGCCAATCAAATTAGAATGTGATGTTTTCTAAGTTAATAAAGGTTAATTGGACATATAGAAAGGAAATTGAGCACCAGAAATATCTCTTCTCAGATTATTCTTCCCTAAGATATTACAGTTCTGCTCTCATACAACAAAGCATCCCCATTTTTCCTTTAAACCCACAATAGCATCCACTTAAGCCTTCAGAAATTCCCTATACACCTGCTATATTTATAATCCATTTTGACATATCTTTTCCAATTGATTATTTCGTAAAGGAACTAGGACTTTGTACGATTTTTTGCAAGATTCCCTGTAACTTGTCTTTGAGCCAGTTTTCTCAGCCCCACAAACCTGACTGTGAATATGAGTCCAGTTTTGTTCACATGCACCGCTTCCTCTCAGCAATTCCTCCCTTCAGAAGTTTATGGTTTTCCAATGCTCATCTCACCATGGTTCAGACAGAGCTGAAGGTAAACGCTAACAAAGATAGAATAGTATGGACTCTCAATAGCCACATAATGCCAGATATTTAAACCCTCCGTGTAAGAAACTCCATCGTTTGCACACTGAGGTTTAAATGCTCAAAAAAAAAAAGTCTGTATATGTATACTTCTTCTTCTCTTCCTTCTTTTCCTCTTCCTCTTCTTCTTCTTTTGGTTTTTCAAGACATGGTTTTTCTATGCATCCTTAGCTGTACATCAAGCTGGCGTCAAACTCAGAGATCCTCCTGCCTCTGTTTCCTGAGTGCTGGGATTAAAGGCATGCACCACCACCACTGCAAAACTACAGTAAACTTTTTAATGTTGAATAAAGTATAAAAACATGTATTTAAAAAGTAGTGGGTAGGATTAAAAAAAATAAGAATTCTGTGGAACCTAGAAATAACAAGAAAGTTAAACCCACAGTAACAAAAGAAATAAAAAAAGCAGGAAAGACAAAGAAAGAAAGTAAAAAGACAGTCTTTACAAGTCCAGAGTCGGCTGGCTGTGATTGGATTGGATCTTTTAGAATAAGCGGTCTGGTAGATAGTTATCTACATTATATATCTTAAGCAATTTTAAAACTAAAATAGAACAATTTTTTTCAGTATGATTTTTTTATTATGTAGTGTTTAGTAATGTGGATTGTATGGTATTGGCATCTTCATATAAGCAATACCTATTTAAACCATGAAATATTGTATAAATAATAAATGTTTTTGATACAATTCTTTTCAAAATGGGCTGAAAAGGTACGTCAATGATTAAGAGGAGACAAACACAAACATTTCTTTTGAATTAAGAAACAAAAAGTTCTTAGAGCAGTTGAAAAATAGATGGTCTAAAATACTGTGGAGAAAATGTCAGTTTTAAGTATTTTAAAATATAGCATTATTCATTATTTAAGAATTTCATACATATATACAACATGTTTTGGTCAAATCTACCCTCAAGTGCTCCCCTTTCAGGTTCCCCAGACCTCTCTCATTTTTTTTTCCATCTTCATAGGATCTTTTATTTAAACCTCTGAGATCAACTATTCCTGACTATAAGGCCATCCCCTGAAACATGAGCAACCAACCTGGAGTTGTATTGCTAGAGCCATACATTACTATGAAGATAAAACTTACATTCTAAAGGACTGGGATACATCCTGAGGTTACTTAGTTCTGATAGTCTACGGGGAACTCAGTCTGTTCATTTAACCTGCCTCTCTAAGAGGACAATGTAGCAATCATCCTCACTTACCTTGGATTTCCCATGTAATCAGTTTTACAACCCAAGCTAATGCAATGATGTGCTTTTTATGCTGCTGACCCAGAATAAAACGTGTGTGTGTGTGTGTGTGTTACAGTAATACATTGTGGAGATAACGAGCAAGTTGAAAGCAACCTTTTAAAATGAATACCCAATGAAGACATCTTTTGGATGTTGCTAGTATCTCCAATTCTTCCTCCATACACACACACACACACACACACACACACACACACACGAGAGAGAGAGAGAGAGAGAGAGAGAGAGAGAGAGAGAGAAGAGACACAAGATAACATTTAGGGAAGAATAGATTAAAACTCATGCAGCAGACAGAAATGGTCAGTGGAAGAAAGCAGAGAAGTAAATAATTCCAATCTTGCAATTTTATCTTGCTCTTGATTAAATTATACCAAGGGAGACTGTATTTTAATTTCTTTGATGAGCCACTGACACATTTGGGGTATTCTGAAGCTACTATTAATGCTTTCAAATAGATACAATCCTCGGAGAGAACCAAAGTTCCTTTTCCCGGTAGCCATGGACTGCCAACAGACACTCAGGGGCAGTGCTGGTGCTCACGCCCTTCCAATTCATTTTGGAATGTTGTCTGGCTTGATCTTCAGCTAGCCTTGCATATTCCACAACAGGTGCTGTGAATCTATGTGCAAGACATCCCTGCCATGTCTGGGAGACAAAATCTCTTCAGTCCTCTGCTGCCTCTGGCTCTTTGTTCTTCTACTTCCTTTTGATTCAGACTCCCCCCTCCCCAATATAAGACTAGCACTCACTAGGGACAGCTGCACATCTCTGTACTAAGCAGCATCTGCTCAGAAGACAAGCTTCTCTGATGGAAAATGAGATGTGCACTAAGTTTTAAGGATGATAATACATATTGTGAAGGCAGTTTGATACTGAGACCATTTCGTAGCATAATAGGAACAGGTCCTCTCATAGGCTTCTGACCTTCTAGCCACAAGATCTTTATTTCACATCACTCAGTATCAGACCCAGGGGCCCTTAAATCCAATCAGAAAGTGCTTTGCTACCACCCGCTCCTTCATGCCTTGGTTGCACTAAGATGTGTATATTGTCAAGCTTTCTCTGTCATTATTACAGGTCATGGGGTTTATAGCAGAGGCCAAGAAGCATCCAGGTGAGTATCGCTTGACTACTTCATGTCCTGTGACCAGTGTTTGTAGTGTCTTCAGAAAGTCGGTCTTACCATTAAATCTGGTAGGCAACCAAGAACAGCAAAAGCAAACTATATCGTTCTGTGGGTCTCAGGGGACACTTTGGCAAAAAAAGATTCACACCAGGAACCTATAATATTTAGACTTATTTAGTGATTTATTTATTAAGTTGTTAGTTATTGTTTGAACTGTCAAACATTCTCTCTGCTCCAGCTAAGATGCTACTTTACAGGACAGACAACCCTGAGCTGCAGGCTGTGCTTAGAGATGCTGGCATCCCCTACAGTAGCCACAATGCCCCATGGTTCCAGGTTGATTTTCAGGTAGCTGCTAACTCAGTTCATTTCCATGGTTACATAAAAGTAAAGGGCTTCACACACCCGTAGCTAAACTCTTTCTTGTCATGCTTCTATAAAGATAAGGTGGAGGAGTAGAGTAGATGGTACATAAAGAGGGCCCAGAACAGGGAGGATTCTGCAGCCAGCTCGCGCTAGTGAGGGGAGAAGAGTTTACAAGCTTCACTTTCGAGAGTCTATAGGCAGATAATCACTGATGAGGGGGGAGAGTCATAGCCTTCAGGGATACAGTCATTGATAAGGTGCCCAGGCCCCGTAAACAGACCTTAGTGACGTTTACTGGGGAAAAGGACATGAACGTGGTAGGAAGACAAACCTGGGGAAAGAAACAGTATGATAAGAGAGAGAAACGGGATAGATAAGTATGATTAAAATCAATTTTATACATACATTAAAATGCCAGAGTAAGCCATATTATTATTGATACTTAGTACACTCTAATAAACATACATAAAAAGGAAACTTCCATTTTGACGCTATTGGCATGCAGAAAGACATGAAGAACAGCAGAGAACATGATGCCATTATATTTTCCTTTAGGCAGCAGAAACACACACACAAAAAAAATGATTCCTAATCCACAGTTCATCTTTTCACAACCTTTGTCCTAGTTTTATTAGGAAGATAAAATACTTAAGGTGAACAGGCTGAAAAGATTTAGAATCTTATATTTCATTCTCAAGTGATATATTTTGCTTTTCTCTTCTAAATATTAAAAAAGCATGTCGTGGAAAGATGTCTGTATGGTTAAAAATACTTCTGTTATTTTGTAGAAGGTCCACATTGAGTTGCCAGCACCCGGGTCAGGCAACCCACAACTGTCTTTATCTCTATCTGATAGAAATCTGAGATTCTCTTTTAACCTCTACTGGTTTTAGTGCACACCTGGCACACACACAGAGACACACACACATATACACACAGACACACACTCACAGACATAAACACACACAGACACACACACAGAAACACACACAGAAACAGACACACACAAACACAGACACACAGAGATACACACACAGACACACACACACTGCACACACACATGACACACACACAGACACACATACAGACAAAAAACACACAGAAACACAGGCACATACACACAGAGACATAGACACACACAGAGACAGACACACATACACATAGACACATACACAAAGACACAGACACACACAGACACACACAGAGATACATACACAGAGACACAAAAGGACACACACAGACACACACATACTACACACACAGACACACAGACATATGCACACACAGACACGCACATACACACACAGACATACAGACATACTCAACAAACAAACAAAAGTTTGTTTACCAGTTTTCTAAAATGCAGCTCCAAAATTTATGACAGGTTCATATGTGGAGGGAAACTTGTTAAATATGAAATTTGCCTGACTGAAAATAAATGTGTGTGGGTGCTACCAAACATTTGTTTGAAAATTTATCTGTCTAACTTTTCTTTTTTTAATTGAAAATGTTTTTATATTCAATATATTCTCTCTCAACTCCTCCATTGCATTCCCATCACCCCACCCACCCAACTCTACCCTGCCTTCTCTCTCTCTTTAGAAATAAACAGGCAAACGAAAGAAAATAAAACAGACTTTTAAAACAGGAAAAATAACAAAAGAAAAAAAACACAAACATGCACACAAAACCTAGAAGGAAACAAAATCAGATAGCATAATGTACAACCAAAAGAGCAGAATAATTAAAAAAAATATGCCCAAACAAAGTAACATAGAACAAAAAAAAAAAATCCCATTGAATTGATCTCGCTTTGTCTATCTATTCCTAGGCATGGGACCTGACCTGAAGTGTGGTCTGTACCCCCAGTGAGACTTCACTAACTCCCCAGTGAGACTTCACTAACTCATTATCAGTTGGAGGTAGCTACTGAGTTAGGGATGTTCACTTCCCCTCTCAGGGTCAGAACCTCATCAGGTTTAAATCTCTGCAGGAAGACATAGTCAGTGTGTTCATGTACATATCAGTCCTACAGTATCTAAAAGGCCTTGTTTCCCTGGTGTCCAAATTCCTTCTGGTTCTCAAAATCTTTCAGCCTAATTAAATGCTTTGTTTCAAATTGTCAAAAGGGACATTTTGCTCCTCAAAAATGTGAATGCATAGTTTTGTAGTTCAAACATCTAGTGCTTCCCAAATCATTGTTCTAGGCTGGAAAGAAACATCTATGAATGCACACACACACGCACACTCACTCACACACACACACACGCACGCACTCACATATACACATGCACACACACATACTTACACTTGCACACGATTAAGGCTCCCACGTACTACAGATACTGGAAACACTGGTTTGAATTTTTGCATTTTCCATCATATTGCTCTGTGTACCTCGAGCTATGGACTCTAAACCAATTTGGCATACTGTCTTCAGCCTATCCTCATGTTTCTACTGAGTTGGCATGTGTATGAGCTAATTGACAGTTGTGGCAATGCAAATGATATGCAAATGCACCCCCCGCTGGACCTCCTTTCTAAGTTCTATTTATGCCTATGCAAACGTGGCACTTTGTAACATTCCCAGACATTTAATTTCGTGGTTTGTGTAGACATTTAGTATTATTGACAATGATACATTGGCCTGCTATGGTGTCTGTCCCTGATAAACGTTTTTGATTTAAACACATCATTAAGGCTGATAAATTTGAAGAACATGAAATGAAAGCTGATAATGTCGTTATGATAAAATTGAGTCAAGGAAAATTTACAGCTATACTAACGGTATTGGGCCAAACACACACATACTCCTACATGCATGTACATGCATGCACACACGTAGACACATACATTAATGCAGACATGCACATATATAAACATGCACACATGTATACGCACACCCCTAAAACTATCCAAAAAATGTTGCCCCATTATTTTTGCAGAAAGAGCAATAAGAATGCCTGTGGCTGCTTGTGTGCAAACTTTTTTTAACTATAAGAATACAGTCTAGATAGTTTGTTGACTCTGTATATATTTTCACTTTCTAGGATTTATTTAACCTGTAGCTGGAGTCTGCTTTTTGGTTTCTTGGCTACCCACACCTGAATATTCACATAGAAACTATATTAGTTATAACACTGTTTGGCCTATTAGCTCAGGCTTATTATTGACTAGCTCTTACATCTTAAATTAACCAATTTCTATTAATCTGTGTATCATCATGATGCTGTGGCTTACCAGGTAAGGTTCTGGCATCTGTCTCCTTCAGTAATTACATGACATCTCCCAGACCCTGCTTACTCTCTTTATCTCTGTTTGGATTCCCGTCTGACTTTACTTGGCTAAGCCATTGGCTGAAACAGCCTTATTCATTATCTAATAAAAGCAACACATATAAAGAAGGACCTCCCACATCATTAACCTTTAGCATAATTAAAAAAAAAACTCAGGTTTCATATATGTGTTTCCAGAGAATATAAGAAGATATGCATGATCAAGGAGGAGCAAGCAAAATCTCTATGAAGTCTCCCCAAAATCTGCAAAAATGGACTGAGGGAGACAAGTCACAATAATAGACATGCATATGTGAAATCGGCTGAGGCAGCTGTTCTGCAGTCTTCAAAGCGTAGGTGGCGATGGGGAGATTACAAAGTCCAGAAAGGCAGGCGTTGATACGGATGTCGAGTGGCTCCGAAAAACAGTCATACTTGAAGTCTGGTTCTCTGAAGGCAGGAAGGTCAGGGCCACGACAAGCGCTTACCCGGTATGGTGGATTATTTGGCTTCCCCACTACTTCTACTCCATGAAGTTAACCTGCCTTTATTGTGATTCCAGGGTGAGAAAAATGGCAGCTGCATAACTTTATCAGACACATATTTCCATCTGATGCCAACTTCAGACAGAAAAGCCCCTCTTTGTAATTGGTAGGGAGGACAACGAAACGTGGCAGGACCGTGTCTCTGGCTGTGTTTATCTGCTAATCACAGAAAGCTCCCCATATGGAGGTATCCCTGAGCCCAGTAACCATGTGACTGCTTCCCAGGTTGTTATTTGAACTAATTGAAGTATATTCTCCTGCGCTGGAAGATGGGTGCAGTTTGTTGCTATTCCACCTGCCCTGAATGATTCCCTTCTGGTGAGAGGAGAGTCTCTAAAGTCAGGGAGTAAATAGAATTCATGAGCTTCAGAGGCTAAGACTCATAAGACCCCGACTGGCCATTTCAGCAGTAACGATGCAGGGAGAAGCTATGCTGATCACTCAAGAGACAGGAGAATCCAGTTACACAGTCATTGTTAGCTGCCACTGGTGTTGAGCTCATGGGTTGTAGACGTGATTTCGAGTCACCCGCGCTCCTGATAAATTAATTCCCTGGTTTGCTTGGTGTAGTTCATGCCCTATCTGGGGTCACCAGATGCTTGGTCCCACACCTTCCGGAATAGACACCCAACAGAGTAGTCTCTGGACTATCTTCATAATTTCTCTGTCTTTCCCTGCCTCGTTCTCCTTCCCTCCTTTCGCATGTTGTCTGCCTCTCACTCTTTGACTCTTTCCTTTTCCTCTCTGCTCTTTCTGTTGCATCCTATTTATGTTCACCTTTTTTTTCAATTTTCTAAAAAAAATAATTTACATATCATGAAATAAGCCAGTTTTAAGTGTGGTGTTCATTGGATTTTTGCACAGTATATACAGCTGTGTAAGTATCATCATGGTTAAGGAATGTACCACAGTATATACAGCTGTGTAAGTATCATCATGATTAAGGAGTGTACCACAGTATATACAGCTGTGTAAGTATCATCATGGTTAAGGAATGTACCACAGTATATACAGCTGTGTAAGTATCATCATAGTTAAGGAATGTACCACAGTATATACTGCTGTGTAAGTGTCATCATGATTAAGGAATGTACCACAGTATATACAGCTGTGTAAGTGTCATCATGATTAAGGAATGTACCACAGTATATACAGCTGTGTAAGTGTCATCATGATTAAGGAATGTACCACGGTATATACAGCTGTGTAAGTATCATCATGATTAAGGAATGTACCACAGTATATACAGCTGTGTAAGTGTCATAATGATTAAGGAATGTACCACGGTATATACAGCTGTGTAAGTATCATCATGATTAAGGAATGTACCACAGTATATACAGCTGTGTAAGTGTCATCATGATTAAGGAATGTACCACGGTATATACAGCTGTGTAAGTATCATCATGATTAAGGAATGTACCACAGTATATACAGCTGTGTAAGTATCATCATGATTAAGGAATGTACCACAGTATATACAGCTGTGTAAGTGTCATCATGATTAAGGAATGTACCACGGTATATACAGCTGTGTAAGTATCATCATGATTAAGGAATGTACCACGATATATACAGCTGTGTAAGTATCATCATGATTAAGGAATGTACCACAGTATATACAGCTGTGTAAGTGTCATCATGATTAAGGAATGTACCACAGTATATACAGCTGTGTAACTATCATCATAGTTAAGGAATGTACCACAGTATATACAGCTGTGTAAGTATCATCATGATTAAGGAATGTGCCACAGTATATACAGCTGTATAAGTATCATCATGGTTAAGGAATGTACCACAGTATATACAGCTGTGTAAGTATCATCATGATTAAGGAATGTACCACAGTATATGCAGCTGTGTAAGTATCATCATGGTTAAGGAATGTACCACAGTATATACAGCTGTGTAAGTATCATCATAGTTAAGGAATGTACCACAGTATATACTGCTGTGTAAGTATCATCAAGATTAAGGAATGTACCACAGTATATACAGCTGTGTAAGTGTTATCATGATTAAGGAATGTACCACAGTATATACAGCTGTGTAAGTATCATCATGATTAAGGAATGTACCACAGTATATACAGCTGTGTAAGTATCATCATGGTTAAGGAATGTACCACAGTATATACAGCTGTGTAAGTATCATCATGGTTAAGGAATGTACCACAGTATATACAGCTGTGTAAGTATCATCATGATTAAGGAATGTGCCACAGTATATACAGCTGTGTAAGTATCATCATGATTAAGGAATGTACCACAGTATATACAGTTGTGTAAGTATCATCATGGTTAAGGAATGTACCACAGTATATACAGCTGTGTAAGTATCATCATGGTTAAGGAATGTACCACAGTATATACAGCTGTGTAAGTATCATCATGATTAAGGAATGCACCGTTGCCCAGACTCCTCCCACACTACTTACAGTCAGTATCCCTAAAAAATCCTAGTCGTTGCTCTATTCTTTTCTGGGATTTCATGTAAACGGAACAATGAACACCTAGTTCATCGGATCTTTTCTTCCTGCTGTTTTCCCCCACAAGGGGGTGAAATTCAACACTTCCTTATCAGTACATCTTTTTTAACTAAATGTTTTTACTTCAGGTATCATAGTTCAATTAGAGATTCTATTTGGTGTGCCTCCCATTCACTTTATGCTCACATTCCCTTTTAGTTTTTTGAATATATGTTTAAGAACACTTCAAAGTTCCTAGTGGCTTGAGCAGCATTGTTGTCATGGTCAGGTCTTCCTTATTAAATCTGTCCCCTCCCCAGGTATGGATGGGGTGTAACTTTTATCTTTCCATTACTGATCACAGTATTACTGGGTTACCAACGCTGTCTTTATCATATTGTTCTGTATTCATTTTATATCTTCTTCCCTTATTTATGTAGTGTTTTGTTTGACTGGTAGCTGATTAATTGTTAAGTAAGCATGTTTTGCAAAGCTTCATTTTAATCCTTGTTCATGTACTTCCAAACTAGATCAATCCCAGAGATGACTTGATATCCAACACTCCATCTTGATAACTTTCTAATTTGAACCTGAGTGGTTATTTTGTGTAGAAGACAGTTCTTTGAGTAGGAAATCCAGTTGCCTGATGGAAAGCTGATTTTCAGTACCACCAGCCCCCCTCTGTGTGAGAACCAATCCACCGCTCAGACCTGAACCAAATGATCCCAGGTGTCAGCGATCACCCTACTCTAATAGTCACACTTTCAAAGCCTCAGCGTACTACAGACCTAATCCTCTGGCTCTAGTCATTTTGTATCCCCTGTAGTAGATCTGTGCTGCCTTTACTGCATTGCGCTTGAAATCTGTGCATATCTGTTATTGGCCAAATGTACAGACTGATTGCATAGATTTTCCTGGAATGACTTTATACACAGTTCTTTCATTATCTAGAACTCCAACCTTATCATTTTCCTTAAACTGTATTCTTCCAGTGCAGCATGGCCACAGGTAGGTACTCTCCTCCTGAGCACCTCTGACTCAGGACAGAAGCCAGGTGGTCACAAGTTCAGCCTCTTGGCTTCCCTTCTCAGAGAACCTGCCTGCACCTCAGCCATCCCCCTCCTGAAATGATCACTTTATATTTATTTTCTATACTTTTCCAGTTGTTCATAGCAATAGGAATATTCTCATGAGAGCTACACTAGAGTTGATGCTGACATACCTCAAGGCCACTGGGCCAGGCTTGGTGTCACTCATAACCCCTGTGTTGAGCTGTGGCTTCACCAATAAGCTTATGAGTATTATTTTGATCAGCCATAAGCCAGCAATATTTGTTGCTATACCTTATGCTTTAAAAATATAGCTTTATTTATGATATGAGAATCTTGTATTTTCTTACAATGTTTTTGATATTACTTTTATGATAAATTGTTACAAGAAGGGATTGCTTTTTATAGAGAAAGACTTGAATGTTTTAAAATCGTGTCACAATTACAATGCTACTTTCATTTTAATATTTCAATATTTAAATATTCATAACTTTTAATCAATATCTCCTTATTTGACTCCCCCACTCCCATGTGTATGGGCTGAGTTACATTTCCCATTCATAAGATAAACTCCTTATTCAATGAAATAAATATTGTTTATTAAACATCTGCTTGGTAGCTGGCAAAATATAAACATACCACCCACCACCACGCAGCATAGGTGTTTGGAAGACAGGCAGGTGTTACTATAAGAAGCAAATGTCTTGTGGGGAAATGGGTGAGAAAGAGAAGCAGAGGTGTTCATCTGCTGTGGAGAGAGGCCAAACTGGGGACAGGATGGCAGTGAGGAGCAGGCTGATACGAAGGGTCTGCACTGCCACATGGGGCCACGTTAGTTCTCTGGCTCTGTGCTGCTGTCTAGAGCCATGTCTGGATCCTTGGCTCTACTGTAGCCAGGGTCTGTGTTGATGTCTATGTTCCCTGTTACCGTGAAGACCATGTGGCTGGCACCTGGTCTGGACTGCTGCTTGAAGCCATGTTGATGTCCACAGGGTGTGCTGAGCTGGTCCCACCCCTTGCTGGCCTACGGAAAGCCTGCTCCACTTCCCACTGGCTACTGCAGCTAGAGATCTGCCCCAGTGTATAGGCATGGGGAAGCTGACCCTTATTGCTCAATGACCCTAGGAGAGCTGGTCCTGCCCCTCACGGGAGAGCTGGCCCAGTCACTCACTTGTCTCCACACTTGAGGACTCTGACCCTTGCTGGCTATAGTAAGGTGGCACTGGTGGTGCCGTGGGCACAGCAGGGCTAACCCTGATAGCAAAAGGCAAACGAGCACCCTGTGTGATACACCAGAGCTCCCAGTGCCACTAGGAGGAGCCCAGTGGGTTTGACTTAAGTATTATTTTTATTGTGTTCTTTTCTTTAGTGGGGGGAAGTTGCAAGGGTGAAGGGTGGGCATGGGAGGGCCAAGAAATGAGTGGTTTGTGGTGCGTGATTGCAAAATTCCCAAAGAACCAATAAAAAGGTAATGCTAACAATAATACTAAGATACAAAAATCCAATAGCGAACAAAGGAAACAAGTCTTATTTGGCTTGCATTCTAATTAGGCTCACGGTCAGGAAGGAGCTATGAACTTGGGATGCAGAAACATCTGTTGCATGTGAAGCCAGGGTCACATCTCTGTGATGGTGTCTGGGTTGCTGCTCTTGCTATAGACTGAGATTGGTTAACTTAAAACCCCACTGGCACTAAACTGAAATTTATAGACATCTTTTCGCATGTTCATACCATACTAGCTAGCGTCACCCACATCACTGACAAGACTCAGACTTTTACTCTGCTAGCTACAGAGGAGACTTCTCACCCAGAGAGGCTAACAGGCAGCCTACACATGTGCCATCCTGGCTCTGACTGGTCCCTCTCTCCACCGGTTCCTTTTCCTGCTCATTCTGTGCAGTGATATCAGCCCTGGTCTCTAGGCAGACTCCTGTTGCTGGGAACTTTCCTTTTCATTCAAACCTGTCTGTACATAGCCCAAATAAATCAATGATATGGTATTGCCTCTGGTAGTCATATTTTTTTCTTGATCAGCTCCAAATCCCTTAACTAATCCCCCTGAAAGAAATAGATAGTGAAAACGACCGACAAGAATAAAAAATGCAAGAAGCTGGAATATGAAATACGAATACGGCATTGGCACTTCAGACAGAGCGAAACTGTGCCAGCTTACGAAGAACCTGGATGTGGAGAGAGGTCATGTAAATGTACAGATTCAGAGTGTGATTATGAAGAACAGCATGGGAGTGAAGCCTGGATTGCCTGGAGGATGACTGGTGAGCCACCAGAGCATCAGATCAGCACAATAATCTGTTTTGTTTTGTTCTGCTTTTATGTTAGTTTGTTGTTGTTGTTTTTCTTCATAGCAAGGAGCTGTTGTAGCCTAGAGTGGTCTGGAACATATTATATAGCTGAGTTGCTGGTCCACATCGTTCCTTAGTCCCAGTGCTACCCTCCTGGTGAGATCCAGCAACATTATTGAATTAGTCTCAGGCCTGAGTACTCCCTCGGGTGTTGAGGCTGGAGCCTCGGTCCTTAGGTTCCCAGGAGAAGCACTTCTCTACCTGCACCACGGTCTCAGTCATCAGTCTGTCTCCCCACCTTTAATGAACCCTTGACCACACCCTCGAGTTCTTCACAGTGCTTGCGCTATTTCAATTTTAAATGAACATGTTCAAACAAGTTCAGTGCTGTTGGGTTTGATGACTCACAACTGGAATCCTGGGGTTGGGGGGAATGAGGAAGGACATTTGTCATGAGTTGAAGGCCAGACTGAGTCGAGTTGCACTACCTAAGAAGTTCTGTCTTTAAATAAATAGACAAATGTAATCAGATTTTTAAAACATATTTCCATTGTTTATCTGTTTCTATCTTCTCTTTACTTGTATGACAGTCAAATTATGTACAAATTGGGCATGAGGGTCTTATGAAGCTTTGTTCAGTTTTCATTCTTGGTTTTATGATATACTCTACATTGATTTTAAAGACTACTAATACTTCACTAATCTCCTAGGCTTTGACATTGTATTTCCTCCATTTAATGCTTCAATGTGGTCTTCTAAACAATCTTTTCCTTCCCCACTCATGTTTGCACTTTTCTTTACTTTCTTATCATAGAAATATTTAAAACAGCCATTCTAAGGATCTTGTCTATTGATTTCCTACTCTCTGTTATTGCTTGTGTAGAAGTTTCTATTGATTGATCTTTCTCCTGCTATGCAATTTTCCTTTTTATATTTTGTTCATTTTTAATTGGGTACAAAGCATGCACTTTATTGATTGATGAACTCTGTTCTATCTCTTTAGCTTGTGTGGACATTTCGCTTTTCTTTTCTGTCGTGTAGTTAAGTATCTTCCAAGTATGATTCTCCTGAGATTTATTCTTTAGCAGGTGTTCAGCAGAGCCTTCACCTCAGTTCTGACTTTCAGCGGCTCTTACAGTAAGGAACTAGCAATGCTTTTCTGAGGCGCTAATTCATGCCTGTGGCTTAGAAGCTCCCTTTGCTCTGTCTGATGGGAAGGCAAAGTGTTCCCATGCACATGTGAGTTTTCGTTCTTTATATTTTTTTAATCTTCTTAGTTTCTAGTAGAGCCCGTCTGATCTTTGTATCTTGTACCCAAACATACACATCTCAGCGTTCAGCAGAAATTCAAAACCTACTCTGAAATATCAATCTGGTCTTTCTCCAAGCATAGCTTTCTCTCCAGTTCTCAGGCAATTTTAATCATGTCATCTAAAGCTTGTTTCTGCCTTCTACGTGAAGAAAAACTGAGACTCAGTTCTGCCTTACAAACTTCTTGCTGTTTTTGTTTGCCAACGTGTTCTGAAGAGGAGTTGTGTTTGTCCCACCTTCTGAAGGGGAGTCTTCCAGTACACTGAGTGTAAGAATCAGTGGAAAACATGAGGAAAAGCAATGTGTACTCTTAAAAGATGAACTTAAAACGACATATCAAATTCCCTGCTTCTGATCCAGTACATAATGGAATCAACAAGCATTGATACCTCTACTTCTTCTATAAACCTTTTTGTTGCATATTCTATCTTTTGCAAGCTAAATCATATTGTTACAGTTTGATTCTCTGTTAATGTGTCCAAAAGCAATTTGAGGAGGAAGGGATTATTTGGTTTGCAAATGATCAGTGAAGGAACTCTAGGAGGAACCTGGGGCTAGGAGCTGATGCAGAAGCCATGGAGAAACACTGCTTATTGACTTGCTCCCCTTGACTTGCCCAGCCTGTTTTCTTATACTAGTACCATCTTCCCAGATGTGACATTGCCCATAATGGGCTGAGTGCTCCAACATTAATTAGCAGCTAAAAATGTCTCTCAAGCATTCATACAGAGCAGTCTGGTGGAGAAAAATTCTTCAGTTGTGGCCCCCTATGCTCAGAGGTGTCAAGTAGACACCTAAGATTAGCCACCACAATACAATGGGATATATTTTGTTAACGGATAAGTACAGAAAATGCCAAACAAATTCTGAACTTGCCCATAACTTTTCATATACCTTAGACCAAAGATGGTAATGTTCTTTACACCCTACATTTGTTGATTTCTTAATCAATGCATATCTGAAACAATAGCCCAATATTGATTCGACTTATCACTATTATTGATCATAGTTTTTAAACCTGTGCTTGCATTATAAAAGTGATCAAACCTGTGACTTCTCTGTCAGTGTTTTTCCACACACATCACAGTTTCTTCTGAATCTGCAAGATAAATGTTACCCAGGTAAATCCAGTTCCACTCCCCTTCATACCAAATGAAGTTCACATATTTACAACTGCAGCTTAAGAATTCAATATTCTTCCGTCTAGCACCCTATAGAATTGGGGTGTCAGCTGAACCCACATTGAACAGTTGGCTGCCATACTGCTTAAGGCACATATGAGCAGCTCTAGCAGAAGACCTAAGTGAGTGGCGTTTTTTCTTTTAGGTAATTATATGACGATGTTGGTCAACACAACGTACTTCATAGAAAGTGGGCACAGGTTGGTTCTAAATAGAACATAGTTACCTCTGGAGCGTCAGAAAAATCTTCCTTCTATCAAGCCTTCCAAAGCAGGGTTCAGAATACAATTAAGTAAAGTATTTGTTTTTGTTTTGTCTTGTTTTGTTTTGTTTTTGCTTTTTTGAGACAGGGTTTCTCTGTGGCTTTGGAGCCTGTCCTGGAACTAGCTCTGTAGACCAGGCTGGTCTCGAACTCACAGAGATCCACCTGGCTCTGCCTCCTGAGTGCTGTGATTAAAGGTGTGTGCCACCATCGCCCAGCTACAATTAAGTAAAGTAAAACGAGAAAGAGAACAGAACAATATGAAATGGTCTATAAACAGAGAAGTTGGGTTTTGGAATCCCAGATCTTACCTATCACTTCTACATGGTACAAAATCAACAGCGTTTGAATTTCCTCCTCTTATTTGCCATAGACTACATCACGACACCAAAGTTTTGTCTACAGGAAGGACAAAAGGCATGGAGTGAATTCAAGAACTGATGTTTTTTATAGACTTCGTCTTTTAACATCTATCCTTCACTCCTGCAAATGTCTTTACCTATTTTCCTCTTGCATCTTTACTTAGGAAGAATCTGAAGCAATGGACTCACTTTCCTCTGAGGAAGACTAATAAAGAGCACGGAGGGCTAAGGCATTATATTGTTTTTCATTTCCTAACTTTACATCCTATTTTTGTTTTATGACATTTCTTCTACATACATTTATTTGACAGGCCTTATTTCTGGCAGATGTTTTATGAGATCGCAAGAGAGGACCTCCATAGCATGTCTTAAACTCATATTCTCCAACTTCATTATATTTGTGTCTATCAGTCATCACACTCTTCCCTTGGTCCTGAGAGGTCACTGCAAAGGTCAGCAGCAATAGCCATCTCTGAAAGATGCAATCAGGTCTGCTCCGGTATCAGAGGGACTGTTTATTTATCCATTTAATCTTTAATTTATTTTCAAACCTGTTATTTTGAGTTTACCTCCCATTTCATACCTTTTATAATAAGGTTCAGAAGATCTGATTTTTTCATACTGAATTTTTGAGACACAATATTATTGGGCTATCTTGCAATCTATCACTGACTTTGAAATAGGGGAAACTATTTTGCTGGGGTTAACATAAACAGAGCCATGGGATTGCTTTCTGTTATATTTACCTTATATGATGCTACTACAATGTGGAGCTCACATAACAACACACTTATAACATTAAGAATTAGTCACAATACATCCTGTGTTGGAAAATAACATTACTGAAAAGTAATTAGCTAAGGATGTAGAACATAGGGTGTGTCACTTCTCATCAGATTTTCTCATCATATCTATCATAAGATTTATAAGAGATTAAAAATTAAAACTACATAATAGTACATATGGAATATATAAGACTTACATGTATTTTATACATATAAATACACACAAACATTTACATCTTCTTGTGCAAAGAGAAAATATAAGGCTTAAAAACATAAAAATTATCAGCATTTCATTTTCTATCATTATTAATTTTCTTTAAAAAAATGTTATGGTGTGTTATTACTAGGTAGCCCAGCCTAAGATCAAATGTTGGATTGCAATTCACTGCTGGTTACAGGGTTCCTTAGCACACCAAGTTTGCATCTCCATTAGCTTGTATAGGTACTTTCACTGTTCAGATATTAGCATGACAAGTGTATATTAGTGATGGTGAACTGTTGAGCACATGACAAGGAGACTCAGTTGGCTATTTGCAATCTGTTGGATGATATCGCTCTGATCTGGTAGAAGTGCATGATGGATTTGTTCATGTTATAGGATTTGGAAGAAAAAAAATTTGACTCAGTCTTAAATACAAGGAGCAATGATTACTATTGTAGGTATAAACATGTGCAAGGTTGTCAAAAACAAAGTCAATAAAATTTATATTTAAACATGCCAGTTTTAAAAAGATCCCAAAGTTATCCACAGCTATGATGTAGCATTATAATGAGATTAAGATCTTTTTTGGAATCCTTTTGGTAAAGTCATGTCTAGAGCATAGTTGTACTGTTCCACACTGTTACTAGCAACACAGGTGTGGCAGCCGTCCTTTTCTCATTATGACCTTAGGAATTCCTAAGACACAGTTATTTAGGAATTATTCATGTGTCTTAGTTGTTTATTTCCTTGCCTTTCTAAAAGCTGGCCTTCTAACGTCAAAGTGTCAGAAGTTCAAACTTTGTCTGATATCTCCTGCTGCTGCATCTGCTGACGGGGGCGGCTCTGCATTCCAACCTGATGGAGGGCAGACAGTGGAGGGTCATTTCTTTCCTGGGACCCTCATATCTGATTAACTAGTTTCTCTTCTGAGACAGACTCTCACTCTGCATTCCTGACTAAAATGGAACTTGCTCTGTAGACCAGGCTAGCTTCCTATTCATGGAGATCCATGTGTTTCAGTCTACAAGGGACTGAGTTTAAAGATATGTGCACCACACTCAGTAGCCTACTTAAATTTTAATGTCATACATCAGATGCTATCACCTGGACAAGACCTGATTTTGGAAGGGACACATTCAAACTGTTTAGAAAGCCATGTGACCTACTCATGCACATGTTCCTCTATTTTTAAAAAATAAATAACAGCATGCTTATAATCAGGGGGTCTTTTATCATCTCAGCTTTCTCAGACTTAACTCTGTATTTACCACTGGGTTAGTACTTTACTATAATGAAAATTTACAAACTAATATGAAATTGTGTATTCCAAAGTTATGGTTTTAGTCTTTTCAGTGTGGTAAATAAATATCTATAATTCATCCAACGAGTTAGACATTTTTTTAAAAAAAATCCACTTTGCTATCTTTTAGTTCCATCAGTGGTCATGAGGGTTCACAGACAGAGAGGAAATAGTAAGAACCAAAACTGACTAATGACCACAAACAAGGGATGTTTTAGGGACACAGTGAGGTGAAAGCACTTACGGACTCACAGCAGAGGTGGCAACATAAACTGACCTGCATAAGTCAGGTAAAACGAAACCCCACCAAGAAGAGGGAGATGAGCATGGAGCCGAACCCCTATCTGAGAACATATTAACAACAGATAAGCGCTGGAAGAGAAAAGGTAAGTTTTTTTAAGCTAGGATCCATGGTAGGTCAACTAAACTCCAGTAGGAGGGCACACAGAGGTGTGTGTGTGTGTGTGTGTGTGTGCAGCACTCATGGGACTCGGTTGGTTTTTAAAACGTGAGAATGAGAAGCTGGGTATTTAGGAAATGGCAGGTGAATTTGGTAAAAACACATTGTATGGAATTACTAAAGAGTTAATTTAATGGTATCCATTAGAACCTAAATGCCTGAAGACAGTTTTAAGCAAAGATGACCAACCCAGCAGTCCATAGGTGTGGCAGTGTTACATTTGGGATCCTTTGTGCACCTGTGGTGAATGTCATCTGGCCAGATGTTTTGGAAAATCCAGTAGTTTAGCTTTATCAAAGGAGCACTGACCAAGGTTAAGTTACAGATTCAGGAACGTCATTCTGTTTTCAGATTTCCCAACTCTAGCAAGATGCATATCAGTGAGAGCTGTCAAGATGGCTTCTTTGGCTTCTTCTATTTCCTGATGATCAGCCTTCTCAAAGGAAAATAAAATAGTTTCTGACCTATAATGGTTTCCATTGGTTTGGACAGCTTCAGCTCTAAAGGGGTCCAGTAGGAGCAGCCAATAAAATTATCTGTACAGAGAATGCTATCTGAAGATTGTGTAGGTGACCAACAAAAGAAAGAATAAAAACTTGCAGTAGCCAACTGAAGAGACATCACCTCTGCCGTGAGGTCTCACAGAGCTTTGAATTGCTTCCTTTTTGTCTATTTTCACGTAATGAAAAGGAGAACTTATGTCTGTGCTCTTCATTGTCTAGTTTTAGAAAAAAGGAAAAAAAAGAACACAAGCCCAGATAAGCCTTCTACCTTTTGTCAGCTGTTTTGAGAGGGAAGGAATGCCAGGTGCCCTCCAGCGAGAAAACTGGCCCTGGAGCCAGCTCTAAGCACACTATAGGCAACACAGTTGCTGCTGTATCCTGTCCAAGAAATTTAGAATCCTGTTTTGCATATGACTTTCAAAACCAACAACAATAACAATAACGAATATTTAAAAATTGCTTTAAAAATTCCCCAAAAGGATCGTTGCTAGGATAAGGTCTTTCAAGCGAAATTGATAAAGAATTAAAAATAGGGCCACTCTAAGAAGTAAAGTGAAAATGTGGGTAAAAAATAAAAGCAGTCTTCTGATGATAAATAAATTTTGAAGTCTCCTGAAACAGGGCTGAATGTGCATATTAGTATTATAATGAAATAGGACATGTAAAAATATTGCATTTGTAAATAATTTGTTCCATCGAAGAACTAGATGGACCAGGGATTAAAGTCAGTATAAAAAATGACTTTATTATGTAGAACTTGCATTTAAGATCTAAATATCCATTAATCACACCAACGGTTATGCCATTTATACAAGCAAGTGCACTGGTTCTCCGGGGACAACTCTAGACTTGACTGGAGAAAGAAGGCGATAAAAACACACCACATTCGTTATCCCTGTTCTTTTAAAATAAGTAAGTAGCCAGCTGTCCCGTTACAACAGAGCCTGTACTTGGAGCGCATTCATGACATCTATCAAAACGGTATTTACATTTCCCTAATAATGTTAACTTAAGCATTTTATTGCCTTACTCTGCAAACTGTCTGAGTACACGAAGGAAATCTTCTCCTGGGAGAAGCTGGTTAAGCAGGAGGCAGACTACACGCAAAGCCCAGGAGGTCTGGAGGTTGCTGTGTGGCACCTGCAGAGACGCAAGCCTGAGTTTGCTTTTGTCCAGACCCAACTGGGAATCCCCTGTGGTCAATAGATGCCGGAGAAAGCAAATGTCCTTCCACACAAACATCCATGGCTTTGTGATTTGTGCTGTTTAAACCGGGCTGCAGCGCTGACGAGAATTCCAATGAGAAGGCTACAGGCAGGTGGTTGTTGGTCCCACACTGCTGTTTAAATGCACGTGGTGAATCCAGCCACTCTTCCTTGCTCTTCAGCACTTTGAGGAGTTAGTGGCAGGAATCAGGACTTTTGCGTCTAATCCACTCTTGAGTTACCCAACCACAAAATTATTTTTAAGCAACTGCTTTGACAGCGAAAATACCCAGCTTATTTTTCTCCTCCTTGCTCTCATAACCTAGAGACAGGAGATCAGACTTGAGAGAAGGTTCCATCATCACTCTCCTGTATTAATTGAAATAATATTGTTGCTAGCAATAAGATCTGGCAGAGATCTTAAAACTTATTTATATTTTAAAACCGTTAGTGAAGTACAGAAAATCAATGAGTGTGGGTGCCTGAGAGTAAACCTATTGTTTTTGTAGGAAAATCGGAATCTTGGTATTTGGGTTTGAAGTTTCTTTGGGTTCAGCATGTGATTATTTTCTTCCCTCAAGCTAACAAAATATCAAATTATACCTTAGCATGAATATACCTACTGCCTCTCTGTAGCCTGAATTAGATAACTTGAAAAATAAACAAAGGAGAAAGGAGGCCATGGGTCAGCAGCAGGAAACAGAGAAGCATGAAGTGATAGCCCTTTGTATAATAGCTTGCATGGATGCAAATGTCATAATGAAACATACCACTTTATGGGTTAATCAATCAATAATTATGCAAAAATATAATCACACTTCTGAACATTTGGCCACACCCTATCATAAACAATCATTCTATTTCCACTCCTTCTCCTTCATATTTTATCTTAGACAATAGTAGAAGCATTTTCAGATGCTTTATAGCATGCAATAAAAAACATCTGACTTCAATCCAAATAATTTAATTTCAGTTTTAACAGCACAACCAAAGAAAACCAAACCAATAAGATCCTTTTCATTATTATTGTGCTTCTCTCAGTAAAATTTGTATTGGATATTTCTATGTATGTGAATGCAAACTACCACACATATACATCTGCAAATTTTATATTGAAAAATGGTGTGTGGATCTCTCGATAGAATGAATTAATTAATGTCCTTAAAGAAAATTTGCCTTGTTATGTGAATACAATGTGTTAAATATCCATTAAATTTCTGATGTTGCTCAAGAGTACACAGACTGCTATATGAAGCATACACTTTTTAGTGTAAAATTCCCCTTGCACTGTGTTTCAATTTCTTTCTAGTTACAGCTAAAACACACCTTCATTTTTTATTTGTTTCTTGGGTCTGGGTTTCCATCATCCAGTTAGTATTCCTCTGAGCCCAAATATAAGGAATCACCCATCACCAACTTGAAGAGAACTCTCATCAACTCATTACAGGGGAAAATATTTCTTAATTCAGAAAAGAAGAGAAATATTGACTTCTGCCTGGACCTCTGTCTTAATGACATCACCACTGAGTCTCTCATGAAGTTCCTTCTCTAAGGCTTCCAGAAACCATATCCTCTGCCCTAAGACCCTGTCTAGCTTGGCAGACAGCAGCATGGCTTCTATAAACTTGTGATTATGTATTTCTGCACCCTTCCTTAACTGTGGGCATGTGGTAGACATCAGTCAACACGTGAAAACTTTTACTTCTTTGAATAAAATGATGCACTTCAGCCAGACATTTATTACATCCATGGTTCTCTCTCAACTATACAATTTCATGACACCTCAAAGGCTAGTGTTGCTGAAGATGCCAGACACGGAAGCAAAATAGGAAGTGGTGAGTCCTGCAGTTCCAGCCAAGCATTATAGGATACACCTGGGAGAGACAGGAACCAGCGTGAGAGATACAATACAATGGAGATAAATCAAAGGTGAATCACAGCTTCCTTCCTATTACAGAGGCTAAGAGGTCACATGTAAAGACACAGCTCTGCGTCCATTCACTCACATTGTCAGTTCTACACACATACATGGGAATCATGTACATCTTAGGAACAATTTATATGGTGAGAATAAAGTAAAACTAATGGGGAATTTATTATCTAGATACTCTGTGATGCATAAAATTTATTGCGCACATTTGACACAGCATCCAAAATATTTATTTTAGTTTTAAAATCAAGAAAAATTTTGCAAGAATAAGATATTCAGGGTTAATTAAAAGTAGATATATGTTTTGAGAACAAGAATTTCACTAAACGTTAGAAATATTGTTGTGAAATAAAAAAAATGAAAAAATAGGCTTTATGGATTTTGGCTTCCAATTTGGGAAAAAATAGGTATTAGAGTATTCCTTTTCTAGAAAACAGATTATAAATATGTGGTTATAATATCCTCCTATGAAATACATCTCAGGATGTTAGAAAAGATTTCTCAAACATTTGTAGGCTTTGATAAGAAGTGTGAGGATTTTTTGACATATTTTTAAACATGTTTTTACTGGCCATAGAAAATGTCTATAGAGGTTTATGTTATTTGTATAGTTTTCATCTCATTATTCTTACAGGAATTAAAATAGAAGTGATTTAAATTTGATGAATAACGTGGACATGCAATAATAATTGTATTGTTTCTGAAAGGCAATAACTTATTTCTATGGAGAATTTTTAAAGTGTATCATGTTGTGTGCTTTATCTGTTTCCATAACAATAATATTCATGTTAATTAAGGCTATCTTTTAACTCCATGTGATTTGCATTTTAAGGAGCATGCAAGTTGAATAATACTGAGAAAAAATTCTCTGACTACATGTTTCTAATATTTTATTACAGGAGCACTTCTAAAAACTCATATTCATACAAGCAGCAAATTTTGTATTTATACTATGCAATTCAGGGCTTATATAAATGGCTCCTTGTGTGTGCCCACCCACTGAGATGGTGGGCTGATCTAATGGGAGCTCACCAAGGTCAGCTGGACTGGGACTAACGGAGCCTGTGATCAAACCAGACTTTTTGAATGTGGCTGACAATGAAGGCTGACTGAGAAGCCAAGGACAATGGGTTTTGATTCTACTGCATGTACTGGCTTTGTGGGAGCCTATTCTGTTTGGATGCTCTCCTTCCTAGACCTGGCTGGAGTGGGAAGAACCTTGGACTTCCCACTGGGCAGGGAACCCTAACTGCTCTTTGGACTGGAGAGGGAGGGGGAGGGAGAGTGGTGAGAGGGAAATGGGAGGAGGGGAGAAGGTGGAAATTTTTAATAAAAAGAAAAATAATAAATGGCTCCTTGCTTAATAGTAATGCTCTGGCAGAGGAACTGAGGTCAGTTCCCAGCACCCACATCAGGCAGCTAACATCTAGCTGTAATTCCAGCTACACATCCGCACGCACACACACACACACACACACACACACACACACACACACACAGCATTGAATTTGTCATTTAAACTAGGTAGTGGATTGCCCAAAAAAGCTAGATTTGGCATACCACTTGGCTAAGTTAATGGAGAACAGGCAAAAATAATTCAAGGTAATTTATTAGGGCAAATTACAAGCAACATATCTAGTTCATAGATCATGGTCTTAGAGATGAAAAGTAATATAAAAGAAATATTAAGAAGGGTAGATGAAATGGATCAGTGCTTAGGGTTCGTACTGCTCTTGCGGAGAACTTTTGAGTTCAATCAATATTAATCATTGGCTCACAATCACTTTGGCTCCATCTCAAGGACCTGATGCCTCTTGCCTCTGTGGTTCCTGCTTGCATGTATATATATATATATATATATATATATATATATATATATATATATGCACAGACATACACATAAATAAATTATAAAATAAATCTTACAAACAAGAAATACTGAGAGCTAAATTGAATTTCATCACATAGGCAGTAGAAAAGGAAATTGTGACCTTTTGAGTCCTCATTTTATCCTGGGCATTGCAGTCCACATAAGAGGAGAGAAAGAGAGAGACATTTATCTTTCTTCATCTTCACAGTGAGAAATGCTGGCACTTAACGCTGATCTGTATGCTATGACATCATTTTCATTACATTTCTGCATCTTATTCTATATTGTGATTCTGTGGCAATCTACTATGTGGAGAGTTGTGGCTGGATCATCAGGGAAACAGGAAAATATCCATCAGGATTTGAGGCATAAAGACATGAGGACACAGGAGAAAGTGGAAGATTTAGAGACCAGCACAAAGCAGATATGGCGTGATGGGAGAGGCAGTGAAAGGGAGCAACCTATTGTCAACTAAAATGTTAGCATCAGCTGTGACGTTTTCCTTAAAGCTGGAATACTGGGTACATAGTGGAAATAGAAGTAGTGTGGAAAAAGTGTCTTTAGTGCACAAATAACCTAATTTGTGCGACAATGAAATGTAATGAAGTGCATTAGCTTGACTGAGTTGATCCAAAGGTTTTTATGGTTTTTATTGAAGTTATTGCTGTTATTGCCACCCATACTCTATCAATTCCTCTTTTCAATTTGTTTGTAATAATTTTCCCATGGTGGGCTGGCAGGATGCAGTGCTTTGTGGGTTTTTTTTTTTTATGATTGGCAAATACTGACCTGTTACTTTCTAAATCAGCAAACACAGAGAGCATATTGTGTTTTAATTCTCAAACTCGGCGGTGGCCACGGCTCTGTTATACAGATGCTTCTGTAGACTAGTCATAACATACCGTTTCTTCAAAGCTATTATTTTAAGAGGACACAGAATATGTGGGTGTTGCCAAGGAATAATGGGAAGATATGCTGAACACAAAACTAAATAAATTTCTGATCTGTTCTTTAAGAGAAATGACAGCATCTTATGTAATGAAAGAATCAATAAGCCACTTGTTTCCAAAGTAGACGTTCTCTAAAGTGTTGTGTGCCCATCAACACATCTACATGGTAGATCACAGTGATGTTAATATGACTAGTGCTGAGGGTTGAAGACATACCATTTCTCCAAAATTTACTATGAAATAAGGTTTTGAGACACTGGTCAGGGCATAGGCCTGACCTATTATCTCTGTATAATCCTAGATTTTACATGAAGATCCAGTGGACTTTCATTAAGCTGACATATGTACAAGAAGGTAATCTTTTATTTAAATGTTATGGTCATGGTGAGCTCAGCTGTAGCAGTCTGTTCCCCTTTCTTGTGCAAAGTGAGAAAATAGAATCCAGAGCTCACAAGCTATCATATATGATAACATTAGCACTCAGATTATTCCCAAAGATGAATAAATAAAAAATAAAGTTAGTTTTAGGTAGTGCATTAATGGGCAATGGAGCCCAAATATTTGACTAAATATTCCTCTGGATGCTACTTTTGTTTCCTTAATGAGATTATTTTTGTTTACTTTTGGCTTACGCATATAAATACATCCTTCTCCTTTCTGTTCAGCTTACTTTGCTTTGCACAATGTCTTCAATCTTCAAGCATGAAGAGATTTCCTTTTTCAGTCCCAATACCTCTCTTCTTTCTTTGCCAACTCTCCCAAGTATTCAGGAACATGGTCATTCAGTGTAATTTTGATGACTGTGAGACTGCAGGTGTCTTTTCAGCATGATGAATTAATTTCCATACACACATGTCCTGACAGGGGTGTGTTAAGACAAAGGAAAACCCTATTGTAATTCATTTAGGCATCTTTATTCCAAAAACCAGCTATAAGAATCTCTTCTTTACATTCTTCACACTCTTCTTCTGACTTTAGTAATAATTGAATTGGTATCTCATAGTGATTTATATACCTCAACCTTGATAATGAATTATACTGAAAAGGTATTTCCTGTGGGGCAATGGTCTTTTACCATATAAAGATTTGTTGCTTATATTGCTTTAACACAATGCTGATTGACCAGCCGTGTAGGAAGTATAGGTGGGGTGACAAGGCAGGAAGTACAGGTGGGGCAAACAGAACAGGAGAATTCTGGGAGAGGAAAGGCTCAGTCTACAGTCATCAGTTAGATGCAGAGGAAGCACGATGAGAATGCCAAGCCACGTGGAAAACACAGGCAAGATTATGGGATAATGTAAGTTAATAAGAAGCCTGAGCTAAAAGGCCAACCAAATTGTAATTAATGTAGACCTCTGTGTATTTCTTTGGGATAGAACAGCTGTGGGGCTGGGTGGGACAGAAATCTCAGGCAACAAAATGGTGCCAATGTGGACAACTACATCCACTTAAAACCTGAGGGAGCTTGGGAAGTAATTCTAGACCAAAAAAGAACAGAGTTAAGCATGGCTTCTTGATAGCAGCATTTTCTCAGATGGGCTTGGTTTGTTAGAGGCAAGTGCATCTCATTTAAGAGAGATTTCTTGACTCAGCTTTAGCTGCAAAAACATTGCATATCTTTTAAGAGGCAACCATCACAAAACACTTAAATGGTGTTGACGAGTAGCCTACTGTATGCTTTTGAGTGGTGGGGGGAACCTTGAAATTCAGTAGAGTTGTGGCAATAAACACACCTCCAGCCAGTACCTTCATCATGAGACTAGATTCTCAGAAAGCTAAGAAATGGGGTAGATTCAGCCCTCAAAGTCATGACTTTTCTCCTAGCCAAATTGCTTAGCAAATTAAAGACTCATGTGGTCAGAAAAAGAGAGGTATACATTAAAGATAGATTCAGATTAAAAAAAAAACTCCAAATGATTTAGAATGTGGTTAATGTCTGGGAGAGAAAAGAAAAAGAATAAAGTCTTGAGAAGAGGGGAGTGAATTTGGGTATGATGGTATACACCTTTAATCCCAGCACATTGGAGGCAAAGGCAGGCAGATCTCTGTGAGTTCAAGGACAGCCTGGTCTACAGAGTGAGTTCCAGGACAGCCAAAAATACACAGAGAAACACTGTCCCAAAAATCAAAAATTAAAAAGAACAAAAAATAGAGTTTAAAATAAAGCCATGTAAAGATGGAAAATACACAGAGTCACGATTACATCTTCCTACTCCTGTGGTTGGGACAGGACAGGGGAGGAATGGGCTTCCTCCTTCCCAGAATTCTCCTGTTCTCATTGATCCACCTCGACTTCCTGTCTGGCTGTCCCACCTATACTTCCTGCCTGGCTACTGGCCAATCAGTGTTTATTTAAACATAATTGACAGAATATAGACAATTGTCCTGCACCAACTTTGTTTTCTGTCATTTCTTGTTTCAGGAAGTGAATGGAATAAATTTCTTTTTGATACAACCACTGAGGTCCCCTCCCCAACCAATGCAAAAAAAAAAGTGTTGGTGTAATCAATAAGGAAAGATGAAGAGCAGTCAGCAGTTCAGATCTGTAATATCTGGTAGACTCGTGAGGCATCTACTGACTGAACTTTTTCATGTTTTGATTTTGCTTTAAATGACATACAACCGCTGAATAGTTTGTGTTGTGCCCCTGGGAAATTCTCTTGAAGTTGTAGGATGATCAGACTCCAGGACCGCACTCTTGGTCATTGTTAGTTTTTGTGGCCATCTGCAATCCTGCTTATTCTCAAGTACTAATCTCCTTTATGAAAGTGTGTGTGTGTGTGTGTGTGTGTGTGTGTGTGTGTGTGTGTGTGGAACACAGGACAACTTTATAGAATATTTTCCCTTACATTTACATGGGTTCTAGCAATCAAATTGGGATTGTCAGTTTTCCGTTGTCCAACCACAAACACTTTTGCAGACCGAGTTCAATTCCATGGTTACCCTTTGAAAAATCTGCTAGTAGTACCACTGTACTGTGAGTTCATTAGCAATTCTGGGCTAATGCATCATTGATATCATGATATGTCTCTGCTGAGTGCTAACCCACCTTAAATTCTAATAAGAAAAATAGTTTAGATTTGCTTTTTGTCTAAAACAATTTCCATAGTACTAAATAAATATAAAATATACAGTTATTAGTAAATAATTAACAAAAATAAAGCAAAAACAGGCATTTAAGTGATATGTAACATCTATTAAGAATGTTTCATTGTATAAAGTAGTAAATTTTCACTATGCAAAAGTCCTTTCTAAAAATACCAATCTAATAGAAAATTTTGCAGTTTTGGGTTTGATATATAATTCTTGCATCTACTTTGAACTCATTTTATGTGACTGTCCAATTATTTCCATGTAGAATTCCTGTTTGCCTAGCAGTACTATTGGGGAGACTAATTCCATTGTGTACACAGTGTCTGGATTCATTCTGGTTCTCTCTCATATGTGCCACACTCTGTATTTGTGGAATAAAAAACAGAGAATTAAAGAATAAAAGTGGTATGTAAGAAAAGAGGTAAATGTTGTTCAGAAGTGGCAGAGTAGAGATATATACATAAACAAGTCTAGCGATTGATTGTACAATATGAACAAGCAATACAATTCACAAAATTGTGTTGTGGGAGAAAATAGTATACATATTTTGAATATTGTTGGAATTTAAATGCAAAATGTAGAGTAGAATTGTACCAACTTTTTTCTTTCTTTCTTCCTATTTTGTTTCATTTTGAGACAGGATTTCTCTGTGTAAGAGCTCTAGCCATCCTGGAACTCATGGTGTAGACCAGGCTGGCCTTGAACTCACAGAGATCTGTCTGCCTCTGCCTCCTGAGTGCTGGTATTAAAGAGATGCTCCAGCACTACCCAGCCAAAATTTACTTTCTAAATAAGAGCCTCATACTAAATTGGGCTTAATCTTGCTAATCATGCACTATGCAATCATGAATGACTTGAACTTTTAGTTTTACTGACTCACCTGCCCACAGACTTGTACCAACTTTCCCAGTATATGTGGTGCTTCAGATAAAATTAAAAAAATCCATGCATGTTTGAAGAACATTCTCCCTATTAAGCCTTAAGCCCTGTATCTCAACATTGTACCTTCTAGATTTTCATGATTCTACTCTGGTTATTTAAGATAATGTTGTTCTTGGAAGAAGTATGCAGAGGATTGAGAAAGTGATTAATTCTTAAATTAGTGGAATCAAGGCAAAGCTGTAGGACTGCCCTAGTAAAAGTTAGCCATGACTATTAAACAGTTAAGCACCATGACAGAAGAAATTGAGAACAACTGTGCAAGAAGCTTGGCCAGTAGCTGGACTTCAGCTGAAGTATGCTTCCTTGCCTGCCTACAGGTATAGACTTTCAAGTCTTCATACACATGTACCCACCTCCCTCACACCCACCCTACACATGCACAATGGTTATGTTCTATGGAAAAATATTATCTACTTCTTACTTATGGTAATGGAAAAGAAGTCACTTCACTAAAGACCCATGAAATGATTTAAATGTTTTGAAGTGCATAAAAGACAAGTCCTACAAGGAAAAGATCACATTATATAAATGAATGTCATATTCATATTTTCATTCAATTTATCAAGTTGTTGCATTTGAAATTACAGTAATAAAACACATGCACTTAAGCTATGATCTATAATACAAAGTATGTTAGACCTATTAAGCACAATTTATAAAATTCACACAAGCAAAACAAGACTATAATTTTCCTGCCTAACAATTACTAATGACGGCATTTTGCAAATAGTCTTCTAATGTCCTCTACACATGTCCTGTTTTCCATAGAAACACTTGCATAAGGTATTTGTCACAGATGAAGAACTTTGCTTCCATTTGTCTGTCCTTCTGGATCCAGACTCATGAAGTAGCCACTGTCTGAAATAATGAAATATCAGGTAGAAGGGTACTTGAGGGGGTCTCATGCCAAGAACCAAAGAGTCTAGGCAAATACCACAAGTGCTATCTACATTCTCAACTAATTTCCCTAAATTGTTCATATAGCTCCACCCAAACCAGAGGTACTGGAAGTTCACAAATTGAGCAGCATTCATGGGTCCTTTAGTTACTAAAAGCATGGGCATCTGTGATCATTCCTTCTGTGTCTAAATGAGAAATACTTAGAAGTAGATGATGGCTTTTAGGCATTTGGAACTCATTCCCTTGGTCCTGCTTCAGCTTCTCTGATAAGAATTGAGTCACATAATGAGATATTAGTTTCAATTCATCTAACATTTGTAAATTTGTTTTACATTAACCAATAACAGATATTGGTTATGTTTTACATGATACAGATATAAACTCTAAGAAAGTTGGTATTGGTTTTGGTTGGCCACAATAAGGAAATATTAAAATTAGATTTATGAGGATGCTTCCCACTTTGTTTGCAGGATATGGAGAAATTAGATCCTACCTACTACAATACTCCTACTACAATACAACTCCAGGCAAGTTGTGCCCATTGGTGCAATAGTGACATAAGAGTTATACGAGTAACCAACCACTCTTAAAAATTGTTAAAATTAAAATTAGTGCCTCTTTAACATGAGGAATGTCTGATACTATAAACATCATGAGACCGTGAATGAGGAATCACAGGCCCTAAGGGTCAACCTACTGATGGTATTTCAATAAGTTGTCATGTTATCAAATTTTATCCTAGATATTTGTTTATAATTTATGAGCTATAGTATGCTATTTTTCAGACAGAGCAGGGGAAGTGAGGAAAGGAGGGATTGAAGTTAAATGAAAACAAAAGAGATAAAATGAGAAAAGGGAGGTGATATTTTACCTTTTTAGGAATTTATGTGTTTTAGCACCCAAAGGTTTGCTAACTTACTTAGCAAATGTCACTTCTAGCTAACCATAAACAAGTGAATAAAATTTAATATGGTGATGTAATGTAAGTTTTTGAAGATTTTGCTGCCTTTTCAATGAACATCGTTTTTGTAGCTAAATTGAGTAAACATTTAAAAATCAAAAAAAAAAATATAGGGATGTATGTCCAAATGATAGACTGAAGGTTGAAACTCTTTGCCTAGGCATTCTGGCTAGGATCTCCCTGCCTGCTCTGGACAACACTCTATCTTCCTTGTTGAAAGTCAGCTTCGACAAAACTCATATGTTCCAGGGTAGGAGCATAAAGATTAGAATTGGTAGGGAAAAGGACCAGAGATATAAGAGAAATAAGAGACTGAAATACAGGACTGTATCACAAGGGACATTTAGTGGATACTGAATCTGCCTGTTTAATCTCCCATAGACTTATATACTTCACTGCGAAAGGGGACATGGGGAGGCAACAGGCTTCATTAGCATGACACAAGGAATGGGCTGGAATTTCCTGCCCTTGGTCCAGGTGGAGGGGATCTACTTCAACACTCAGAATACTAATTACCACAGCCTAGGCCAGACTGGCTTGCTTGTAGGACATCTGTTGTTAACAGCTTTGAGGGAGGAAACAAGCTCAGACTCTCTGACCTACAGACAAAGTGGATTGGGCTTACATCTGTGTGTGCCCTGACATCCTGTAAAGCAAAAGGCCATTTTATTGATAACTCCAGCACCCTGCACTATCTGCTGCAACTTAGCTCTGCCTCCCAAGCTTGACACATTTTTTCCCCCAATGTGTAACCTTCACAAGGAATCTGACCGTACCACACAGTTCTTAGTCTCATTGGATTTCGTGATGTTTGGTGCAAGAATTCATGATGGCATTATGCTTGATTTCTATGTGTCTCCTAAACCATCATAATATGTATGACAAGTCTTACAACTCTTACAAGTCTTATGTTAGCCTCCTTGGATCAGATGGATAATGGAGTCTGCTTGCACAGCTGAACTTGGGAAAAATTTGGGAAAATAAGCAATGTTCCTGGGAATACCTGTCTTACTGGGAGCATACTTTAATGAACATTCTTCAAATGGGCCTATGGTCTACATACTGGAGCCTTTACTGGATAGGGTTCTGCCTGTCCACAATGGGCTTTTCCTATTGTTTATTACTACTCACAGATACTGTGTCTCTCTCTGACTTGTCTGCTTCTGTACAAACATACACCATGCCACTTTCTGCCAAACTTCACATGTTCACACCTTACTGTGTTTCTTGCTCAGACTTCGGATTATAAACTGCACTAAAAGAAGCCAAAAGCAATGATGGCGTTTCCTCTGTAACCCAAATGCATAACGTTTGAATTCACCTTCTTTTGGATTTTCAGAACTCAGAAAGAAGGGAGCCAAGTCATTAGGATTTAACAAATTTGGCTGCTGGTTCATCTCAGCACTGTCCTCACTGACAACTGCTGAGCAGAGTCTTAGGACCCAAATTTCTTTAAGATTTCTGATCTTTCCAGTCTCCACAATAATCAGTTGTTTCTGCTTACAACATTCCAGAGCTTCCCAAACTCTCTTCTGCAATGGTTCCTTATATCTATGAACCACATGGGCCAAATTAGTTAGAGCAATAGCCTGCCACAGTATCAAGTTCACGGTTAGGCCTTCCAACTTACCAGGACTTAGAATCACCATGGAAATAAACCTCTATATTTATCCACAAGGATTTTTCTAGAAAGATTTAACTGTGATGGGCACCATCTAGAGATCTTGGGGCCTGGGATGAATCAAACAGAGAAAGTGAGCCAGGTATGGTGTCACAGGCCTTTAATCTTAGCAATTGGGAGGAGAGACAAACTGATCTCTGTGATTTCAACCCCCCTCCCCAATTTACAAATCCAGTTCCAGGACAGCTATGGCTGCTACACCGGGAAAACCTGTCTATAAAAAATGTATATAAAACAAAACAAGAAGAGAGAGAGAGAGAGAGAGAGAGAGAGAGAGAGGTGAGGGAGGGAGGGAGGGAAGGAAGGAAGGAAGGAAGGAAGGAAGGAAGGAGGGGAGGGAAGGAGGGAAGGAAGGAAGGAACGAAGGAAGGAAGGAAGGAAGGAAGGAAAGAAGGAAGGAAGGAAGGAAGGAAGGAAAGGGGGAAGGAAGGAAGGAAAGGGGGAAGGAAGGAAGGAAGGAAAGGGGGAAGCAAGGAAGGAAGGAAGGAAGGGGGGAAGGAAGAAAGGAAGGAAGGAAGGAAGGAAAGGGGGAAGGAAGGAAGGAAGGAAGGAAGGGGGAAGGAAGAAAGGAAGGAAGGAAGGAAGGAAGGGAGGGAAGGAAGAAGGGGAGGGAAGGAAGGAAGGAAAGAAGGAAGGAAGGAAAGGGGGAAGGAAGGAAGGAAGGAAGGAAGGAAAGAAGGAAGGAAGGAAAGGGGGAAGGAAGGAAGGAAGGAAGGAAGGAAGGAAAGGGGGAAGGAAGGAAGGAAGGAAACAATATACAAAGCAGAGAGAGTGAGAGTGAGCTGGGCAACCAGCATAGACTCTGGCTCCTGAGTGGTGATACAAGGCCACCAGTGGCCTCACAATTCTGCTGCCTTGTAACTCCAACCCCACAGGGATGGGTGTTTCTGCTCAAATATGAAATCAAAAGAAACCCTCCTCAAGTTGTTTCTTGTGAGGTGTCTGAAGCAACAAAGAAAAACGAAGCCAGCCAATACAACCAGCATTCTGTATCTGAGACCTTTATCATCAAACAGCAAAATATTTGACAGAAACATGGTTCATGGCTCACTGTTTTTTTGTATTTCAGTTTTCTGTACCCAAGACTCCATGGTCTCTTCATTGTCAGGGATGCCCTTAGATGCTCTTCACAGACTGCGTTAAACAGAAAAGGAAAGGAGCCGGGGATAATAGATCGCAGAGACCAGGTCTTGTCATCTGCACTCCATGTGCGTCTTAAAAACAGTCTACCTTCAACCAAAACACCGCTACTAGTGAAGGAACAAGCCTTCAAACATACAACTCTCTCTCTCTCTCTCTCTCTGAGGGACATTTCAAATTCAAGCAACTAGAAATTACTGATTGCAATTAATCATAGAATTATTTTAGTATTTTAAACAATGAGTAGATATTTCCAGAAGTAAGTAGATCTTCTGATTAAGTGTGTCCTATTGCACACTGGCTGCCTCTAAGCCAGTATAGCCTAATTCAGTAGAAAGTATTTAATAACTTATATGCCTTCCTCATATTGGCTGTCTGTAAGTCAGTGTGGCCTAATTCAGTAGGAAACTATTTAATAAATTATATGCCTTCAAGTAGAAGGAATTTCATTACAATGTCATCATAATGTGCCCTTAAATTCTTTTCAGATGCTGTATGTTAAGTATATATATGTACACATGCATATAGATGTATTCATATGCACATATAGCCATATATGTGCACATTTATAGCTATATGCACAAATAAAGTCATATGCATATATGTGCATATATGTAATATAAAAAAGGATTGTCAGTATTTTTCAAAACTGCTCTAAATATTATGACATTTAAAGTAATTTGGATTTTATACATCTGTTTACATATTACTGGGTCTTCGGGATGCATTAGGCGTTGTGCTCTCAAAAGTGAGACTTGGGCCTCCTTTAACTTCTCACCTGACTTTCAGGCTCCACATTCATATTGATGAGTTTTGTTATCTTTATGATGATCTTCCATGGTCACTGCTAGAATTGGGAAACTCTTCTTCCTGGATCACCTTAGAGGAGAAGTGCAGATGGTATGCTTTCTGAAGGTTGGTAAGGTGGCAAGTTGGTCGCTGTCAGTGAGAAGGGGGGTGAGCTGTCTAGAAACAGCGGTGTCTGAGCACAGCTTTCCCAAGCAGTCAGCACACACTGCTCCAGTGGCTCGCACTTCTCAAAGTACAGCGATGTCTAAGGCCACGGTGACAAACTTGTGTCCTCCAGGATATTAGAAATCATTTCTTTAGATTCAGACTACATGCAGAGCTATGGCATATGCATATCATATTGTTGAAACTGGAACTTTCTAATTTCATTTTTCAGCTTTTGAAAAATATGCATGTTAGTTTTTCTTTCCAGGAGATGTATCATACATAGTATTTTTTTATTATTTTCCATGTATTTTCTTCTCTTGTTTTTTTTTAATATTTATTTATTTTATTTATTTATTATGTATACAATAGTCTATCAGTGTGTGTGTCTGCAGGCCAGATGAGGGCACCAGACCTCATTACAGATGGTTGTGAGCCACCTTGTGGTTGCCAGGAATTGAACTCAGGACCTTTGGAAGAGCAGGCAGTGCTCTTAACCGCTGGGCCACTTCTCCAGTCCTTTTCTCTCTCTCTCTCTTTTTAATTTGGATTATCAGTTTTCTTTCTTTTTAAATATTATTGTATTTTATGTGACTGGGTGTTTTGTCTGCATGTCTCTGTCTCTGACCATGTCTGTGCACTGTGCTAGCACCTGAGGAGGACAGAGGACACTGGATCCTCTAGAACTGGGTGATAGACGGTTGTGAGCTGCCCTGTGAATTCTGGAAATTGGACCTCGGTCCTCTGAAATAGAAGCCAGTGCTCTTAACTATTGAGCCACCTCACCAGTCTCATTTCTCTTAATATTAAATTTTCATTTATCCTCTGACTTATTTTCCTTTTAAATTTATTTATTCTCATTTACCTTTTCTCCTATACTTACGTCTGTTATGGCAGTTCTCCACAGTGCAGATTTCATACTGTGCATCTTAAATTATACTCATCAATGCTTCCAATTCAGACTGTTTAGTCTTGAGTACTTCTCTCTTCAAGTCTCATTTCACCTCTGTTTACTTCATAATTTCCTTCCTATGACTATCATCATGTTGTAGTTTGATTTTATCAATTAGCAAATCTCAAATAGACTCCACTTCACAGGAGAACCCAGAGATGCTTCTCATAGCAGATCTTCAGAAACCAGGTTTCTGCAAACACTTTATACGCAGGCACAAGGTGGCTCATGCTACACTGTGTAAGAGACACCCGAGTATGACCATTGCCCTCTCAGCTCAATGCTTCTCAAATTCAGTGTGTGTCTGTCGACCCACGGATGACGAAGAAGAAGCACAGGATCTTCTTACTGCATATTTTCTGAGATTTTAAGTGGTTGTAGTATTTTTTAAAGTCATGCCTTGCTTTCCTTGTACAGGGATAAATGTTGCTGCTTATGAGGTTTGTAGTAAATTCCTACTTGTACCTTACTTTGAGCAGTGACTTGAGTTACTGTACACACAGAAGATTTGGTGGCCAACGTTGTTTCGGATGAAGTCATCCTGGGGTGATGTGTGTCTTAGTGTTATCCTCTGGCGCTGCATCATTCGAGGGACAGGCGTTCCTCCAGTTAGCACTCAAGACCAGGAACGTGGGTGAAGCGAGGCCCTCCAATCCCAAACTAAACTACAGCTGTTTGATGTAGTAAGAAATTGAAAATGTGGGGGGGTTGTTATTCTAACACACCTGAGAAGCGTATGGGGAAAATGCTGGGAAATTCATTCTTCTAATGTAAGTCTCCACAGGAGGTGGCTGGTTCCAGTGTGGCACACAGCAGTGAGTGGTGGCTGAAAAAGCTCTGGTTTGTGGGTAATCTGTTTATTTTTCTAGTTTCAATCTACAGTGCACTCTCAATGTCTGCCAGCGATTCGTCTGGCCTGACTCTATGGAGGAAGGCTGCACTAGCTGCAAGCCCATTCTCCAGTATGTGAAGAGTTTCATCCAGACATTTGGAATCAGTCTGCAGTTCTTCTCATAAAGGAAAACAACCCAGGAAAATTGTACACTTAGAGCGTGCTTTGTTCTGCCATCTTGTGTTACTGAAGCTACCCTGGGATGGGTGACTTCACTGACTTCATCCTCCTTCTGCTGTCACAGTTTGGGGATTTATCTTGTAAGTGATGCAACCAGGAAGAAATACCAATCTAGCCAGAAGGAAAAGGAAAAGGAAAAGGAAATCATTCTTATGGCCTGCCTGCCTACCTCAGAAAACAGATCCAATCCAATATGTTATGGAGTACGGCCAGGCTCCCTTGAAGTCACGAAGCAGCCACACCCCTCAGGAAAAATCATCAGTTCTGATATTAATCTGTCACTTCCGGCCTTCCACACCCGCGTTTTAGGTTGACTAGAAATCATGAAGGGCCCGATCATTGTCTGAGCTCTCAATGCTACCGTGTTGTTTTTTATTTCTCTTTTCCATCACACATACCGGGAGAGCAGTGCTGACTACCGCCTCAACCTGGAGATGCATCGTGATATGGATTAATAGTCTGTCAAAAGTCACCGGCGCTAAATAACTACCACCGTGTTGGGGAGCGAACTGCGAGGCTGAGACTATGAAGTAAACAAGCCGCGGGTAGCTAGCAGCACAGTTATAATGGCGTTTGTGTGGAGCTCCGCAGGGTACCCGAGAGCCTGTAGGAAGCTGCGGGCTAGACTATGCCCCACAAGTAGAAACAAGTCTATTGTGACTAAAAATAATAATAAAAAAAACTGTTTTAAACATTCAAAGTGAGTTTTAAAAAGAAAGCAAGGGTAACTCATTGTACTTACGACGCGTAGCAAAGGCAGCCAGGAAAAGTTTTGACATAAATAATAATTTTAAGACCAAAAGAGTAGAAATTTCCAACAATGCAGCCTGTCTGGAATATGAAGTCTGTTTTGTAGTATAGTTCCTGTCACAGAAGCGCTAACATCCCTCATCTGAAAAGGAAAATATTCAGATATTAATTCTTCAAGTGCCCCTGGCCAAAAACGGAGATGAATTTGCTCACTGATATCTCCCATCCTGAGATATTAAGGCACTTATATTACGTGGGATAGACAGATTATTAACATTTTATTACTATAATTTTAGGGATGAAGGAGTATGGCAGAATTTTCTTGGCACTTATATTTTTAACTTTGTAAATCCACAACAGTGATGTTCTGCTCATAAAACAAACCCTTTTCCCCTGTCTCAGAGAACAGCTGGTGAACAAGCCACAGCTCTATGGAAAGACTTCCAGGTTGACATGGAGAGAAATGCCTTGCCTCTGATCACAGAAGGGGAGGCTAGGATTTCATGTGCACTGTAACGCTCTTCTGTGAAGATACATCAGCCGAGGAAATGCTGATGAGCGTGAGACTCAAGACAAGTGTTTAGTGGAGAAATCACTGTTCTTTATATCTCACCAACTTAAAGAAGACTAAGGCAGAAAAACAAGAGTCTGCCTTCAGTCATTGTCCATAACCAATATTTACAACTTCTACTTCTAGTGTAAATGGCCAAAGAGATTTGTTTCCTCCACAGAACATTAGAGGACATTTGAGATTGAGACTTTCTTGCTCTTCTCCAGACAACAGGATGATTGATTTAGGGCGTGGTTACCAGATGTTTTGAGACATAGAGAGGTAATTATGTTTGCTTGTTCTTTGGATCGTGGAAGTCTTGTGCCCTCCCTTTTGATTGGGGTATATAAGGAGTATAAGCAATAAACTCAGGGCTTTTTGTTACAGTATCCACTGGAAGCCCTCCCGGTTCTATCTTCTGTTTCTTGTCTATTTCTTTCCTCAGTACATACTCCCCTTCTCAGGAACATGTGGACCAGTCAGTCAGACCTGAAAGATAACTTTAGGGATTTTTAATTAGTATTACTAAGTACTATTACTTATTCTGTGCAATTATTTTCTCCTATTTTATATTATATTTTCACCTTGTTTAGGGATGATAATACTCAAAGCACAAAGACATAATTATAGGTCCATGTTAGGTTTTTCCTCTGTTGTCTCTTTAGGAAGTGTCAAGATTCCCAAGAATGTTTGCCTGGTTATAATTCTGAAATAGTTTTTAAAAATTGACTTTGCATAGTAAGGCATTATCTGTACATCTCAGAATCTGTTTCTACAGTGGCATCTCATGCTTATATATTTAAGTGCTTTCTGCTAATGTAGTTTTCTGTAATTATTCAAGTCTAGGTGGGTGGGAAATGAAAGAACAGCCTCCATCTACATTAGGGCCTAAGCAATGCTCAGGATAGAGGAGGAGCTCAGGTCCGTGTGGGATCCTAATTCAGTAGCCAAGAATTGCCAGGTTGGGTGCCCATTTTTTTTTCTCTGTCAGGTGACTAGGCATCATTCATTTCCTTCTTTTGAAAAAAAGATAGGCACACACAATTGACCATCCTCTTTTTATCCTGATGCTTATTCTAAGTTGTGCCTCCTCCAATAAGGATTTTGCACAATATCAGGTCTCATGAGCAAACAAAACAGCAGCCTACATATTTCCAGCCTCATTAATAAGTTAGAGTTCTGGAATAATCTACTTTATTGCATTTCCTGCTTAAATACAGACTGTAATTTAACTGCTTGTTTATTTACATAGATATACCTTTTGCATAATAACTTTCACGGTGCTCTCTTGTTGTAGAAATTCAAAGGAGCCAGGGATAAACATCTCTACTATCACCAATAAGTCCATTATTCAAAGGTAAAGTTGGTACAAATCCTCGTTGTTGATATTTGACAACATGACAACATTTACATTGCATTCTTACAGTATACTGTCTTATGTTCTTATTTTAACAACTTCATATGTCAAATATTCTCAAGAAGATAATACCTTAAGGTTTTAATAAATACGATTGACACCATGGTAAATAGACGCAGTTATGGGCAAAGACTCGTGGAACACAAGGTTGCTTGGAGCTTACTGCTGTCTCCAATACAAAACCCCTGTGAATGAATGGAATGTCCTCAAATCTTTCATGCTTTAATTTCATTAACAGCTCAATAGTGCTGTTTGGAGGAATATGAGCAACTAGACGTGACATGCTTAGAAAAATGTTTGCCATTTTGCAAATGTTATTTTAACAAAATTACAGTATCAATTTGCAGTAATACAAAATATCCCATGCTCAAACTCCCTTAAGGAAACATTTGAGTCGCTTGCAATTTCCTGTGATTCTTTATTGTTTCATTATAATAAACACACAAATGAAAAAATTACCAAAACACGTGAAAATTTTAGTGAGTTTTGGTATATTTTGTCAAATTACCTTCTAGGGTCCATCTGTCAATTATCTATGTATCATATATCTTCTGTGTTTTATATATCAGCTATATATTTTCTATAAAATAAGGATATAGCTATGTATGTATCATCTACCATTTATCACCATCTATCTATACATTTACTACTTTTATGCATTATTATGCATCATGTATTTTTATTACGTATTAATCTGTTTATTACCTTATTATTGTATTATATTTCTCTGTTATCAATCATCTGTTTACATATTCACCAATATTATATAAACATAGTATGAATATTTTTAACACAGACTTGTGTATAAACTGATTATGTATAAATAAATTATGTCTTAGACATATGCAGGTACATCTTAATATTAGTCAGTTTCTGTGGCTCCATGCAAACAGACTCATGTGAATGATAGATGTTCAGTGTTCTCATCCACAGGCAAACAAGCAGAAGGGCAGAAATGACAGTGTTTATATCCTGTTATTATCATGCCCTGAGCAGAAGAAGTGATTCAAGGAACAAAATAATTTTTAAATGCTCAAAATTCCCCAAATAGAAAAGAATTAAACAGAAAATCATGTGTTAGGGTTTTAAAGTATGTAAAAGATTTTCCTGAATGGCATATTTATATATAATGAAACATAGAAAATTAAACAGTGTACAACTGGTAAGAAATAGAACTTGAGAACAACCAACTTATATGAAGTTCAATTTTTTTTTACAAGGGAATGCCTACATGTCTACATTTTATATAGTAGCAGAATTTTTCCAAAATCCTTAAATTATTTTAATCAACACATTTAAAAATATAATCTTTTTGAAGCAGAGCAGCTCAAAAGACTTTACCAAAAACAACCCAAGATAGTACACTATGAAATGACCAGCACAAAATGTAGTTTTTGCTAGAAGCAACTAGGAAGCAAGGTTATGCTCAAGGCATTAGTTAGGATTCCTAATGCTGTAATGAAACACCATGACAAGAAACAATGTATATGGGGAGGAAAGGGTTTATTTGGCTTACACTTCACAGCATTGTTCACAACTGGAGGAAGTTGGAACTCAGGCAGGGAAGGAACCAGGAGGGAGAAACTTATGGAGAGGTCATGGAGGGGTGCTCTGACTGGCTTGCTCATCATGACTTGCTCAGCCTGCTTTAGTATAGAATTAAGGACCTCAAGCCCAGGGATGGGCCCACTAACAAAGGGAAGGGCCCTTCCTCATCAATCACTAATTAAGAAAATACCCTACTGCTGGATCTTCTGGAGGCATTTCTGTAGATGAGAGCCCCTCTTCTCAGATAACTTTAACTTGTTTAAAGTTTGACAAAAAGCTATCCAGAACATTCACGAGAGTTAGAGTTGTGTGAGTCTTTCTTTCTTTCTTTCTTTCTTTCTTTCTTTCTTTCTTTCTTTCTTCTTTCAGATTTCTGTCTCTTCCCCACCACCTCCTCCCATTTCCCTCCCCCTCCCCCAATCAAGTCCCCCTCCCTCATCAGCCCAAAGAGCAATCAGGGTTCCCTGCCCTGTGGGAAGTCCAAGGACCACCCACCTCCATCCAGGTCTAGTAAGGTGAGCATCCAAACTGCGTAGGCTCCCACAATCCCAACTCTCAGCATCTGATGAGAACAAGACAATAAATAACCAACATGATAATTGTGTTCTAACACTTAATAGCTAAACAAGGCAAACCTATTAGATACTAATCTTTTCTTATTTTTAAAAATGGAAGTGTTTTCTTTCAAAGAGTCTAAAGTGTTTAAGATATGAGGTAAAATCATGAGATAAGAAGCTGATAAATATCTGCATAAACGTAAGTCTTTGGGTATAGCTCAGTAGTAGACTTTTATCATCTCAGCAAAGCTTCAAGCCCTAGGGATGAAAAAATATTAGTGACAGGAGCCAATACAGATGAGAATCTTTGTAAGAACACTGCAGTACAATAAAAATCAAAGAGTGAAGTGAAATGAAAGTACCAATAGATTAAAGGAAAGATTGTCAAAAAATTAAAACTTATTGGAGAGATGCGTTTGAATGTAAGCAACCAAGTCCCTGAGTAAATCTAGGGTGAGTCATGTGCATAAATTTCTGTGGCTGTATTGAACATAAGGGCAGGAAACTTTTATATTTTATATATTTATTATTATGTGTCTATCTATCTGCATGTCTGTCTGTCTATCCATCCATCCATCTATCTATGTAGCTATGTATCTCCCATCAATATCTACGTGAGCAAACTATTTAAATACTCTAACATAAATGGAAATATGAATCTGGGCCCCAAACCATTAATAAGATGAGGCTTTGCAAAACCTCTACAAGCCAGTTGGAATTTTTGTTATATATTATTTTTTTAATATTTATCTGGAAGCAAAAAGGACCTGGAAATTGTTTAAAAATTACAACTTTACATGCAGTAGAGACAAATCCCAGTGTCATTATCAATGGCTTCTCAGTCTGCCCCAATTGTCAGCCACATTCAGAGGGTCCAGTTTGATCCCATGCTCATTCAGTCCCAGTCCAGCTGGATTTGGTGAACTCCGTTAGATCTGGCACACTGCCTCAATGGGCTATTTGGATGCATATCTTCCTAAGCCTGGATGGAGGGGGGAGGGCCTTGGACATCCCACAGGGCAGGGTACCCTGACCTCTCTTAGGACTGGAGGGGGAGAGGGAAGGATGAGTGGGGGAGCAGGAAGGAAGTGGGAGGAGAGGAGGAAGTGGAAATTTTGAACGGTATTATTTATAAAGTAATAAAAAAGAAAGAATTACAACTTTAATCGATAGATAAATTTTTCATCTTGTTTGATAACTCTAACAAGAGACTCAGTGATCAAGACAGCTATGTATTATTAATGAGGCTTACTATGTAGTTAAATGGACCAGAGTATAATTTATAAATATACCCATAGACACATTGCCCCAGTATCTTCAAACATGGAACCAAGAAATTCAATACTGAGACTAGACTCAAAAAAGGGATAGGATCAGGCAGATATCTGTTAAAGTGAGTATGTCTGTTTATTGATAACTGTTATAATGAAATATGCCAAGGTGTGTTTTTGAAAAAAAGAAACTCATTTGGGCACCTGTAATGTAGGAAACCAAAGTAAGAACCTGTTGCTGTGGCGTGTTTGTTGTTTTTCTTACCATAGGTGTGTGATGGTTGACCCTTTCCACACATACATACTTACTCCATACTCACACTCAGCACAGCAAGAAACAGGATGTGCATATGTGTGCCTATAATCTATTTTCTCCTCCCTCCCTCCTTCCTGTGCTCTGTTCTCTACACCTCCTTCCTTCTCCTTTAACCCACACTCAAGAGGCACAAGCTTTCAAAAATGGGCTTCTACTAAGATGACCTTGGCCATCTTAATCTTTCACCAACCCTGCCCTTAACTTCACAACCATCACAGGATATCAGCAGTACAAGGCTGCGGAGGAGAATCTTGTGATTTCTTAGTGTTGTGACAGGTTTGTAAAAATAATTTTGTAGTAGTCTTTAAAAGCCTGCCATAACCACAATGGAAAGTAATTTATTCCATTACTGTTTTCCTGACTGTGTGTGACCATAAATAATGTATGCATGTTATCCCTAGCAGTTTTAAATTATAAAATGTAAGCTACATGTCTACATTACACGTCAACCATCTCATGGTCATGCTCTTGGACATTTTTCACATGGAGAAAGTGAAGTTTATGCCATTCATACAAACCTGAAAGTGAATACAAATGTTCGTTGAAACCAAAAGGCAGATGTCTAGTAAACCTAGAGATTGTGGATTACCAAAGAGTTAACCCTAGAAAAAGCTGGAAGGTTCTCTTGACTGTTCTAGCAATGCCTTGACTATGCACTTTATCATATAGAGAGCTTTGATTTATTTAATTTATTGTTCAGCAATGATTACTCTGGATCCCTCATTTCAAGCTTCCTTTTTACACTCTGCTTATATAGACTTCCCTATTCATTCATCTTCAGTTTAAGTTTCTTCTGGACACACTTCATAGCAAACCTACTGATTTCTATTGTGAATCCCTGGATCTGAAAAGTTTTTGGCCAATAGTGTGAATGTGTCACCTACTAAGACTGAGTCTTGGGTATTTAAATTCCCGAGGACATATGTAGCCACTCTGCTGTCACTGTGCTCACGTGACTTCACTAGATCAAGTCCACCTCTTGTGCAGGCCGCAGCAGAGACTGGGAAGGGTTGTTAAAGACCACACAGGACACTTTGCTTTAGGGTATGGACCTTATCACCCGCTTGCATTAGCATTTCTTTGTTAGCTCAGATTATAAGAACAAGAAGAGGTGTGTGTGTGTGTGTGTGTGCCCGCATGTGTGTGCATGTGGGTGTGTAATTGTTTAAGGGACCACGTGTGTGTGTGTGTGTGTGTACATGTATGTGCAGAGAACTGTGTGTTGGAGGTGTGCATGTGAGTGTGTTTGTAGGTGTGCACTGTGAGGGGGTAGATGTGTATTTATAGGTGTGTATGTGTGCATGCATCTGCCACATGTGTGTCCCTAGTACTGAGTAGATTGGGGGAAGTTCAGTAGCACGAGCTTTGTCTCCTGCCTTTACTCACTCAGCCCACTGCTTTTCTAATGATATGATCTTTAATAAATGTAATAAAACTTTCAAATGCATGGGGAGGGAGGATTATCTGAATTATTTCTTTGAGTGGCAGATCCTTTGGCTAAGACCCAAATTGTGGAATAGTGGATAAATCTGCTACTCTGATTGATTCTTTGAGATCTGCGCAGACAATGGCAGTGAGAAGCACTTTGCTTTGCTCTGCACCTGGCATGGGTCAGGAACTCTCTTGGTAGTAAGTAAAATCCACGATTAACAAGAGTTGGAAGAAAGGTGTCCAGAAACCAGATTACTGTGGCATATCTAAAATGACCCTTGAGAATTGAAAGGGTCATGGCAGTGACATGTGGCTTAGAATGTAATGTGATTTCTACACAAAGCCCAGGAAATAAACAAAAAATGATCATTAAAACCAAATCACCACATTATACAATAAATAACGTCTACATGAAATTGTAGCAAAATGATGTCTTGAAAATTCCATTAAAGAGAACACACATTAAAATGTATCAGATTGTTGCAATAAATATCAAGAGGGGAGTTACAACTGACAATTACTAGAAACTCACCCTTAGAAAGTTTTAAAATAGTAAGAAAGAATTACACTGATTTATCATTTTAATTAACTTGATAGAAGAAACAGAAATACGCATGCATAAGAATATGGGATGTAAGCATGCTTCCTAACGATGGTGGTAATAAAACTTCATGACACGATACCAGAATGACAAAGTCCTATATCTCCTCAGTGACAATCAGCGCTGACTGTGAGAAAGCTAGAAAGACAAAACACTGTGATAAACTCAATGTGACTGCCCACTCTGCTTATGGGTATTTACGCCCATTCATGTCTTGTCATCTTCACACACTTATCAGATGTCAATATCTGTGTTTAAATAGGGAAATAAATCTTCAAACGAAATATAATTTATTTGTCTGAAGACAAGATAACGGCTGACAGGCATTACACCTTGTACCTTTACCGTTCCATAGCATCTGTGGTTGCCATGGAGAATTTATCTATAAATATAGGCCAGAGAGAGAGTCTGACAAATGTAGTCACTTTGCTGTCACTCAAGCCCGAATTCACTCATCAAACATCAGAAGACATGGCTCTTGCAGCAGCGCGTCGCCAGGAGGACCACAGTCACCAATATGCCTGTGCAGTAAGATGTGTTACCTACAGCAGTCCCTGTGGTTGCTTTCTGGACTCTTTGGAGACATGTGCAGAGATGGCCCAGTGAAATGCTGTGTGCCTTATCAGAGAGCACCACGTACTGCTCTTTCCCTCGGTTGCCTGGTGTGAGCCTGGAACCTCTGCTAAGCCTGATTATTCTCTATTCTGCTGCACATGTGTACTTTATACAGGGGATTTCCACACCAACATTTTAAATTATTACTTTATATTTATTTTGCTTGCATTGTGTGTGTAAATGTGTATGTGTAGGGCAGGCTCAGAGTTGATTTTGTGTCACCTGTGGAGGTCAAGGGGACTTGGTGAGAGGCAACTCTCACCTTCTGTAATGTTGGTATGTTTTATGAATGAAATTCAACTTGCCCTGCATGGAAGCAGGTGTTTTCACACTTCATCCATTAAGCCAGTCCAGTATTTATAATAATAATATACCGAAGGAACCTCTGACCTAAAGTGTTCCTGCCTCGTGTTCCTAGAGTAAGACAGGCGATATGAAATGACATGAACTGGATAATCTTTAATTCAGACTCTACTTACAACCAAAAAAAAAAAAACCAAAAATAAAAACATCAAAAAGGACAGGAGGTGGTGGCACACGCCATTAATTTAAGCACCCAGGAGACAGGTAGACTTGTCTCTATGAGTTTGAGGCCAGTTTACTCTATAGAGTTCCAGGACAGGCTATAAAGTTACAGAGAAGCCATGTCTCAAAAAAACATACCCTACTTATAGTGCTGTTGGCCATGAATTCAATATCAACTAACAATTCATAGTAAAGAAGTTGTACATAAGTGGAGACAAAAGAGCTTGCATGGGATCTGCTGCTGAAAATGTGACCAGAGCTTCACACAAATTCATTCTGCATATCTTAGATGAATAATCACTTGGTATTTGCTGACAAAATGCTCATAGATCATAGATACTCTATAGAGTACTGTTACTCTAAATAAGAGCAGTCAAATGTATTTATAAAAAATGAATTTAGGTTGTTTCCAGGTTCTGGCTATTACAAACAATGCTGCTATGAACATAGTTGAGCATATACTTTTGTTGTATGATAGGGCATCTCTTGGGTATATTCCCAAGAGTAGTATTGCTGGGTCCAGGGGTAGGTTGATCCCGAATTTCCTGAGAAACCACCACACTGCTTTCCAAAGTGGTTGCACAAGTTTGCATTCCCACCAGCAATGGATGAGTGTACCCCTTTCTCCACAACCTCTCCAGCAAAGGCTATCATTGGTGTTTTTTATTTTAGCCATTCTGACAGGTGTAAGTTGGTATCTTAAAGTTGTCTTGATTTGCATTTCCCTGATCACTAAGGAAGTTGAGCATGACCTTGAGTGTCTTTTGGCCATTTGAACTTCTTCTGTTGAGAATTCTCTGTTCAGCTCAGTGCCCCATTTTATAATTGGGTTGATTAGCCTTTTACATTCTAGTTTCTTGAGTTCTTTATATATTTTGGAGATCAGACCTTTGTTAGTTGCAGGGTTGGTGAAGATCTTCTCCCAGTCAGTGGGTTGCCTTTTTGTCTTAGTGACAGTGTCCTTTGCTTTATAGAAGCTTCTCAGTCTCAGGAGGTCCCATTTATTTAATGAGGCCCTTAATGTTTGTGCTGCTGGGGTTATACGTAGGAAGTGGTCTCCTGTGCGCATGTGTTTTCGAGTACTTCCCACATTCTCTTCTATCAGGTTCAATGTGTTCGGACTGATATTTAGGTCTTTATATGTCACGATTTTAATTTTGAAAGCCAAAATAAACAAGAGTTTCTTATCAAATAATGATATATTTTGTTCATGTCAATCATCAATATCACTGTAATTTATAGCTATCAGAGCGTTGCTATTTAGGTGCAATGCTTGGAACTTCAGAATAAGTGTTACACCAAAGCTTCTTTCTTATATTTTCAACACTGTGTAACTATAACTGCTAGGCATTTAGACCTCTTTGACTCATGGGTCTTAAACGTTATTCCATTCCTGGCTCTGAGATTTTCATTTAGTGGCCCGTATGTTCTAAGAGCATTGTAGTTAAACCAGGTGCAATTACTCTCTTTAGCCTCAGTTGTAAAATTTTTGTGGGGCGGGAAGAGGACTCAGTACTTGTAGTCCCGGAATCCCAAGTTTGATTCCTAGAAGGAGGAAAATAAACTGTAACAGTTTGTCTTCTGACATTCACACATCTGTAATTTCCAGCAAGATGTCAAATAAGACATTTCTTTTTGTATTGGGTTGTCTTCTGTCCACAAGCTGTGTGTTTACTCTTAACTACAGTGGTGGAATGCTTTTTCAAATTCTTGTGACATTCTCATGAGATGACAGGAAACTAGGTGTACAGCTGCAGATGCTGGGATGCTAATGTCAAACCAATAGGGGTTTGAGAATTCTACAAAGAGTAACTCTGGATCTTAATATCCAGCTTAATGCTTTTCATAAGTAGAAAAAATCATGCAAGCAAACAATTTCAGTCTTATGATCTGAAGAAGGCATCATTCACTATCATAGATAGCAAGAAAAGGTGTAATAGTATTTTAGCAACAACCTGCTATCAGTGTGCCACTGGGAAGAAATTCAGTAATAACAAAAGCTTAAAAAATAAGAGATGAGGACAGTATGAATTCAAGGTTGAGTTTTGGAGAAACTTCTACCTCTGTGTGATGTAGAAAATACGTCTGATTTTCAGATCCTCACGCAGAAGGGCTCATTTTTAGTGAGTGGTATTAAGTCTATACTGGGAAATGACCACATGGTCACTGATGCCCAGGAAAGAAATGGTGAAATGCTGTGCTCACGTTCTATGATGGACCCCACCCAGTCTTAAAGGGATGATGGGTATGCATAGACCTGAAAGTCTCCTAGAGGCACATTCCTGTTCCTTGATTTTCTCAGATTTTCAAATCAGAAATTCGCTATAGCTTCATTCATGCCTTAGTTACTAAGACCAACATCATGGAGCAGAAGCCATAGTAACTGCCTCACTAACCATTTAAAAAACAACATTTACAATTCAGACATCAACAGAATATGGGTAGTACAGCCTCAGCCCCAAGGGATATATCTATGTCAAAACTCCTGCATCTAAGGCCCAGAGAATATTGAAGAGGATGGGGTAGAAAGATTGTAACAGTCAGAACAGGGAAAGACTGTAACAGCCAGAACAGGGAAAGATTGTAACAGCCAGAACATAGAAAGATTGTAACAGCCAGAATAGGAAAAGATTGTAAGAGCGAGGAAGTCTGCTGTGAAAAATTCTCTCCTAAAATGGCTGCACAAATAAGATAAGAAAACTGGCGATATTAATGGACATGTTGATACAGAAAGGGAGAGCTTTGTGAGATTACACTCAGCACTAAAAAAATAATGACTACTGGGAGAGGGATAATTGGCCTCTCCCATGGGTGAGGTCCCTGACTAGTTGTCCAATAGAAAGTAGTAGCTTGAAGCCATATACACAAGCAACAAACACATACACAAACACAAATATCAATATACATACATACATATATACCTAAAAGATGCATGTATATATGCATTTTTCCATTCACACATATATGTGCAATAGTAATAATCAAAGAAAAAGGGGCAATCAACTTGAGTTGGGGGAGGACATGGACATGGGAGGGGTTGAGAGAAATTAGCTGGGAAGGGTGGCAGGCACTAAAGAGGTAATTGATGTTATTATATTTCAACTAAAACATATTATATTAAAAGAAAGAAATGATAGCATCCTTCATGGATTCAGGAAATTAATTAGAGCTGAAAGTATGTATTTTTCTGACCTATGCATAAACAATTGAATATCACTTAGAGTGGCTTAAACATTATAAAAAGTTAGAAATCACCTCCTTCTATACTCTAGCACACTGAATGATTTCCATATATATTTAAAACTACTGTAAATATGTTTTTATTTCTGAATAATTTAGATATTATATTTGTATATATTCATTAAAATATAAAAATGATGTAAATGTAAACCTTTCTTTCATAAATGATATCTAAATTGTAAATGTTCTTTATTCCTCCATTATTTTCAATATTTTCCTGTAATACATTTTATGTTTTCATAAAATGTTAAAATAAATTGTAACCCACCCCATTAATTTATAATTATCCAGATATTACCCATCACAATAGATAAAGTTTTCAGGTCAATTAGCTAAAAGCATTGACAATTATCAAAGCAATAAACCACAGTCTAGTAATTATGTTTTACATAAAGTTGAATTCATAATTAGACTGATAATATAACTTGAAAAAATTGAGGTTGGAGTGATCTTATCACTGTGTCTAGGATTCACTGTGCATAAAAGATAACCCATAGTTGGGCAAGCAAACTCAGGAAGACCCCAGTAACTGCAGCATCTGCCTTGTGAATCCAAAGCAGGACAATGTGGCTGCTTTAAAAGGCTTTCAGCTGTTCACTTGTTGAGATAACGTGATGGCAGAATAAACTCTCTGATGCAGAAGTAAGGGAAAACTATCGCTGGTAAGCAGTTATGGATCTAGGAGACCTGAATGTAAGGTTGTGCTGGGAAGAGATGCACAGTTAGTACAACTGACTTCAAGTCAAGGGTAGTAGCTGTACAGTTCCTGGTGGGGTTGGGAAAAAGGAGTGCTCCCTGGAAGATAGAGCGTGAGATTCTTCATATTCATTGGTCCTCCCATCTGTTTTTATGACAAATCCAGGCTGTTTTCAGTACTGTAGCTCTATAGTAGAGTTTGAAGTCAGGAATTGTGATGCCTCCGGAAGTTTCTTTATTTTACAGGATTGTTTTGGCTATTCTGGGTTTTTTGTTTTTTCATATGAAGTTGAGTATTGTTCTTTCAAGGTCTGTGAAGAATTTTGTTGGTAATTTAATGGACATTGCATTGAATCTGTAGTTTGCTTTTGGTAAGATTTCCATTTAACTATGTTAATTCTACCTACCCAAGAACATGGGAGATCTTTCCCTTTTCTGGTGTCTTGTTCAATTTCCTTCTTCAAATATTTAAAGTTATTTTCATACAGGCCTTCCACTTGTTTGGCTAGAGTTACTCTGATTTATTTTATGCTATTTGTGGCTATTATAAAGGGTGATGTCACCTTTCATGGTAAAGGCAAACCTGGAAGAAATGCAGCAGTTTAAAATAAAGGGAGACTTGAAGACCACACATTTGTTCTGAGCAGTAAAACCAGGTATCAATGACAAATTCTTCTTTAAACTCTAACTTTTCTATTATTTTGAAATATTTTGGAAGCTACATTTCAAAATATATGTATGTTTAATATATGTTTTATAATAAACAATGTCCTTATTAAAAATATGAAGACCATTATTATCTGAAAATATTCTCTTGTGCCTTTTTCAGTGGTTCAATGCTGAACTTGTAAAAATATTCCTCTGATTACAATATAGGCTTCTTTCTCTTCCATCAGTGTGATCATTATTTGTGCAATTCATTGCTAAGACAAGAAAAATGTCATCTTCCTGCTATACAGAATGTTCCACTGGCCCCAGTCACTTTTCATATACTGAGGATAAATGTCAGTTAGCATCAGAGACAAGTGACTTCCTCTATGCCTTCCTATCTCAATCAGAAATGAATCATCGTTCCCTAACATTGCACAGGCTTTTCTTCAGACTTTCCATTGTATGAGAGTTAATGAGAACAGCCACACAAACACCCAGAACTGATTATGGGTCAGAGATTTTTTTTTTAGTTTTATTGAGATATTGTCACACAATTACCCCTGCTTTGTGTTAGCCATCACCTTTATAACAGAGGGAACCTATTCCCATGTGAGAAATGTGCAACACAGGCATCTCTGTGATATTCTTGTGTGTATTTACACCCAGATGTAGTTCCTTTGTATTCAAGTACAGACTCCATTTGGGTTATGAGAATGATGTAAAACCTGCTTTACAGAACCCTAGTTACAAGCATCTCCCCTTTCATTTCGTTGCCTCTGAGACAGCTGTCTCTGACTGCTTCTTTTGTCCATCCCCCTGGTCAAACACCTTGAGGCAGACAACAGGGACTCCTTGATGGCAGATTCTCATCTCTGTAATTCACTCAGACCTCTCCAGTTCCCTCTCACCCATCACCTGACAGACCTACAGGTTTCTGATAGTGTCAACATACCACATGCCGTATATGTGTGCTTTGGGCTTAGGGCACAGTAATCGTGACTCTGAGACTATGCTCATCACAGGAGAGGTTATTATTTCTGATCACAGCTGTGGAAACTTCAGAGAGATGCAATATAATTTATGTTCTCCATTCCCATTCTCCCTTCTGTAGGTAGGTAGTTTCTAGGTATTCCCCCATGGTACACTTGCTTAGTCCAGATCATTTCATATAAAAATCCATATTTATGTGACAATGTCACTGACGTGTGGTGTAAAATCATTTATTTATCAGTCTTGATTGATAAGCTGAGGAAGGAAAAGTTTCCCTGATCAAATGGGAAAGAACAGGGACTGGAATAGAGGGGATCCAGTTCTCTTCTTACAGCAGTGCCCACATTCTCTCCAAATAAAGCCAGCTACACCCAGAGCTTGCTTTTCACAGCACCCACAGCTGGTGGAGGGAGGACCCTGTGCAAAGGGCGAGGAGGGAGCTTCTAAGTACTTTCTTCTGGCTTGAAGACTTTGTGAGAGCAAAGAAGATGACCATGCCCGTGTCGGCATTATTCTGAAGGGATCAGATACCACCAAGTCATGATCATTGCCTTCTCCTTCTCCCTCAAACCTGCAGGCTCGGTGAGGACAGAAAATGAGAGGAAGCTGTATGGTTGGTGTGAATTTATAAGAGAATGAAATCAGTTAGCTGATACTTTCTGGAAAGCTTTAAAAATTTAAAGCACATTTTCGTCAGATATACCATAATTAAATGCTTCAAACATCTATGAGATTTGAAGTTAATTTTGAGAGAATTTGGGGGTTTATTCAGTAAGAGAAAAATTAACATTGCTTATCCTGTGTACAAATAATAATAACAAAGGTAAACCCAGTTACCGATTTTTTCATGATTGACTTTCATAAAATAAAAGGCATGTGTTTCATAGAGTGTATTCCTTGTTAATATATTTTTTTACTTTTGTGCATTATGGTGTTTGGTCTCCATGGATGTCTGCGCACCACACATGTGCCTGTTGCTTTTGGAGGTCAGGAGAAAGCATCAGACCCTCTTCAGACTGACCTTTCAGATCATTGTGTGCCATCATGTGAGTACTGGGGACCGAATCCAGGTCCAGTGGAGGAATAAATAGTGATCTTAATTACCAAACCATAACCGCAGCTACTAGTGGGTGCTGTTAATTCAGAAGATATTCAGCATTTATTCTCTTTCTATTATATCCACATAATACATTATGGACACACTCATGCATTTTCTTATAATGATTTGTCATTGTCTAATTGCCCTTTATTTTCAAAGGAATTTTGACAGGTTTTTAAAGCAAATGCATGTCTATGCATTTAAAAAAATTTTTCAGCCTGGAAAAAAAGAAGTGTATAGTCACTATTGAATAAAGTTCTTTCTGTCTTCAAACTTCCCCCATTTTGAGATCAGTCTGAAATTTTGAAATCTGGTGCCTAGCAAATGTGTTCACTAAGAGTTCTGTGCCAGTATATCATATTAAATTTATCTCTATAGAGAAAAATTTTCTAGTACAAGCAAATAAACTGCATAGGTACTAGCTCTTTATTTTCAGGGCATTTGGTCAGTTTCAAGAAAATCATTCATTTTTTAAAAATTTTGTAAATATTACAGCAAAAAATTAGAAAGGCTTACTTTTCTCATAAAATCAGGAATCTCCATAGTTTTAATTTTATTTTTGAGAAAGTAAAATATTGTGCATCGTGGAAATCATTTGCGCAGTCATTAGTCAACAGCTATTCCAAATTCTGAAAAAGCCTGGGAATAGTCATTAGTAAAGTGGAAAATTGAGGTGCTTTTCTATTATGAAGATACATGGAAAAGGAACAATACAGACCTGCTGAGATTAAGAGAATTTAAATATGACACAATCAAGCAAATCTCCTGTGTGTGGACAGGTAAATACAGGGTGGTTACTGCCTTGTATCAGGACAAAATGTAGCTGATATACAGAACCAAAACATTGTGAGTTACATGGCCACATGCACACAGACACATACACACTCAAAATGGGGAGTGAAAGTTTGGAGCATTGCTGACTGTGTGTACAAGATTTTCATTGTATCAATCCATATAAATCATAGCATGTACGGGGAGGTTCTCACAAAGGCTCATGCCAAACTGAGGAGCCATTGGAAGCTGTTGGATTCTGGCAGAGGGAGAACATTCATTATTTTCAAAGATGGGGACCCAAATAGATGGACCTGCACCCATAAATAGAGGCAACACTAAATGAACTCATCGAGTTTAAAAGAAAATACAAGGATTGTAAAACTCTCAAATCTACAAAGTTTATATTGACAAAACCATGAAAGATTTTGGAATCATTTAAAATTGACTTTGAGCATTGACGTGATTGAAACATAGAAATAACAGGCAAATATATGCTGTGGGGTAATGATTTTGTACACTGTAAAAGATTTGTTGTTTCGTATTGATTTAATAAAATGCTGATTGGCCAGTAACCAGGCAGGGAGCATAGGCAAGGCTACCAGACTATTTCTGAGGAAAGGGAAATTAGAGATGCAGTCACCAGTCAGATGCAGAGAAAGTATGATGAGAATGCCTCCCTGAGAAAAGGTACCAATCCATGTGGCTAAATATAGACAAGAATTATGGGTTACTTTAAGCTGTAAGAGCTAGTTAATGATACCTGAGCTAATAGGCCAGGTAGTTTATCATTAATATATACTTCTGTGTGTTGAGACTGAATGGTTGTAGGATCTGGTGGGATAGACACTTCAGTCAACAATTATAAGTATGAGTTTATACACAATTTTGAGTATTAAGATATGTCAGTCATTCAAAATCTTCAATAGGGAAGGTTATCCATGGACATATGCATGACCAGAGTTAAATTGGACAGAAGAAACTCCAAACATTACTTGGAAAATATTGGAAGAAAAAGCTTAAGGAGCAGAAATGGCCTGCTAAAATGGCAGAAGGGGCCTGAGGAGGGCTGTGTTTACACAGCACAAATCTGCAAAGTCACCCAGATCTCATACTGGAGAAACGTGCATTTGTCTGGGTAAGGAAGAAATCACTGCTGAGCACAATGGACAAAGTCTTTTACTTGTAGAAATATGGCTGGAAAAGGAAAGACTATGGAAGTTTCGATGAAACAGTTGCATATTCTTGGGTGAATCTAACAGAAAAGAGTTGCAAAGCACCAAAAGTTGTTCTTAGGGTGAACAGAACAGTTCAAATAAACACAGACAAGGCTAGTGACGGCTGTGCTGAGCAGTTTGTCATGAGGGGAGCATGAGCTGTTTTCCATAGTCAGGCATGGACAACAATCTGTCGAAGAAACCAACGCCCAGTCTGAAAGGGATCCAGCCTCCTCCAGCATATCATCATGATTAGGAGGCTTTGAACACGCCCTGAAGAAAGACAATTTGACAGGTCTTTGTAAAGCACCTGTAGTGTGTTCAAGGAGACAAGTGCCTGTCTCAGCCTTTAGCACCAGAGTCTGCATATTTCACTCACTCACAGCTTAAAATGAACCCATGAGTGAGACTATCCAAGTGGTACAGAACAACCCTATAACTCAAATAGTCTATTTTAAACATTGGCTCAGAGATCTGGGCTTCTGCATGACTGTGAAAGTTAGGCTCTGTTTTTGTCCTAGGGCTTCGCTGCCTCAGCTCTGATCTTGCTCAGAGTACAGTCAGCCAGTTGGACAGTGAGGAGGGCCTCAAGCTTTAGGATCTCTGAGTTATTTTCAGGGGATAACATCCTGACTTCTGAAGGTCATCCAAATCCTTCAGTCCTCACATCCTGAACATCTTTCTTCTCTGGTACAATCCACATTTATTTCCACATCTCTCTACAAACCATCTTATCAGTCTTTAAACAAGCTATATGTTGTGACATCTTTGGAACCATGTATCATATTTTGCATCAATACTGAATTTCAATTCTAATGTGTTACATGCCATCTAGCCCTGTTGAATGCATGCCCTGTGCCATCTTGTTTCATTCTGTCCCCTGAAGTAGCCTATTATGTTATCACAATTACAATGAAACTTTAATAGGTACCTTTGACTACGGAATCATCTGTTAAATACTGCATAGCTATTACATGCAGAGAAGGTAGGTATTTATGCAGCTGGTAAATCCTTTGAGAGTGTTCGGTTGTTCTGGGTACATAGAGGATTTTGAAATACTAGCAACTTGTATCTCAGTCAGATCCTCACCATGGCAACAGCTGTTTACTTCAGGAAGAATGACAAAGACTGTTGTAGGCTTTACAAAGCTTGATGCTCAGTGTTTTGTTTTGTAAGATGGCATTGTACCCTATGCACACAATAGCTCTCTTTGCATAGATTACAAGTGTGAGATTGTATGTCATTAAAGACCAATTTTATAAACATATTTTAAGTTAAAGGAAGATTACAGCTAAGATCCAGCTTTACTTAAATTACAGCATCGTCTAAAGACCTATGCCTGTTGTTCACTGAAAATGTTTAGCTATAAATTTATCTAATTTATGGTGTAAAATGAGAGGATAATTTTCAGGAGAGCTAAATTCTTATTAATACACAACCCTCTTTTCTTTGTAGAGACATTTTACATGTATGTGTATAAGTATAGATCATGCCACATTTCAGTGTTTCTGGTTATCTTATTTCAATAATTTCTTTTTAAATTTGCAATTTTGTAATGATTAGTGAGATTTACAAATAAGAATTAACATTTATGTGCATTGTTGAAAAACAACATGCATTTTCACACATAAAGCCTCCTCCATTATACCTCGGTAATTTTCTGAATATTATCTGACTCTACTTCCCATTATAATTTTGTGACATCCTTCAATGTTTACCCATCTCTAAGAATTTCAGTACTCAGATGGAAGGAAAAGGAACTCTAATTTAGTCAACTCTCTCTGACCAATTTTTTTTTTTTTGCTGAAAGTATAGTGGGTTTGAATATAAAATACTGTTATTTCTACAATGTCACCTGAAATGGGAGGTACTTGTCTTCTTTGGTGCATTTTACCTCAATTTTATACCATAAACATATGCTTGAGAGTACAAAAATGTTCGGATGCCCATATCTAGCACCAGTGTCTTATATGTGTTAGTACCAAAGGGTGTCACTCTCTGATATTTGAGCATCATTTATTAAAAAAATACACTTCCATTGTGATTATATCATTCTATCATATATAGGTTCCTAATGCAGCCCAGAAGTCACTGATATTAAGTAAATGAATTTTTTTGCTATTGTTCTTCCATTTCTGTACTAACCTAGCATCATTTTGAGTGACTATGTTTGAAATAAGACACATCTATTCCATTGGTAAGGCTACAACTGAATTTGTTTGTAGCAGAGGATTCCTTAGATGACCAGGTGCTTCCCTGTTCTCCCTGCCCCATGCCCTCCTTTCTGTGGCTATGTTCGTGCTATAGAATTTTTTTCATTATTTGGTTATATGAAAGAAGAACAATTTTTAATGTGATGAGACTTACAGGAATTTTACAGCCACCATGGATGGCAGACAGCAGAAGGCTTGATCCTTCATAGGATAGGAGGACCAGAGAGAACCTGTAAAGAAACTGATTTCACCATGCTTCAGAACAAAGAGCTTGTAATCTTTCAGAAAAGCACGTTTTAAAATTCTGCCTCTTCTAGCCTTCAAAATGCATGATTTTATGAATTATAATTTGTATTGTTATTTAAAATCTCTCTCAGTTCTCACTTTCTATTATCCCAAAAGCTGAAAAAAAGAATCCATGAGCACATTCTTTCAATAAATTTGATTTTAACTATAATGTATATAACAAAAGAATAATTTTGAGAAAGTCATAATTATTTTAGTTGCTTCTCATCTACCTTAAGATGGCTATCAACTAGCAGATAAAGCAGAGAGATTATAATTATGTGGGGGTATGAGCCCCAGGGAGCCATCTGTCACTCACTGAGAACTCCACCCTGGATAACTGTACCTTTTTTTTTCTCCTCAGACATCACTCCTCTTTCTTTGAATGATAAAACAGGAACAGGACATGGGTAAACCAATTCCATCCTGTCAAAGGATGTATGCTTCCCCCAACCTGATAGATATCAATGACAAACTTTACAGTACTCATCAGTATCTCAGAATCTATTTTTATTATAGAACAACTTCAAGCAGGGTGAATTCAGAGAAAGCGACAATTTACTACACATTATACAAAGCTAAAAGCAAGATTTTTTAAAAATGTTTTTCAAGTAGGAATATTAAAGGCCCTGAAAAGGTAAATGTAGTGAGTTTTTAAGTATTAAAAATTTATATATATATATCAAACATAAAATTACTCTATAAGATGTATATATTCTATTCAAACATCACTCAAATGAACTCAATTCATGTAGGAAATGCAGTCTGCACTTGTTGATTTGGGCATTACTCTTCCCAGTACCTGATAAAGTTAATTCTAATTTAGAAAAAATGAATTGTTCACATCAAAGTATAGTTTTTGATGAGCCCTGACAATCGCAAACGCATATGTAACTACTGGACTGGAAGAGTCTGTAGCCCTAGATTGTCTTTTACAGCTATAGCCAAATCAGTCATCTACTTTGGGAAATATAATGGAGGTCGGTGTGCATCTGAGAATACTAAAACCTTGTTCTGGATAACAGAATCAGAACCAGATACTGCACAGTGCAACTACACAGGGCAGAACAGTCAAGGATCTGATCATACAAAGCCAAGATTAGAACCTTGAGGTGGAATGATAGCGATTCCACACCATAAAGAGCCATTTGGGAGAAGGAAGATTTTTAAATCTAAGTCCAAACCTAATGACATGAATGTGGGTCAAGGTCGAGAACCTCAGAGGAACATGAGATGAATCTACAGTAAATGCTATGGCATTGAGTCTTGCCTTCCTCAATAACGACATAGGCTGATGACAGACTGAGGCAACAGATGTCCTGAGGTGAACCCCCCATGAGTTATTTTAGAGGTACCTAAAGCAGAGTTAATAGAGAAGAAGTGTAAGGGATGTGAAATGGGGTTCTAATGAATGGTAAACATAAATGTCCTTAGATCAGAACTATACATTTTTCTAATTAAATTTCACCTATTGCAGGCAGGAATAGATTGTGTACAAAATTGTACTCTGAGATGCGTTCTACATAAGAAGCAAAAAAAAGGGGGGCTCATAAATCACTCCCATAAACCAACATCATGGTGTCTTTCATTTCACTGATTTATTGATGCATATTAGAGTCTGTGGACATACTCGAATTTGCTCAAACTGAAATATAAGCAAGGAATTCATTATTGATAATTTCTACAGATGCATTTTTATATTTAGACACATGAACAATTATAAAGCACTTGCCTTTTTGTTTATGGCATGTGCTAGAGAAGTTTCTTTACTAAACTAAAGATATTGATTCTCCTTTGGCCATTGCTTGTCATATTCAGATTTCTGAAAGCATATGGGAGATTCCTGTTTTTCATTTATTACCTTTGAAGTGCATATGATTGTCATGATAATTCAGGAAATAGCATAAAAATTCATGAATATGTTTTAGGAAAACTGATTACTTAAATAATATACAATAAAAATGGCATAATGAAGTCTGCAACTATGAGCTATAACAAAATTAAAAACCTAAGAATTTAAAAGATATCTGTATTAATGTATTATTGTTGATTGAGGTTTCTGCCCTGCCAGATCCCACAGTTGTTCAGTCCCCCCAAAATACACAGAGGTCTACATTGATTATAAACTGATTGGCTTATTAGCTCAGATTTCTTATTAACTCTTATAACTTATATTAGCCCATAATTCTTGTCTGTGTTAGCCACATGACTTGGTACCTTGTTTGGCGAGGTAGTCACATCTTGCTTTTCTCTGTCTGGCTTCTTCTGTGACTGGGTGATGACTGTAGACTGAATCTTTTTTCCTCCCAGAATTCTCCTGTTCTCATTGCTCCACCTATACTTCCAGCCTGGTTGCCCCACCTATACTTCCTGCCTGGCTACTGGCCAATCAGCATTTTATTAAAATACAATTGACAGGATACAGACCATTGTCCCATGGCACAATTAATGGTAGTAAACAAATCCAACCAATACAGAGAAACTAGCTAAGCTTGTAGTTGGAAGTTTCTGTCCTGCTAAATTCCACAATAGTTCAGTTCCAAACAAACACAGAGAGTCTTATATTAACTGTAAACTGTATGGCCTATTAGCTAAGGCTTATTATTAACTAGCTCTTACACCTTTAATTAATCCATAGTTCTTGTCCATGTTTAGCCAAGTGACTTGGTACCTCTTCTTAGTGAAGCATTCTCATATTGTTTCCTTTGCATCTGGCTAAAGACTGATTCTTTGTCTTTCCTCTTCCCAGAATTCTCTTAGTCTGGTGGCCCAACCTATACATTCTGCCTGGCCAATCAGCATTTTATTAAACTAATACAAGTGACAAATCTTTACAGCATAGAAGCATTATTCCACAGGATTACTGTAAGGATTGTTACTAAATGTAAACATCAAGAAGTCTCATATCATTTGTAAGCAGAAAAAAAGCACAGATAATTTATAGATACAAACACTTCAATTATACAAAATTATAAAAATCAAATCAAATTCATCAAGCCAAAGAATCAATGATTATAACATAAGAATCAAAATTTGGCAGATTGACAGAAAGTTATCTCAAGGATTAATTTCCAAATAAAATAGTTTCAGGTTCTAAGGCTTTACCTCACACCTGAAATAATTAGACAGTATGTTATGCCATATTGAGAGAAGAGGATAAGATAATATTGGACAGAGTAGCACTGGGTTGGTTCATGTTGAGTAGAGTAGAATAGAACAGAACCAAACAGAATCAACAGGAGATAATGTAGCAGGGGCAGAGGAATAGGACTATCTAGGAACAAAGATATTCTTGCAGTGGCTGTTCTTCAGTGTAATCACAGGTATCTCATTCAAGGTCAAGGTGAACTTTAAAACAAATGTTGAATGGGTAACCACACATTACCAATAAGAAAAATTAACTACTAAGAAAAGAAAAGCTGTATTCTAACCATGTCGATAAGCCAAATTAAAATGTATACAAAATTCAAAGTCAAATTTTATTTCAAATAAAATAAATATATTTGAATATTTTGGGGGTGCAGAAAATATCCTGTACATTTTCAAATTCAATTCAAGAAGTCTGTGAAGCATTCTTCAATGACAGTTTTGAGAGATACAAAGAAGGGAAAATTCAGTCATAGATTCATATTGTTTGATTTAAAAAAAACCCTATGACACCACTATCACCATCCATTTTATGATGTATAATCAGAACCCCTGTGCTCTCCTGAAATTCTACTTGGGGCTCTGTGACTCTCTTTCCTCTTTGCCTCCAACACAGGTATCAGCTGCCTTTCTCCTTCTTTCTCCTTCTTGAGACTGCCCAGATCCACAATGTCATGGGAGCCTGTTTGTAAAACACCAGGATCAAAGAAAAAAGGGCCTCTCCCATCACACTCTGTTAGAGAATTACCACCACTGCCTCCAACACCTGGACCCAGAAGGCCACGCTGCTGTGCTCAGTCCTGCGGCGTGTATTGATTTGTGTGCTCAGGACAAGGTTCTCTCTTTAATCAGAAGAAATAAAATGACACAGGGCATCGACTCCACTGGCTTCACAAACATTATGGGTAATTATTTTAAACATCAAGGGAGGTGGCTTTTGTCTTCCCTGCCTAATAACTGATTGATCCCTTTCTGTACTTTAGGCATCTTTGAGTAGACAAAGCACACATATCAGTAAACAGAAACTGCCAGAAATACACATTATGCTGAAAATGTAATCACTCAATGCTTCCAACTAAAATCAGTGTCTTTGTTACAATGTAAAAATCATTCCTAGATGAGTGTGGGGTTTAGGGCGGAAAGGGCAATCAAAATCAGGGCCTTGCACAAGCTAGGTAAACACGCCACCAAACGGGTATGCTCCAAAACCATAAACTTTCTTTCCAAATCTAGCTTCTCTGATTGTGTCTGAACACTTAATTGTTGAAAGATTTCAAGTAATTTTTTAATGTTAAAATAATTAAATATTGAAAATGCTAGCTTCTGTTACTTGCGATTGTCTACTTTTCACTGATATTGGGAGTTATTCTCTTATAGCTGAGCCTTACTGTAGTTATACTTTTTTGTCAGGACTGCCAGCCAGCAAATAATGACATGGACACTTTCTATTAATTATGAAAGCTTGATCATTAGTTTAGCATTGTCCCACTAGCTCTTATAATTTAAATTAACCTGCTTCTATTAATCTGTGTTCTGCTACTTGGCCCAGTTACCTCTATTCTCTTCTGTATGTCTAAATTGTTTCCAGTCTTGCTAGTGTCTCTCTACCCCTCTTCTTCCTAGGGTTGTCTCTCTCCTTGGAAATCCACCTATTCTCTCCTCCCTAGATCTTGGTGATGCAAGAATCCATAAAAGTATAATCATCAATTTGTTAAGGAGTGCAATGAAAACACAAGTTCACAGATACGGAGCAAAGCAGATGCCCCTGCTGATCCCATATCACCTCTTGGCCACCTGTGACTACACCAAATGTGAGAAAGAGCAAGAGAATGAGATACCCCACACACACATTGCTTACTAGTTACCACATAGCAGATAAGAACATGCCATAGTCCTTATTTCCCCAGAGCTATTGGCAGAATGAGTTCCCACAACACTTCCCTCTGTTGTCTAAATGAGAAGGTTTTAAACCTAGTGCAAAACTATATGCAATGAAAACAATTATCAAGTATTGTCCAGGAGAAAGAAAGGGTAATAACATACACAAAATGGAACTACATGCAAAAAGAGCAGCATCAAGAAAGATATGCATACTAATGTCAAGGCCATAGGTAATTGGCTAAAAACAGATTATTAAATGAATCAGAAGGTGCCTTAGGCAAAGACACATCTTTATGGTGTACACAGTATTCTACAACCTTTACCCACTTTTTGTGTAAGTGAAGAGGGAAAGAGTTTAACTCTAACACAGTAAAGCTATATACAATAAGAACAATAGTCAGGTATTGTCTAAATAAAAAAAGAAAAGTTTTAACTTGCAAACAGTAAAAATGTGTATAATAAGTACAATTATCAAGTAGAATTACATTTACAATGTCCAGTCCATATGTATTTGGCAAGTTAGGAGAAAGTACTATATTGTCTATCCTATCTTTTCTAAGTTCCAAGTTTTATACCTAAACCATTTTTTTCAGTAATAGCTTGTCTAACCATCCTAAAAATATCACTTAGATGTTAAATGTCTTCTTAGATAAACAACTTAAGCTTTTATGTTTCTCAACTTTATAAACTTTGCAACTCTTGTAAGTTTCTCTTCCGAATCTTATAACAGGGAAAATTACAAAACTTTAATTCTCTATTCTTCAGCTGCATTAGAGACCTGAGATGAATATAATATCACCTGAGTAAAGAAGAAATGCAAAGCAGATAACTCCAAAAGCTACAGAAATGACAAATCCAGGCTGCCTGCATGGACAGTAATCCAAAGTTCCTCTGAAATATTGGGGCATCCAACTTCAGCATATAGAAATAGAGTATCTGACAGACTTTTCTGAGTAGCGGGAATTTTGAAGAACTGTCCTACTTGTGTTGGCAAAGTACATCAGTCATCCTCTCTAGTGTCCTGCTTGTCCAATTTGGACAGCATTCTGTCAGTAGTTGAGGCAAGGACAGTTTCTTCCTAAGTGGCTTACTTTTCCACAATGAAAGCAACCTCCATGTGGAGGCTCTTTAATTCCCACCATCTTCTCTGAAGTAGATTAATGTTGCCAGTAGCAGATGTCTCACTATTGTAAAAAGCCTTATGTTATTCAAATTTCTTAAATTCCATATTCTGTATGTCTCTGAAGTTCTTAAAGACCACCTGACTACCTATTTAAAATATATCTGTTTAAACTTTACTACGTACCTAAGATGAACACATGTTTGATTGTTATAGATGACTACCAATCTATATTTCATAATTAATCTAAATCGTTTGCAATATTAGCCTTTAAGGCTAGAATTTTATATTGCATTTTAATATGAGCTGCATGAGTACAATATTTTGAGCAAGAGTGGACACATATAAATGGTAGAACAAAAATAACTTTAAATTTTAATTACTATACAAAAATACCTTAAAGTATAGAGCATGTTGTAACAAAAATAACCTTAAAATTGTGCCTATAAACAAAACCCACCCATACAAATGTAAAATATTTGAGATTTGCAGTTTTGTTTTAGTTTAAAGTAGATTCAATAATCTATCCTTTTATCCTATCATCGCTATATCCCCTATTTTTTTCAGAAAGAGATCCTTGAATCTAAACTCCCTTGCTTAGTTTCTTCCCTTACCCTGACCAGTAACAATTTGCAACCACCACCCTAAACTATGACAAACATCCATAACTCACCAAACGACCTAAAACCATCCATCTTACCTCTTAGGAATGTAGGTATCATGGTCTTAAAATTACTTCCCACTGTCTTGGGGATGATAGCATCTTTAGGGAACCCTGAGAAAACTGAGATAATAATCAATTCTTAGAAAAACTATCTGTGCATATATTTTTCCTGCCTCTGTATAATGGGGAAAGTACAGGGTTTATTTGAAGTCTGGGCTAAGTAATCTATGAGACTATATCACCTCAGATAACAGCTTTGAAATTGTTCTGGATGCAGAATTTTGAGGAAACTGCAACAGAGGCATTCTGAGTGGTTCAATCACCTGGGCTACTTGCCTTATTGGCATATGGTCTTTTTTCCCCCTGAAAACACATAAACTTTTAAAGGTAACATTTACAAGGTGGCATTAATACAAGTATGGAATTTGGTGTGCACAAGTCACCTCTAGATTTTTTAGCCTATATAGGCAAAAGGCATTGATCAAGTTTATACATTTCCAAACTGTAATATAGTAAGTCACAAGGGCCCTGTAACCAATGAGATTTATTACGTCTCACACAGTCTCAGAGCTGCTTCCATGTTGAGGGATTAACATAGGCATCACCTGTCCTGTCCTGTTCCTTGGTTTATTTTTTCTTCATGTCTGTAGTCAAGATTTTCAGGAAGTCTCCACCAATCAAATCTGATCTTTATATATTTTGAAGAAATCCAATAGTAACCCCCCCGCCCCCGTGGAAGCAAAGAATAACCTCTCCTCTAACATATTATTTTCTCACCTCCATTTTGAAGTTAAGACATCCTTAAAATATAAAGGTTTGTTTAATTTAATGTTTTCCATAATCCAATGTCTCTCATTAGCTTTTGTTTTCTTCATTGGCATTTAAAAATTTCAAAGTTAGTTACAAGATCCAGACACCCTTTGTATGTCTTATTTTTTACCTGGCTTTTATTTTTTATTTTACTTTAATGACTTTGCTATTTTAAAACTTCTTTTTCCTGACTGTCTTTATCTATTTTCTTTTACTTTTTTTAGTACCTAAGCACACTTTTAAACATACTATATCTGTTTAGAGTTTCTGTCAGCCTCCTCCTGGCTTTCTGGATGTCTGCAGCCTTCTCTGACTGTGTGACAAGGGTTAGACTGTCTGATGGTCTGGTTGCTTGATCTGCACCACCTTCTTGGTTCCCTGAGGGCTTAGTCTCATGCCAACAGGTAGCATTGGGAGGTGTGTTTACCACCTTAGCTCTGAGAAGTTGCTGAACCCACTTTCTGGAGTCCCTGCAATAGGCAGCCTCCTGCTCTGAGAGCTTGATATGAGGCCCAAGCAAAGCCAGCTTGCTTGACTTTTCCATCCATGTGTTTGTGCCAAATGTTGAATACCAAATGCTGCTGGATTCTTCTTTCATGACTGCCAGTTCACAAGTGACAACACAGAGATTTACCATTAGTCATGACAGCTTGGTCTTAGCTTAGGTTTGTTCCTAACTAGTTCTTATAACTTAAATTAACCCATATTCTTTAATCTATGTTCTTATATGTGGTTCATTACCTCATCTCCACTCCACCCATTTTGCTTCCTCTGTGTGTGGCTGGTAACTCCTCCTTTTTTTCTTCCCAGAGTTCACTCTACCAGAAGTCCTGCCTATACTTTCCTATATAGCTATTAGTTATTCACTTTTATATGACACCAATAAGAGAAAAACATGTTCACACAGTGTACAAATTTCTTATAGCACTACACTTTTTCCTGTACGGTTCTCTCAGAACACACTTGAAAAAGAAACTTACATGCACAACAGTACAGGCTCAGGAATAGGAGCTCTGGGAATTACATTCAGCTTTCTAGATTAAATTGCGAAGATTGCTCAATGGTTAATCATGTGTCCCTGTGGTGTATTCACCAATGAAATTATGGAGATGATGGCATTAAAATATACTTTTCAAAACCATCAGGAGTTGATCACCCTAGCATAGGGAAAAGCATGACCATGTTAAGTATAATACAAATAAAATCTTGTGCCTATCAGGTGCTCAGTAAATATCAGCTATTATTTTATATATGGATAGATTCATTTAGATTCCTATATATGATTAAAACAAACAATATTCTACAGTTGTAATCCATGGAGTCTTATTTTCTATCATTTCAGGTGAAAATAAAGTATACATACCTAACTTTTGTTTCTTTTCATTGAATTCAGGATGCCACATTGTTTGTAACCACTTACATCATAGTGTTTTCCCTAAAGCTAGGATCATGTTTGGAAGAGATTGCTGCCTTAAAGTATCAAAAAGGCTGAATAAATTTCCAGCATTCATGAATGTTTGTATCAAAGTCGAAAAGCTGCCAAGAAACTAGACTAGCAAAGGTTCTGTCAATAATTGCTCACATGTCCCTTTCGCCTATGGTGCTCTGTTCTTCCAACCACTGTGTTTTATTCGCTGTTCTCTTTGCAGAAGGGTTAACTCTAGCTTCTGTCTTGGGTGCAAGACATATTTATACTCTCAAATTTACATCGGTCCAGTTCTAAGGACTCAAGGAAAGCTGCTTGAGTGGTTTGAATGCGACGTGAAAATTCCAGATATTTGGAACCCTAATCCTCCGATGTCTGCATGCAAGATATTCTCAGATGAGGTTGTCCAAAGGGAATGAGGGTGGAGAGAAGTCACGAAGGACAGGTACTGTGATGGGATGTGCCTTGATAGTGGAGCAGTCAGGAGATGGGAGGGAGTCTGATCCCGCTGCTTGTATGTCCTCCCCAGGTCTGTGAGGACACAGTCAGGAGGCCCTCAGGAGAGCAGAACACCCAGAGAGTCTCACTCTAAAGTCTAGGAGAGCTGGGAATTCCATATAAAGGCCAGGCTTGCCTCAAGCTCATGGTAACCCTTGTTACTCATGCTCATGAATGCTAGAGATTTTAGCAGGACTTATCCACAGGAGTGACAGATGCTGCCAATTCATCTTTGTTTTCTTACCATCTAAAACTATGAGAGCAATATTTTACAGAATTATTATGTCTCTGGTATTCTTTAATAGCTACAGATAACATAGAAAAAGTTACAATATAAAAAAGGAGCTAAGAGATTAACTTTGCTTAAATCCAAATTCTTAAAAAATATATTTTCCCAACTTGTAGCAGAATCTGGCTTTCTACAGTAACTTACCAGTTTTAAATTTGAAAGTGCAGCCAACCACAGGTAGGTTCACAACCTTTGACTCCCTGTTACACAGGCATGGAGATAGCACTTTCTGCTGGCCAGTACCTTGTCTGTCTTTCCTTAAATGATCCACCATAGTATTGTAACTTTCAACACCATGAAGTAATTATTGGAAATGCTTAAGGTGGTGAGAATCCATGCTGTTTTACAAAATCAAAGCTGTAAAAACAACTGAATTAACACCTGTCCTTGCCAATAAATACAGCTTGATGTTGAGGCAGCCTGCTTTATTACAATGGTGACACACCCTCCGTGTCTTAAGACTTATAATCATAAATTTAATTGCTATGGTGTTTTATCTTCTCAAGTTGCAATGCACCATTAGTTGTTTAAAACATATATATAAATAAACATGAATGCTAAGGCTGCTTTGAAGTCACTCACACACCCATGGAAGTCATAGTATAAAAAGGCCAATAGTTTATTAATATTTTAACTGTGAGAATGATTACCCTAATTTTCAAAAGATCCACATTCCTAGAGTTCGAAAGTTCCAGTGAGCTGCACAGCAGGTGAGGATGTGTGCCTCAGTGATTGGCAACCTGAGTTTCCATCCTGGGACCCACAGACCAGGAAAAGAACTTCTATATGTGGTTCCCTGACTTCCACATGGAAACTGTAGCCTCGTCCATTCTCTCCAATTGTACATATATGAAAGTAAACTAACAACAGCGATGAAAGTTTAATGTTATAATATCATCTTAAATAAACTATCCCTACATCATTATGTGAGAAATGACATAAAACATGTTAAATGATAATTTTTCATTTTTTTTTTATTTTTGAGACAGGGTTTCTCCATAGCTTTTGGTTCCTATCCTGGAACTAGCTCTTGTAGACCAGGCTGGCCTCTAACTCATAGAGATCTGCCTGCCTCTGCCTTCCGAGTGCTGGGATTAAAGGCGTGCGCCACCACTGCCCGGCTTAAGTGATAATTTTTATGAAGATCTTATGTTATGTACCTTGTAAACAACTTTAACAAAATTGTATATCATATTTGATTTGCTAATTTACATACATACATGTGTTTATACATATTTATTCGAGTAAACTCTATGTATAACAATACTAAATTAATAACATATTTATTAATTCAATTTATCTAAAAAGGGTTTGTAATGAAAATTGAAGATTTGTTTTAGTATTTATATATATAAAAGAAATAAATCCATAATATTCATATAATTTTGATATGTATTATCAAAATAATAATGATGAGTAATATTTTTATTAATTGGATTATTCAAACTAAGCTAGCCCACTATTTTTTTATCACATCTGTATATAATAAATTTCTCTGTATGCAAAGAAAATATTGAATTAAGAAAAAATATTGTGAGGTTTTTCATAATCAAAGAACACCATTACTTTATCAATAAATATTAAAGAATATAGCAATTAAATGTAACTTATTTTAGGGTGTACATAGTGCTTCTTGCCTTTGCCCAGAGCCATGAACATTTGGCCATGCCAGTATTTAAGTTGCAGTTTACAGAAGGAATTCAGAAAATACTGCTGGCAGTATGGCTGTTTTCTACAAACAAAAAATGAAGTGCGAATTTGTAAAGAATTGTGTCTTCCAAAGGGAAAGTCAAACTGTAAATAATGCAAATTGGCAGGATGATGGAATAAAATGATTCCAAAGGATTTCTGAGTTATAATTGGAAATTATATGGAAGAAACAGGTTACTTCATTTCATATGTTGCTGAGCTTTGCGTATTAAGCTTTCCACTGATTCGGTTATTAGAGAAAGTAAGAATTAATACTACATCCATTTAAGAATCATTATCACACGTTGAAATGCAGCTGAATAATGCCATGCTCTGATTAGTAAAGAGCTTATGCAGTGAATTGTGTGTGTGTGTGTGTGTGTGTGTGTGTGTGTGTGTGTGGTTTGTGCACCCATGTTTGTATGTGAGCAGGCTTGTGTGTGCTGCATGTTTATGTATGTGTGCACTCATTTGTGTGCATTCACATGCTTGTATTTAGTGCGTAAGTGTGGTGTATGTGAACATACAGTGTGTCTGCTCCCATGTGTGCTCATGTGGAGGCTACAGGATAATGTCAAGTGTCTTGTTCTATTGTTCTCCATGTTACTATTTGAAACTAGGGCTATCAGTAAAAAGCTTGCCATAGTGATTAGGGCTCAGCTGGCTGGACAGAAAGCTACAGGCACCTACCTATCTTTGTCTACATTCATGGGGGACTAGGCATGTACAGCTTTATTTCTGGGTACTTAGGATTCAAATTTGGGTCCTCTTGATTGGATAGAAAGCCCTATTACACACTGACCCATCTCCCGAGGTCATAAAAAGGGTTTCTGGAACTATTGCCTTTTTGGTTGCACTGGCTTGTTAGTGCTTTTATGTGTTCTGATATTCCCAAATTAGGAATTGGAATATTAGGTATTGGAATCAAGAACTTTAATACGCTGTTAACCTACATGGTGGAGAATAACTAAAATCAGCGTAAGTGGGCATCTATAGCTGCTTATGAAGCAGGACAGGAATGGCGAAAAATTGAAACTGCCCCGCAAGATGCTGGAAATATGGTTCAATGCGTTGATGCATGTTATCAGTGTAAGGACATCAACTCCACCCCTGGGATCCCCACAGTGAAGAAGAAAATCAACTTCTGCTATCTGTTCTATGATCCACACCCTCACCATGGCAAGGAAGTATACAACCGTACAAGCCTGTACAAACACTAGATAAAGATATAAAAAACATGTTTTAAAAAGACATGGACATTATTTCACCTAATTTAATCACTTAAAATGTATTTTAATCACATAAAAAGTTTGGTTAATAAAATTGAGAACAATGTAAATATTTACAGTATTGCTTCATGTATCCTCTTATAACAGTAGAAGAAAAAATCATTTCTAAAGCTTTCCATGAATAAAATGTGGATATTTGTCATTTGTATATAGGAAGAGACTTTTTAAATGTCCTAGGTTAATGGAACATTCTGCAAGGAAAGAATTTCACCTAACACCACGTGCTAAAGAAGAGGAAGAGCCAAGACACATCACTTTTCTGAGAACATATGAGGAAGACATTGGTCATCTCCAGGCAAGCTTCTCTTAAGCCACCTAATAGAGAGGCTTGGAATAGGGGGTTCCAAGCTCAAAAAGAGTTCTAGAGACCCTTCTCTAGGACTTACCGCTTATCTTGGGTACTGGTGTCTTCCGTGTATGGTTCATTCTAATGTCAACATTGGTCAGAAGTTCATTAACAGAGCAGATGACTCTGCTGTTCCGTGTCAAAAACATGGAAGCAAGCAAGGCTGTGGTGAGGAGAGCTGCTCAAAGTAGAGAACACATAGAATAAATCAGACAGAAATAGAAATCCTGTAGAGGAAAAAACCTGAGAAATCTTTTTTTTTTTTTTTTTTGTTTTTCGAAACAGGGTTTCTCTGTGGCTTTGGAACCTGTCCTGGAACTAGCTCTGTAGACCAGGCTGGTCTCGAACTCACAGAGATCCACCTGCCTCTGCCTCCCGAGTGCTGGGATTAAAGGCGTACGCCACCATCGCCCGGCTCTGAGAAATCTTTTTAAAGGCTCTTGTTTTCACTTCACGTTATGCAAATTACTGGCTCAGTTTTAAAGATTTATTTAGTTAATGTTTTTCATTGTATAAAAGAGAGAATACCTCTCTCTTCAGGGTATAATGAAACGATATCAAAGTTCATAGCCTTGCAATTTAACCCAACTCATAGCATTGATTGCAAGAAGGATTGATATCAATGAATAAGTGAATATTCTACCACTCCCTCTATAAATAGACAGATAGTGATGATAATGATGATGGTGATGATGAAAGATCGAGAGATAGATAGATGATTGATAGATAGATGATAGATGATAGATAGATAGATAGATAGATGATAGATAGATAGATAGATAGATAGATAGATAGATAGATGATTGATAGATAGATGATAGATAGACAGATGATAGATAGATAGATAGATAGATAGATAGATAGATAGATAGATAGATGATAGATGATTGATAGATAGAGAGATGATAGATAGATAGATGATAGATAGATGATAGATAGATAGATAGATAGATAGATAGATAGATAGATAGATAGATGATAGAAAATAGAATGATAGACAACAGATAGGTAGATAGATGTTAGATTGGTAGGTAGATACACAGATATAGATTCTGCCTTTCCCTGTCTCCCTCCATATTCTGTCTCCCATCACCTAGTGCTGGTTCCTGCAGTCGGTTTAACACTGGTAACTTCCCACTTTTATCATTTCTTCATAATCTGCTGCTTGAAAAAATCTGAAAAATGCAGCACTCCGGTACATAGGAGGGTAACACTGAAAAGGAGTGTCACACTAGCCATAAATAACACATTGATAATTTTATGAGCAAGACTAGAATTGTTCCTGAAAATATTTATAGGCATACCTCCAAATTTAGTATCTTGTGTTTTCAACTTATCACACCAAAACTCATTAATGTCTATCAACATAGCGCATGAAAACTGTATCTTATTATGGAGTTAATTTGACTTCTTGTATTATTGACAAGGACAACATCTTCCCTCACTTTCAAATGTTAATCCATTTTCAAGTCAGAGCAAATACCTGGTTACACCTTTAGCCAAACTCATGTGAGGCTGCTTGTCTCCTCATTAAAGACTGCAATGAATACTGAATGCATGCGATCTACTAATAATCAGTTGGTTGATCTGTGCTACACACATCTCACACCTCCTTTGCCAACTTTAGTTTTTGAAACAGTTTTAAAAACTGGATTATTTCCAGGTTCTGTTGCTATGAACATAGTTGAGCACATATCCTTGTGGTAAAATTGAGCATCCTTTGGGTATATACCCAAAAGTGGTATTGCTGGATCTTGAGGTAGGTTGTTTCCTAATTTTCCGAGAAATCACCATACTCATATCCAAATGGGCTGTAACAGTTTGAACTCCCACCAGCAATGCAGAAGTGTTCCCTTTACCCCACAGCCTCTCCAGCATAAGTTGTCATCAGTGTTTTTGATCTTGGCCATTCTTACATGTATAAGATTGAATCTCAGAGTTGTTTTGATTTGCATTTCTCTGATGGCTAAGGATGATGAGCATTTCCTTAAGTGTCTTTCAACCATTTTAGATTCCTCTGTTGAGAGTTCTCTGTTTAGGTTGTACTCCATTTTTTTTATTGGATTATTTGTTTTTTTTTTTTGATGACCAAATTTCTTGAGCTCTGTTTATTTTGAAGATCAGCCCTCTGTCTGAATGCACCTTGACCAAAGAATGGACAAGGAAAATGTGGTATATTTGCACAATGGAGTACTATGCAGCAGAAAAGAATAATGACACCTTGAAATTTGTAGACAAATGGATAGATTGTGAAAACATAATGAGTGATGTAACCCAGACCCAGAAAGACAATTATCACATGTACTCACTCATAAGTGGTTTTTAGATGTAAAGCAAAGGAAAACCCACCTACAATTCACAATCCCAGCGAACATAGACAGCAATGAGGACCCTAAGAGAGACATACATGGATCTAATCTACATGGGGAAATAGAAAAAAACAAGATCTCCTGAGTAAATTAAAAGTGTGGGGAATATGGGAGAGTGTAAAAGGGGAGGATAGAGGATGGGAGGGGGTGGAGAAAAAATATAGCTCAACAAAAACAATAAAAACAAAAAGCAGGATTATAACTTTAATCCAGTTCCTTTGATAAATTCTTCTAGGGTTATTTCTTTTTATTGAAAAATCTATTTTTTATCCTCAAATAAAAACAATATGTATTTCCCACATTCTCTTTTAGAAGTCTTAAAGTTGAAACTTTCACATTTTATTATTTAACTCATTAAATTAGAAATGTACATTTCTCTTGAGTTGACTCATTTTCTGCTACCATTTAAGACATTTCTTTCCTCATTTCTTGTTCTTGTTATTAAAATGCCTTTTTCTCAAATAGAGCCTGGGTTATAATAGTTCCATCTTTTTATATGTGTTAGCATTCTACTTTGAAAGAATGGGTTGTTTTTATGGAGGAATGATGATTAAAAGAAAATGATAGCTTACACACAAACAGCTTCCCTTTCAGCCTAGACATTTCACTGGAGGGTACTTTTTAGTGTGATAGTATCTTCTCCCCGATACTTTGCTGTCTGATGCCTTAAGGAAAACAGGTGTGTCCTAGGTAGCAATAAAAAAGCAGACTGATTGCTCATGCTACTCCATCACCCAAACTCACGTCTGTAGCCTCTTGGCTGGTGACAGAATCATGCAGCATTACTTTGCTGGCCTTTGACAATGTCATGCTCGCCCCAGGATTACTTCTAGTTGTCAGTGAACAGTTAGGTGTTTACTAGGTCTGTGAATATTTATGGCTTCACATTCCTTGCTTTGGCCTGTTTTGCCTTCCATGAGTGTGTGATGACTTCTCAATACTTTGAATGTAGCATTTGAAAAAGGAAAGCCAGGGGCAGACCTGACATTCATCTACAAACCCTACCCCCACTTGCTGATGCTGTGGTATGTATATTCTTGCAAGTCTGCGGTAATTCTCTATCAGGATATCTACTTAAGAAAACAGACAACAATGTAGCAGGCAGATGGATATTCTGGAGATAAATAGGTGACAAAACAGCCATAGGTAGATGTAAAATAGATCCATAATGGATAGACAGATGATAGATACAAAGGCAATACATGATAGAAGATATTTGATAGATGACAGATGAAGAAAAGCAAATTATAGATAATAGATGATTGATGATAGATAGAGAGATAGAGAGATAGAGACATAGATAGATAGATAGATGGTTTATAGACAGATGTATTAGATAATAGAAAACACATGGAAGATAATGCTTGTTCAAATAGGTGCCCAACCTTTTACATACATCTGTTCTTTTGTAGATCACAAAGCCTTACTGATGTTAGCTTTTCTTCAAATTATGTGATACACTTCTCAACCCTGGGATCTAGCATGCACAAATCAGAACACAGAGTTCAGAATATCAATTTTTGTTTCCCTCATTTGATTCATCTTCACCCTGTACACCACAGGTAACTAAAAGGTAGTAATTTTTCTCATAACCCAAATTGATGGTAATTCCCCTATATCTTATTCTGTGCTTTTTTCTTAGCGTTGGCAAGTTTTGTTATTAAATAGCAAAATTATCCTTAATTTTTCAGAAGAAATTAGAGTGAATGTTTTACAAGATGTATTATTCCTTCATTCTAAAACATGAGTTTCATTCCATTATCTAAGCATTTAAGGAGTGTTTAATAAAATCCCAGAACTTTCACAAGTTCATTATTGTCAAAGGACCACTGAGGAAGCAGAGGCAGTCTGATGATACTGTCTCTCGGTTTCCTTTGAGTAAGTTTTTATAAACATCAAACAAAAACAACAGGATCTTCTCAATTAAAAGATAACGATTTCTCTCTTCACTTTGCTTTGTGCCTTGAAACCTTATGTAAAGGTTTAAATTATTTTGATCGTTCTATAAAATAGATTGTCTTAGCAGGTGGGGCTCATGGCTCTAGCCTGCTCCTTTCCATTATCTAACTGTATACTAATTTAGTCACATCCCTTCCTTTGATCTGCTTTCTTCAGTTGTTATTAGAGGGGATTGTAACAGGTTGCAAATTTATTTCTAACCCTAAAATTCCATGGTTCAGCCATTCACTCAAAATTTCACAGTACATAGAATATGAGGTTTTAAAAGGTGGTATTAAAAACCCCAGGGTTTAGATCAAGATGAAATAAATACCTCGTGAATATACCATTTAACCTTTCCAACTGACTTTTTTGTCAATGTCCTACTCAATTGTCCCCTTCAACCAGAACAGACCTTTGGAGTATCTTGACCGCATTTTTTATTTCTTTTATTTTTGATATTAAAATATAAATAATTTCTTTCTTCCCTTTTCTCAGTCCAAACACACTTATATGCCCTTCCCTGCTCTCTTTCAAAGTATTACCTCTTTTTTCATTATTTTTTACATGCATGTAAGTATATGTATATACGTGTGTGTGACTGTATATGTATATATATTTCAAGATATAGTATATATGTATATATATATTTCAAGATATAGTCACTTTACTGTATAATTTTAGTTGAATGCATTATTTCAGGGCTGATAATTTCTCCTACTCTCACGGTTCCTTAAGAATCTGTAGTTGTTTATGTAGTCTTGAGAATTTATGGGTTTTCTCCTACCCACTTTGAAATATGTCTCTTGATGTCCTTGTCCACCTTATGTTTAGGCGATTGTGTTGGTAATATTTGTATTGGTATAGCTTCTGGTGTTCCTAGCAGACACAATCTCACAAGGAACTCACTGATCTTATGGCTCTTACGGTCTTTCCACGCCCTCTTCAATAGTGTCCCCTGAGTCTTGGGTACAGAACTTGTTTTGTAGTTGATTCCATTGTGACTGGGCTCCACTACTCTGCATTTTTATTGGTAGTAGTTCTCTGTAATGGTTTTTGTTGCAAAGAGAAATTTTCTTAACAAGGCATCAAGAATTCATTACACTGTTGGTATAAGGACAAAGGTTAAGAATACAGTTAGAGATTATGCTGGCTTAGTAAAGCCAAGGTTGTAAATTCTCCTTCAAGATCTGGAACTTCACTAGCCTTGGGAGATTATATATATATATATATATATATATATATATATATATATATATTGTGTGTATGTATGTTATATTTCTCCCATCGAATCACTTGTGCCATGCTATTGCCCTTTTGCTCTCTTAACCCTACCTCAGCAATGTTTTTTTTTTAACCTGGTTTGTAAAGTTCATCCAGGTTATGTATTCACATCCAAATATTTTTTTTTATTTTACCTCTTTTTAAAGAGTCTCATTTATACTTTGTAGAATGTCCCTGAAAGAACACATCAAAAGTCAGTTTTAATAAAGCAAGCAGAGAACACTGCTGTGCATTTGGGGAAGTGATACTGAGGAGCTTGTCTTCCCCGGAAAACTGTAGCCATGTTCATGGTACTGCGCTCTCACTCATTCCGAAAATTCAAAAATAGCTTCTTAAAAAATGTTTGCCAAGAACACTTTACAAAACACTGCACTACTTTTATAGTTTTTCATGTTTCCAATACTTTGAAAAATATCTAAAAGTCATATAAACTAAGGAAACTGATTCAGTACCAAAGTTATATTAACCAAATGGGGAAGAGCCTTCCCGAAACTTCATTCATAGCCAGTGGAAACACCTGAGAAGACTTTGAAAGCATTTGAGTCTTACCACATCTGAAACCCTGGGGAGAGCTCGTGGAGTTAAAACATCAGATGAGGTCCCGACAGCTCAATAAGAAACTGGCTTCTTTAAACCATACCCTGGTGAATCAAGGAACTCACATTTGGAAGAGGAAAATAAAAGAAGAAGGCATTTTTTGTAGTGTTCTTTTGTTGTCAGTTATATTTACATGAATGTGCAGGCATTTTTGAGTCTGATACATCAGGCCTGAACTTGCCAGTGAGCAAATTGCTCCCACAGTGCAAATTAGAGTTTGAGAGACATCTCCTCTGTCCATTGGGATGCCATTTAGCACATCAAAGTGGCAGTTTATTAAATAGTTCCCTTGTGGACTTGAAGTAAGAACATTTCTCCTGAACATCCTCAGCTGTTTCCTCTGACTAATAATATGATAAACTTTGGCCCATTCTCCCTTTTTCTACCAAACGAATCAGCCTTTCATAAAATTCACATTGTGTATTTTCTATCAATTGTAATCAATTATGTAAACTCTGAAAATTAATTATTTTAGGGCATTTGCATTATTTATTGTTGTGTTAGGATACTAAGTCAAGGTTGAGTAATGTATTGGTTTTCAAAAATAATCTAGGAATTCATAAAAATTTTAGATTAATATTACATTGCAGTAGCACTCATTCAGACAGCTTGAAAGTAGCTCACACTTTTATTTCAAATATGGTATATTCAGTCCTCATCTGCTGATATCCTTGGGGGAACTCATTGTTATCTGAAACAAATTTATCAATCACACTAGACTAAGTACTAAACTTCCTGGCAAGTTATTCATTGTTTCACGTTTTGGATTGAATGCTAGCACCATATTAAATTTTTACCAATACATCTATCAGTATTATACAGCTAAATTTTCAAACTTCAGTGTCATTTATGTAGGACAATATCATATTATATGTCACTTAAAAACGTAGTTTTTAATGTGCAGTGAATTCAGGGAATAAACATTTCATAAATTATAAGAAAATGTAATTTCTTTGAAAAATGCAGTGGTTTTCTTTCTATATGACAGGAGAATAGATAGATGGGTAGATAAATGATAGATAAATAGATCATAGATGATAATAAATAGTTAAATAAAGATAGATATAGTGAAAGATAGGTAGAAGAGAGATGATAATGAGATACACCAAAAGAAAGAGAAAAATCTTATTGGTGTTTTCCTATATCACATATCATAACCAATAATTTTGGGTGCTCTACTTTTATTATTTATATCTTAAGTATTATCTCCCAATGACCACATGTTGAAGATTGGTCCTCTGTCCTTAGCATTCATGGGACAGCAGAAACATCACAATGTGGAATCCAGTTGAAAGAAGTTGGTCGCGAAAACCTCACCAGAACCTCAGCTCCCCACTCCTTCCACTCCCTGCTTCTCAGGTACCACGATGCGAGGAGCTTCCAGGGACACCTGTTGGCATCATTATTTACTGCTCCATGACCAAAGAGAATCATCAAACAAGCGTGGAACTGAACCTCTAAAGGAAGCCCAAAAAAGACATTCATCCTTGTAAATTAATTATTGAGCATCTGACATTTAGTAACTGTGACAGAACGGCAACTCACAGGAAGATCTGGTAATGAAATGCAAGCTGCGGAATTCATTACACCATATGATATGGAAGGATCTTTGTATGGGAGCTGCAGGTGCTTGGGCAGTTCGGAGGAGCAGTCTAGAAATCAAAGCAGGGGAAGGCAAACAATATGCATTGTGCTAGCCATTGAGACTCTGGAACTGGCAGACATGCATCATGCTTCTGTGGGGAATGGAGGCTCTTGGGGATTGGACTGAGGGATGTCCTTTTCATTCCATGACAGAAATTTTAATTACTATATTATAATGTTTGAGACACTGTGAAAGCTGGGTCTAGAGGTGATATACTGGTTAATCTAGAAAATGTAACTTCAAAATAGCGCACTTGCCACATGAATTAATGTCTGTGTTTAGCCAGTTTTAGGGGGAGAAACAAGATTTTAAAAGAATAAAGAAGAAACATTCGGAAAACTTTTATTCTGGCCAGAAAAGAAGTGTGCTAAATGGATCCCAAGGAAGAGGCAGTTGGTAGCGATATTAACCTTACTAAAAGAAGCCAGTATTTCCAAAAAACAATCCCGAGGGTATGTCACAGACCAGCTAGACACTACGCATCCTAGGTTCAAAAGTATGAAGGTACAAGTTGGCTTAAAAAGCTTTCAAGGAACGAGTGTGATGTTAAAGTCCTGAATAACCCTGGTTACCTAGGTTCTGCTCTGTTGTAGAGGAACTCAGAGGTACCAGAGTGGTGAAGAGAATCTTGGTGCAGCCAAGAGGTCACTGGACTCAGCATTACATCTGTGACGTCAGCTGTGCAGACACGCAAACGTGGTGGTAACTGAGTGGCAGAAGTTTTCATTGAGATTTTAAGGGTAGTCTGGGTATCAACTTCCCATAATCATCCACTGACAAGGCAGTATGTGAAGCTATGGGACTGAAGTCAAACCTGCAATGAAAAACCAGGATGCTCGACAGGGGAGGAGCTCCAAAAACTCTGGAAGGGGACTACAGGCAGGGAAGAGAACCAACCCAGGTACTCCATGTGGAGTGCAGCCGGTGAGGTTCCAGTGGAGCATTCCCAAGCCTCTGGGACTTACACTGTAAGAATGGCGCGACTGTGCCCTGTGTTTTGGACGGCAGTCTTTGCGGATCAGGATTTGACGGGTGCTCTGCTGAGATACTGATTCCCCCCTATTCTCCCCAGACTGCACCCATGTGGAATTGGAATATTGATGCCACGCTATCATTTCTTGAAGGTATGTGGTTTATTATTGGCTTCCACAGAGGCTTGCAACCTTTCAGCCAAGGACTTTTAATTTAGAATTTAGACGTTTCATATATACTAGAAATGATAAGATTAGATGATTCTCAATGATAAACCACAGACATTTTTGAACTGTAAGATTCACATGAACCTGCTGTGCAGGTGGGATGGAGAACATTACAGATGGGAACATCATGTTCCCTATGGACTGTGTATTAAAAAGCTCTGTCAGAATCCCATGGTTTTGCTGGGGGGGGTGATGAAAGGTCTAAGAAGTAAGGAAGTTGGAGGAAGTTGGGAAATGTAGAATAAAGTGCTGGAGAATGAGACAATCACAAGTTTAGATGCATGAACCAGTCACCAGGGAAGAACTTCCCTGCTGAGCAGTGCCTCTAAGAGCTTGCAGAGATGTAAAAGAAAACGTACACAAATCTTGAATCACAAAGTAAAACTATCTGAATTTACAAATTATATGATTAGCCATGTAGAAAATCTGAAAGAATTGCCACAAAGTTCCTGGAATCAATAAGCAATCATGGCAAATGAGTGAGCTGCCCTGCTCCTATAAAGCTCTTCTCCTTTCTATAGGAACAAATGATGAATAGAAGGTAGAAACATGTTCTCATTTCCTTACCATCCTCTCTACCTCAATTAAGATGCTTCATCACAAATCTAATACAGTATGTGTAAAATCTGCTTGCATGTATACACACACAATTGCCAATCAAAAAGACCAATGTAATAAACAACATTTTATCATTTGAGTGTACCTAAAATCAAGTATTGTAAACATTTGCTTGACTATTATTTGCTTTAGAGAGCCAAGTGTTTAATATAACCAGTTATCTGTGTAACCAATATGTATCATGATTACATTAAATAGCTCATGCACAGCACAAAAGATATTTATGTGTAAAACTATTACAAATGATAATGTATATATCTAAGAAAGAACCAAAATAATAACAAATAGGCACCCTACCCCCGTGACTAGAAGAACTTAACACTGACATAATTTTTCAGTTTGCTGCCCCACCACACTCCACATGCTCAAGCAAAGCAAACTGGTGTGACATTGTGAACTGAAAGGTCATAGAATCACAACAGCTGGCCCAATATTTTTACAGGGGAAGGAGCAGGTATTCTTCTGCTACTTGGCTTCAATTGAATGCTCTTATGCTACTGGGTCCAAACTGACATCAATAAAGATGTGTGATGCTGGGAAATGATGGCCAAAAGATCAGGATAGAGGGCAAAGTAAAACAGAAAATAGCTGGGGGCAAAACTACAATTTTCTAGGCTTCCCCAAAGCCAGTACGTGCAGTAGGATCAAAAACCCATTGCCATTGTTCTTGAGTTCTCAATAGTCCTCATTGTCCATTATGTTCAGCAAGTCCGGTTTTATCCCATGCTTTTTCAGACCCATGCCAGCTGGACTTTGGGGAAGCCTAGGCAGTTTGGATGCTCACCTTACTAGACCTGGATGGAGGGGGGTGGTCCTTGGAGTTCCCACAGGTCAGGGAACCCTGATTGCTCTTCTAGCTGATGAGGGAGGAGGACTTGATCGGGGGAGGGGGAGGGAAATGGGAGGCGGTGGCAGGGAGGACGCAGAAATCTTAAATAAATAAATAAATAAATAAATAAATAAATAAAACTACAATTTTCAACAAAGATGGTGGAGCCCCTAGACATCCACATCGAAAATCCAAGAGGAGAATGTAGCGTACAGTTCTATGATCTGTTGATCTTAGTTTGTGATGGTGTGTCCTGACGTTCAGTTTCCTACTTTAATGTGGTTGCAGTTTTTCTAACATTGTCCAGATCTAAATTTTACTTATTTCCAAAAGTCTGCAAACGTTCCTCTAATTCGTCTGCAGTTTTTGTTTTGCTGTGTGTGAAATTGGCCCCCGAACCATCCTACTTTTCTTTCTTCCACACATCACTTTCTGAGGAAAGAGATTTTATCTGTTGATTCGTGTGGAATGTGGCTCTGAATGCAGCTTAAACAAGTGAATGACAACTGAGATTTAACCATTCAGAATATGACTGAGTCTAAAAATAGTAAGTTACACAAAGTGGTAAGATTATGAGTTTTCGGTACAATATCCAAGGACAGACATACGCATAAAATAAACCGGATAAGGCAAACACCCATCAAAAGAAAATTGCCCAACAAATGACATTGTCAAGTAAATTTTAAAAGCAAACAACAAGCTGCAGATTGGAAAATATATGTGCAGACCTTACAAGAGTCAAAACACTGCTATCCGAAATACACAATGGTTCCTTAAAATTCAGTATTAGGACAGTGAACAAATTAATTGAAACATTGACCAAAGATCCAAGCAGACAGTTCAGCAAAGATTATCCACAGACCGCAAGTGAGTATGAGCAAAGAACTTGATGTCAGGAATCTTTGGAAATTCCAAATGAAAACTCCAGGAGCTCAGTACTGTATGACTCCTGGAAAGAGCCCAGAAAAGGCCACTGCTCTCTATCATCAGTGCATCTTCCCATTTATTGTTCAGGAGGATTATATCACAGAATGCAGCTTGGTAGTTTCCGGTTAATTGAATAATTCATTAATTTAAAAACACTATCATGGTGGAGAGTTGGCTCAGTGATTAAGAGCACTGACTGCACTGTGATTTAATTCCCAGCACCTATATAGCAGCTCACACCTGTCTGTAATTCCAGTCCCAGACAGGTCCCAACACTCAAGGCATAATACCAATGCACATAAAATGAAAATAAATAATATTTTAAAAAATTACCATCCCTTCAACAAAACCCAGAAAACTTTGGTCTTTTCCAACGAAGCATTACACATTTTAAAGGGGTTTTATTGAAACTCGATTATCAAAGGATAGGAGTACACAGAACCTTCTTCAGAAGGGGAGGACCTCCAAAGAGAGGGTCAGAAAGCCACCCAAAGATAAGGAGGGGCTGTGGATGAAACCAAACAGTGAAAGAAGCCACAGTGAGAAGCAAAAGACTGGATGACTCTTTCCCTATGGTGTTCTGTGGATAACAAAAGTGTGACTGCCATAAAGACAGATTGCTACCAGAGGTGGGATGGTAACAGCAAGCACCGAAAAGCAATGGTTTCACAGGACAGTCAGCTCGTCTCCGTGGTCAGTGACGGCTCATTCCAGTTCCTATCTGACCAAATCATAGCACCTGCACTGAGAGTAAGCCTTCCTGTTCTGTAGTCCCCTTGTCAACACAGGGTCACAGAGGACCACAGTAGTCCCACGAGGACACAAGACGTTAGATGGTTTGATGTTTGCTTCACATGTTGGATAAAGAAACATGTATGTACTTTTACACTACTTTGAAGTGATGATAGATTGCATAAAATAAGTTAGTTAATTAAAACCTGTTAGAGGAATAGTTTTAGATCAGAAAAATTATTTTAATGCTACCTTTACTTCCAAGTGGATTTTAAGCACAAACAAAAGTACAGGGGACATATCTTACATTTGAAATTTTTATGATGACACAAGTCTATCCAGCCTGTAGCTTATCACATTTTAATCATTATATGCTAATTTCTCAGGTTGGGGTGTATTACAAAGCCCAGTCCCAGTTTGTTAATGAGTCCAAAATGAGAGCACGTTTGCATTATCCTAGGTAAGCAGAGTATCTTTCCAATAACTATAATAAAATAGGAAATAGACAGATCTAGTAACAGAATACCGTGTTAAAAAGATGCTACTTTTGAGAATGGAATGTTCATTTGGTCCTAATCCCTGCTTAAGGCTATAATTTCATGGCCGATATTACCTCTTATATAGTTCTTATTCGTTTTCAACTTACTACATGGACTTTATGGTAGACATTTTAAAACATAGACATTTTTAGTGAGTAGGTTTTCAAGCCTTTATGTCTCAAGATAATTCCAAGTATTAAGTATAAAAATAAAGTCATTAATTCAATACACCCATCACCAGTTCTCTTTCATATAACAGATATTATTAACAGAATTTTATAGAAAAAGTCTTCCCAGGGGATAGGTCTATCTTTATCTATATCTATCTATATCTGTCTATCTAAATGATGGAGAAAGAGAGGTACACACACACACACACACACACACACACACACACACTGATGTTATAAATACATATTCAAAATTTGAAGCCTGGTTTTGTGACTGCTATTTTGAACTCTTGAGTACGAAAATAAGCACTGTCTATATTCTTTTTTTTATAGTTTCAATGTGAGGATCCTAGCTTATTCCCTCATAATTAAAAAAAATCTCACTTTTGAATTCATAATACAAACTGTAGTCTATCTTTATTTTTCTGCATTTATCATGTGCTGATATAATTTTTGTTTACACTACACTTGCTTACCCCTTCTTTTAGTTTTCATGACGCCTTTAGAAGAACTTCACAATTTGTGTGTAAAAATTATATACTTGGACCCAATTCCCATTCCTTGCCCAATTCAGTATTTTTCCAATTGATTATCTAGGTAATAGCTATATCCCCTGGTACCAAATAAAATGAGGAAATAATTGTTTTACATGAATTTTATTCAAAGGTTTGTGGAATTTACATATATCATGGAGAGTGTGTGCTACTACCCTGTGTAAGGACTGCCTCATTTTCTAATATGATTGACCTTAGTTGTGCAAGGAATTAGAAATTTAGTTCTGACCCAAAAAGGCCTGTGGACACTCATACACCTCTGAAACATGTTTACTTCCCTGCCTTGGCCAAATCGTCCTTAAACTTACTTCCTATTGCTTTACGTAAATGCAAAGCAGGTGTCCCTGTATATGATGTCATCAATACTGATGACTTGCTGTATGAAAATTCCTGCAGTGTTCCCGAAGAAGCAGAGAGAGTAGTGTCTTTTGTTTGAATGAGTTTCATGTTTCTGTTCCTAAGTTTGGTTTGACTGAGTGGACACTCTGAGGTACACATGTGCCTGGGCTCACGAAGATTAACAAGAGCGGCCCCACTGTTTGGAGCCTTATCATTATGACCTGGGTTGTACACATTCATTTCTCTACGTAGGAGCACAAGCAAAACTGATTTAAATAAAAAAGGCAATAAACAAGCTAGATCCAGTTAAGAAAAGCATTGACAGAGTATGTTCTGTTTTGGAATCATTTGTTTGAATTTTATTTTTTTAAAATAGTTAAAGTGTATATTAAAAGCACTTTACCAATCCCAAGAAATATGCGGTGCATTGAACCATACTGACCTTTTTAAAATTCTCCATCTCAGTTGGCCAGTCATCTCAGTCGTGCAACAAGTCACTGGACATTTTAATAGGAGGAGAAAGGAGTGGGCAGCTCTTTGGAAATCTTGCTTCGAATACTGAAAAGGTCAACAGACTACAGTGGGAGAATGTAAAAAGGAGTCAATTGCAATCTGATACCTTGATTTCATCAGGGAGGTTTTGCAAGAGTTGAAGATATCACAACATGAGCTCAGTTTCCAGGAGGAAAAGACCGGTGGCACCAACCGGCTCATCAGTCTCACGGGGTTAGTCTGCAGTCTCAGAGTTCAAGGGTAGAAGGGATTCTAATCAGAATAGATACATTCTAGATCCTACAGGGAAGAAAGCAACATGTTTTGTGATTTCTCCTTACCCAGCATTCTTTGAAGATCCAAGGGGTTGCAGGGTATCTGTGAATGTCCTTGGCTGTTTCTGTGTGTTTTCTATGGGGTTGGGGCTGCTCTGTGACTTGGTGTGTCCATGCCACCAATAGTAAACATATAACAGTAAATGTAGTAAAGTTTAAAATGTGTCTAATCAGAAAGCTTCTTCAGGCCATCTACAATAATTATGAATTAACTTCAGGAATGGCACTTTCAAATTCAGTATCTTCCTCCCATTTATATTTTTAAGTTTCACATTGCAAAACTGATATATAGGGAAAGAGGACAGAATGTTAGGAGGCATTAGAGTACAAGGGAGTGTTAGTTGAAAAATGAACAAAAAAGAAAGGAAAGACCTAGAAACTACAGTACAAAACACTTGTCTCCTGCCAGAGTGAGTTTAGGCACACTCGGTGCTATTGTCTGACTTTCTAAATGATAGAAAAACATTCTTATCTTTGAATCAAGTCTCTCAGTCACTCTTTAGAGATCCAATAGTGTTAGAAATCTGGGAAAAAAACTAAACAATCCAAACTTTGCAAGCAATGCCTTTTCTGCCTCAAATAGAATACTTTGAAGGAAATCTGTTACAGTCTGTGAACTATGGCATAAAAACTTCCTTTAGAAACCAAGACTATGGAATTAGCACAGTAGCCACATTGAAATTTAATAAGAATCTTGTGAACTCCATGTGGGTCATGACTGTCCGACTCACCTCACAAGCATCTCCTACCTACCCTCCACAACATCACCTGCCCCTGCACCACACCCTCCACAGTATAGACCCCCTCCCCCCCGTAGCAGCAGGCTGCCCAGAACTAAAATAACCACACAGAAACTGTATTATTTAAATATCTGCTTGTCCCCTTCACATTAGCTTCTTATTGGCTAACTCGTACATATGAATTTAACCCATTTCTAGTAACTGTGTATCACCATGTGGCTATAACTTATGAACTAAAGTTCTGCCTGGCTCTGACGGGGCTACATGGCTTCTTTCTTACTCCACCCTTCTTTCTCCCAGCATTTAATCCTGCCCTTCCTTCCAAGCTCTGCTCTGACCCGCCTTGCTCTGCTATAGGCTCAAAGCTATTCTTTATTCATTAGTGGTAATCACAGCATGCAGAGGAAATCCCACATCACCTGCCCCTGCAGCATACTCTCCACAGTATCGACCCTGCCCCTGTGTCATGTTCTCCACAATATTGACTGTGACCCTGCACCATACCTTGTTCTGCAGAGACATAGTAGCACAGAGTTCCTTGAGCATATCAGCTGGGACTATGCCCTGTGGCTTCTCATCCACTCTACTAATCCAGGGGCTGCTTACAGGTGTTTGGTGAACTCTTGGATGAGTAGGACAGTTGTATGAATCATGCCCAGCAAGCACTTTTGTTATCTTTTCTTGGCACTTGATAATGAATTCATGTCTTTCTTCTGTACCTTAAACTACCCATGTAAACTATCATTAACTTGTAAATACACAGATAAAGATGTATTTATAGATGTCACTACCAACTATGGATAAGTGAAGCTACAACCTTGCCATTAAAAAGGTAATTTACTTTATTTTTTGGAAAAATAAATAAATAAATTTTATTTCAATTAAATACAAAAACTTTTTTTTCTAATATAGCTGAATTACATATGATATTGTTTGTTACCACTCAAGTTATATCCTAAAAATAATGTCAGTCATGTCTGGTCACAATATAATCATTTAAACTCTAAGAGGAAAATATTGAGTTCAAGGAGACAGCAAATGAAACAAGTTGGAAGTCATAAAAAAGGGGAAAATGAAATAGAACTGGAATTGGAATTTAAGAAAGGGGAGGAAACAGGAAAAATAATCATCAGCCTGTGACATTCTCTGGGTTTCGGTTACAACATTTAAAGCAAGGCAAAAGCTTTCAGCTCTATCCTTGAAACAAGCCTTTTGTGCCTTTCCCAATTCACTAGCAGATCTTTCCTTCTTAATGGGGTGTGTCTCGAAGACAGCCTCAGCAATGCTCCAACGTTCCTTCATGATACAGCAGCACTTTATGAGATGTTCTCTATCAGTTCTCAAGTGTGTGTGCGTGTGTGCATGTGTGCGTATGTGTGTGTGTGTGTGCATGTGTGTGTGTGTATATACTATGCATAGATGCTGTGTTATAGCTTTGCCAAGCTTAAGAGCATAAAGTAACCAGTTCTATCACTGTCTGCTTTGTTCCTCCAGGACAGAGTCTTATACTGAATCTTTTTGTAGGCTAGTTGCTATTGAGAAATGGATCTAAGGTCTCTGCCTACCCAGGACACTAGGTTATGAGCACATCCATGATACACTTGGCTTTTGACTTGGGCCTTGGAGATTTGAACTCAGACCTCATACATGTGCAATGAAGGAGCCCCTAGACAGAATTGCTGTGCAATTTTAATTGTTTGGGATTCACATTTTCATTGTTTACTTTCTTCTTCTGAACTGAAAAGCATAAAAACTGATACTTTAATACATAGCTGTAGTTCCAAAGGTGATTTTAACAGAGGTTTCAGTACTGGCTTAAGAGGAACTCAGGGAAAGAATAAGATAGAGTCAGGAGTGAATTTCAGCTTCTCAGCCAAAAGTCACCTTGAAAATGCTCTAAATGGTGTATTTGGAATTTGCTTTGTGCTGAGCCATAGCAATCTCTGCATATGTGACTCCCAAGAAAGCAAAGAATCAAAGAAGAAAGTGCCAGTTGGCCAAATGTTAAAATGTGTAGAATGAGAAACAGTTTAGTGATGTATTTTGATTCTGTGAGCTATGAGAAGTTAGAGTTTCTGTAATAAAGCACATGGGCAAAAGCCGCTTGGAGAGAAATAGGTTTATTTCTGTTTACAGTTTGACCACACAGCCCATCTGTGAAGGACGGGAGGGCATGAACTCAGGCAAAGAAACAGAGGCAGTAGCTGACACAGAAGCCACGGAGGAGTGCTGCTTGGTGGCCTGCTCCTCATAGCTTATTCAGCCTGTCTTTTAATACAGCTCAGTACCACATGCCCATGGGAGGCACTGCAACCGTGAGCTGGGCCTCTAGCATAAATCACTTGTTAAGACAATGCTCTGCAGGCTTGCTTACCGACTGCTCTTCTGGTACACATTCAGAAGCGAAGCTGCCTCTTCTCTGACGACTCTAGCTTGTGTCAACTTGAGAAAATCTACCCTTCAAAGGGAAGCAGAGATGAAGCAAAGAATGATTACTTGGAAGAAATACTTGGCAAACACCCAGGCAGGGAAATCTGCTGGATGGTGGATGCACGTTGCCAAGCATATGAGTGATGTTGCACACATGGATGGTGGAAATCAGGAGGTGTGGGGTGTGGGTAAACATATGAGTGATGCTGCACACAAGGATGGTGGAAATCAGGAGGTGTGTGGTGTGGGTAAAGGTGTGTGATGTGATGTGGGTAAACATATGAGTGATGCTGCACACATGGTTGGTAGAAATCAGGAGGTGTGTGATGTGGGTAAAGGTGTGTGATGTGATGTGGGTAAACATATGAGTGATGCTGCACACATGGATGGTGGAAATCAGGAGGTGTGTGATGTGGGTAAACATATGGGTGATGCTGCACACATGGATGGTGGAAATCAGGAGGTGTGTGGTGTGGGTAAACATATGAGTGATGCTGCACACATGGATGGTAGAAATCAGGAGGTGTGTGATGTGGGTAAAGGCTATCTGCTAATTTGTTCTGCATTCTCAGCATCAGAGCCCACAAAGAGGCATTCTGTAAAACACCTGAGTTTTCATAGTCTTGTTCACATGTTCTGAGATTTTATTCTTCAAACTTTGTACATAAATCACAAAAGAATAATTACTTACATACCTTATTTCTTAAACTGATGAGAACATAATGCAAAAATAGTATCCTGGATGACATATTTCTGGTTGTTCCCTAAACAGCCTGCTATTTATTTTTTTTCTTTCCATGTAAGAAAGTAGAGACTCTGGTGCCATACTGCACAAACTTTGCTCTGCTCCCATGACTGGTTGCGTCTCTTTATGACACAGTTTCTCTGGTGCTTCAGTTTCTGCTTTATATTACACTCCAAGATAGGATTGCCTTCTTAAGAGATGACTGAAACACAAGGCAGCAAGAAAATCATTTGGTGAATGCTAATTGCATGCTGTAGAGAACATTGGTTTCATCTCCTCTGGCAAGGTGACTGACATCTTATTCTAAATTGATTATGGTCTTGATGGCTTGTGTACACAGCTCTGTTGTTTTTATTCTTGCCCTTCAGCACCTACTGAGAAAGAAAGTGCCAATAAAGCTGAGCATAGCCCAGAAGATACATGAGAACTGAGTCATGACTCTGCTATCTCTGATGTCAGGGCTTTCTGTTTGCAGTAGAAGCTGACGTGGTTTGTGCCTCTGTACAGGGAGACTAAGGTGCGCTCTCAGGTCACTGGATCACGTGAAACATGTGGACAGAAGTTACACAGTCTTAATTTGAGGATGGGGAAACCTCAGATTTGGAAGTAAAAGTCCAAAACCTGAGAAAAATCTGAATATGACTGTATTATTGTGTTTCCCAAGGAACAGAAATGAACCTTCAGCAGAGATGGGACTGGCCGACTGTATCTCAAGTAAAATGGCAGAGAAATCATCACCAAAGTTCAGACATATTATTGAGTTCTTCATAATGCAATGATAAAATTCTGTGAAGCTATTTGGGGCAATTCTAAAGCAAGAACTGAGTGCAGACCAAAAGGAGCTGTGAGAACAGCAGCGCTTGGCTAATGTGCTGTTTATGTGTACAAAGTGCTTTACAAACGGTCAGCTGGAAAATCATCAGCACAGGAGTTTCTCGAAGCATCTTAGTTTTCTAAAGCCATTCTTGTCTAAAACTGTAACAAAGAGCAGCAGGAGGCCCACGACAATGAAGCCCCTCACAAAACTGAAAACTTTTAGCCAAATGTCAAAATAGAAGGAAGGAATTTCTGAGGCAAAAATAGGGAAAAATTGTATTGGGAAATGGGAATACAGGAGTTTTATAGAGATTTGGAAGTTTAAATTATTCAAAGCTGGTACAATCAAAAGGAAAGCACGTGTCTACAGACCATCTGTTTGCTCCAAAGGGGAGTCTTTGGAGAATTATCCCAGCTGCCAGAGACACAGCATAGGAACCAATCTCCAGCTTATCCGAATCGTTACTTGAAAACGGGATCTCAAGAACAGAGTCTATACTTGGGCTGCCTGGCTTGGTCTCCATGGAGTGATATTCCTTGGAGAATTCGCCAGCTACAGAAAAGTACAGGTAAAGAAAGATGGGATAAGGCTGCCAAGTGGAATCCAGGCTTAGAGAAACAAGAAGGATCGGATGGCCTAATACATGTTGTAAGAAAAGTCTCCTATGTTTCAATACTGGCTTAATGTTTATTATGAATGTTTCCCAGAGATGAACAAACTTCTGACAAGGCTCCACCACATTTGTGAAGTCACACTTAGCCCACACATTTCCAATGATCCTAATAAACTAAAATAAAGGATCTGGTATTCATTGGCTAACTCTGACAAGAGAAAATTGTTTCCAAAACCATTAATTCTGTATTTTAATTCAAGGTATATTATTAGTGTCTTCATCTGGGACAATAATAGACACAGCTTCATGTTCAGCCCTTACTATTTACAATGAACCACAAATAAAAGGTCACTTTTTCCTCTAAGCTAAAGAAGTTTTTGTCTTCCATGGTGATACTGAAAACTTGAAAATATAATGTAAGAATTGGACACGCATCCTTCAAACTGAAATTAGAAGGGATAAGAAGTAATTAAAAAGACCTCAAATGTAAGAAGATAATTACCAGGCAGAAATGTGAACACTGTGGACACTGTACGAAGAGAGGAAGATAAAGTCATCTGTGAGTTGTAGAAGAAGACAAAGAGTTCCTAGAGATCGAGCCAATGAAAAGAAACTAGCAACAGGGAAGATAAGCTGTGGATTGTTCAGTGTCTGAGAAAACATGGACATTGTTTCCTATAGAATGCATTCGAGCAAATAAAAATAAATGGATACAGGGAGAGATAATAGACTGATAACACCTACTCAAGTCTGTCAGTCCTACATAATGAAACATGAATAGTGAATAAAATTTAATTTGGTCAGTCTAGATATTTTCATTTTGCAATTATGTTATTAGTAAATAGCCCTGGTAGTATATACCCGGGTTGGGGGAGAAAGAGAATCTTTCAAAAACAGAATAGTACAAAAGAAATAAATTATTCATCAAAATATATTTACAAAGATATCAATCAAGTAAATTGAAATATTAAAGCTTAATTTATTGATCAAACTACATCCATCCTGAGTAAGTACCTCAGTGAACATTTATGGAAATGAAAACCAGTTTCTAAATCTTAAATATAGTATCAGTGAGTCTATCAACGTTTGACATCGTTTCCAAATAATTTAGTAAAATATATTAGAAGTATGTGTTTGATAGTGAAAACTATGCTTGTTTATAGATGTTTAAGAATTGAGAGATAGATATACATTAGGGACTAGAAAAACCCTCATGTAAGCCATCTCATTTCATACTGTACAATATATTATATATTTATCCCATTTTACATGAAAAACTGAGGATTTCAGGGGTTAAAATTCAAGATCAGATAGGAAACATGAGCTACAAAACCATAGCACAGAGAAGTGAAAAGTTCAGGAGCTAAGAGCATTTACAAGATCCTTACCGATCCCTAGAGACATGGCACAGTCTATTGTGAAAATGCAAACTATGCACACCAAGATTTTCTAGTTAACTTTGTGATGCATAAGAAGCAAAAGTCCTTATCCATTTTGCACAGAAACAGAATGGTGTTCAAAGCTCCTCCATGGCCAGGATCTTCTCAGATCTCGGCTATCAATGACTTTGCATCAAACAATTAGGTCAATAAAACAGTTAGGTCAATAAAAGGAGTGACTTTAGTCTGTCATCCAGGAAGAGTCTCAGTCTCTGTGTGATGAGAGAAAGGCAAAAGAGGTCCCGTGCTCCTGGGATAAAGAAGGCACCCAGGACTTGTGTGTAAACTCACTTATAAAGCACAGCAGTTTACCACAGGTCCAGTCATCTGCATCTAAGGAAGAAATGGCTAGAGACTGAAAGATGCAAAGACTAAAGTTTGTAATTATAATCTCTACAGAAGATGTTTGCATTGTGGGGACCTTACACAGGGTTACTTAAGAGACACAGGCGCAGCCACGGCAGAGAACGATATATTACTCTAAATGAGGAAAACTGTCAATATACAAGGCTGAAAAGGGCTCGTTAGCATTGTTCATACAATGTTATTCCACATTAGCTGATTTTTCTGGAGGAAGGGTTAAAACAAGATATGGCATGATTATCAATCCCTTTTCTGGAAATCTGTGCATCAACCCAAGTTCAATGAACGTAGACTCTTATGTCAGTGTGGAGAATCAACTCAAAAAAGTTGAAGTAGCCGGGCGGTGGTGGCGCACGTCTTTAATCCCAGCACTCAGGAGGCAGAGGCAGACAGATCTCTGTAAATTAGAGACCAGCCTGGTCTACAGAGCTAGTTCCAGGACAGACTCCAAAGCCACAGAGAAACTCTGTCTCGAAAAAAAAAAAAAGTTGAAGTATCTAAAATAATCTTAGCAATCATGGCACCAAATATAACCAAGAAAATGCAGAATTCTTATTGTTTGTTTCAGTATTTATTTATTTATCTGCCTCTATTTTCTATTTATTTATTATATATTTTTACGTGCCCAAGTGTTTTGTCTGTATATATATAGTCTAAGTTGCATGCTTAGTGCCAAGGGAGACCAGGAGAGAGCATTCCATTCCTTGGAACTGGAGTACATCCATTTGTCAGCCACCATATGGGGGAGAAAGAATCAAATCTGAGTCCTCTGCAAGACAAGGAAGTTCTTAGCCACTGAGTCATCTTCTCAGCTCCTCAAGTACAGAAATCTTGAGCATCATTTCATACATTGTCAAAATTCTTTAAAGTAATTGGAAGAAATTTACTTTTGTACATCCAGTCCATAGCTACTGCTTTCTTTTTACCTCCCAGGATTTATATTAAATAAAATTAAATTTTAATTCAAATGGCACAAACCAGTGGATCACTGAGTTCAAGGTCAGCCTGGCCTACAGAGCATGACTCAAGGACAGCTAAAGGTACATAGACAAACCCATCTCAAAAAACCCCAAAAAGAGTTCGGGAGAGAAAAAGAAAGTTGTTTGATTACAGAGCAAACATAGGACTAGCTGGAACAAGGGCCTGTTACAGTACGGCAATTCCACTCCATTGTGGTTCCTTTAAGACACGAGCTATCTTAGAAACCACAAGGATAGTAACTCAGATTCAATAGGTGTGAATTACCTTAAAATTCTAAGAAAACTTCCAGAAACAAGTTAAGTAAAATTACTTTGATTTTTTTCCTAAGCTCTTTTCAGTTTTACAGAAATATTAACAAGTAGCATTTCCTTCATTATGATTATTAGATAAATGCCAATTTGGTGACAGAAGAAAAGGATTTCCAGTCGAGACAGAGCCAAGATGCCCTACTTAGTTATGTTAAAGAGAATCTGAAATTAATCAGCCTTCTATTAGAGCACAGCTGTTCTATGAAATGTTTCTTTGATTTTCAAGAATTTGTATCTTAAAGGGTTCTTATTGAAAATAATGGCGAGCCTGGCAGATGAGAGAAAGGCAGTTGTTTTTTTTTTTTTTTTTCAATCCTGCCTCCAGGAGGCTCCTTTTTTATTTTTTTTTAATTTTTATTTTTTAATTTTTTTTTTCAAGACAGGATTTCTCTGTAGCTTTGGAGTCTGTCCTGGGAATAGTTCTTTTTTTTCAAAAATTTATTTATTTATTAAAGATTTCTGGAGCAGAAGAAGAGAGAGCACGAGCAAGGAACTCAGGACTGCGAGGGGTGCACCCACACACTGAGACAATGGGGATGTTCTACTGGGAACTCACCAAGGCCAGCTGGCCTGGATCTGAAAAAGCCTGGGATAAAACCGGACTCGCGGAACATAGCGGACAATGAGGACTACCGAGAACTCAAGAACAACTGCAATGGGTTTTTGATCCTACTGCACGTACTGGCTTTGTGGGAGCCTAGGCAGTTTGGATGCTCACCTTACTAGACCTGGATGGAGGATGGGTGGTCCTTGGAGTTCCCACAGGTCAGGGAACCCTGATTGCTCTTTGGGCTGATGAGGGAGAGGGACTTAATCGAGGGATGGGGAGGGAAATGGGAGGCGGTGGCGGGGAAGAGAAAAGCAGTTTAAACAGCCTGACTGCCACAGAAGTAGAATGAGAAACAGCAAAAAGGAGGGTGGTATTCTAGCTTTTGCCAGGGCCTTTGACATCCCCTCTCCCAACAAAGTTTGTCCTTAGGGTTAGGGACATCATTGAGGGGTTGATTATAAAATTGGTATGGGGTTGAGGGTTGGGGTGGAAATTATGTAGGATCAGGGATCTCTTAAAAGGGGGGGGGGATTGGATAAGATAGTAGATTAGTGTGAGGTTACTAATAATAACAGTAATAGAGTGAATACTTGTGAGCTATTATTTATAGGCAATTTTCATTGATATAGATTCTTGTATAATGATACAAGCTTAAATTATATTGAGTATGTTCCTATTTTTATCTACAATATTTGTATAACTAGGCAAAGTTATCTTATTGTATGCATGCATGCTCCTATCTCGACTTATGATATTTTTATATTGATAGAATTTTAGGATATATGTATCATATTGTAATATAAATTTATAGCTCTGATCAAGATACTTATATTATTTACATTTTGAGGGGGGTCTTTTCGTATTCCTAAGACTCCCCAAGGAACTACAACATCCTGATAAAGGACACATCCTGGACATTCGGAAAATACCAATTAAAGTAGTTCTGATATGTTGCCCTCTAAATCTAGGCCCCATAGATAAGTCTTCCACAGTGCCTACATGCCTAAGACATTAGCACCGTGACAGAATTCATTAGCTGAGAGTAATGGCTCAGTAACAGGCTTCAAACTAACATTAAATAACTCCTTAAGATCACTGTGTTTAACGTAATAGGCCTTTGAGCACAAAAGGAGAGCTTTCTGTCAGACGTGACTGACACACAGGTTGTCTCTTGCTGGACCACAAGAGCAGGTTAATGCACTAACATTAGAGTATATTTTTAAACTTTATTTCTCTCATCAAGTCAAGGGTAGCATTTGCAAAGGTGTCATGACACATGGTTTAATTGGAGGGTTCTGGGCTGTGCATGCCTATCAAATTGTTAGACCCTTGATATTTGCTTGAGCGATACGAGCTTGAAAATTGGAGCAGATGCCCCAGTTTCAATGCCATTGTGCCCCCCCCCCATCCCCTCAAGCTGCATTTTGGCATAGTTAGTTCAATATTGGTGTCAGGGTCAGGCACTAGAGAGTGCATTGTAGCCTCCCCTCCTTCTGTATAATCTAAGACTGTAAAGCAGCTTGCTTCGAACTCACTGAAAACCAGATCACCCCTATCCTTTTCTAAATCTATACTTCTTTTCTTATTATTATTTATGATTTGTCATTTGTAACTGCTTATCAATTCCTGCATGGGGATTCGAAAACATTATTATACCTGACTAAGGTGCACATGGAGCTGGGAGCTACAAAAGGAAATTTCTCAATGAAAAGTGTGTGTGTGTGAGTCTATGAAAATCCTATCTATACTTTATGATTAAGATAATAATAAACATTTTTATAGTTTAAAATAAACACTTTCCTGCTCTTAATTTTCCCGAGATGTAGATACTGACATAGGGCAAGTTAGAAGACAATGTTTCTTAAATGAATAAAACCTGAGAGATCTGGACCCTAAGAAACACCTCCCAAACGTTCTACTTCCGGTGCTGGCTGCTTGCGTGCCCTCTGTCATGTTCATCTTACAGTAGGGCAGTAAAGTTTTAGGTACACATTGTGTGGATGCACACACTGAGGCTTAAAAGGCGATTAGTAGAGACCTAGCAAGAGTTTGTGTCAGAATGGACATCTCGCTGCCATCCCTGCATCCTGACCAACACGGGATGCAGACGAGGAATCTTATTACAGTGCCTAGACCACTCAGAACTCACTGCGGGACCTGCTTCCCATCATTTTTCCTCTGTGCATTTTAGAGGATAAACCTGTAAAATGATGATTTTTTTCTATGAAATATCTCCTGACTGCCCTCAGCTCTCAAATCCTAGCTTATGGTACCACTAGATAAAATGATATCTTTAAGTCTGATTTATCTGTTTCCATTCAAATTTATGATCTATGATATGACCTATAGTCAGCCATTAAGTCAGGTATCACAAGACCACAGTCTTCAGCCCTACTTGGTATAGTTCCAAATCCTTGTGAGGAAACACAGAGCGAACATTTCTGGGTCAGCCACATGGCTGCAAAATCAAATCAACTGCTGAAATCCATAGAATTCTAAGAGTTAGCACCCATCCCTGTTACCAGCTGACTGTGCAAGAACTTCAGATGTGGCCAAAGAATTGGGTAAAGAATTTTGCTGCATACAAAACATTTTCCCTTTTATTCTTTACTAAAAGAAAATGTTTTCACTGTTATATCTGGGTATTGATACATAAAATGACACACACACACACACACACACACACACACACACAGGCACACAGAGAGAGTGTGACAACCCAAGTATATATATTTAATATATTGGGTTCTTGCTTCCTGGAGGGATATGAAAAAGAAAGCAGTCTGTTTCAAGTACTGTTATTCTTTAATTCTTTCTCGTACTGTACGAACATTCTGTATTCTATATATTTTAGAGATATGCACAGCTTATAGTCCATACTCAATATCAAGTCTTTAAGAAATGCTTTACAGGAAGAGGAAGACATTTGACTGTGGAGAAAAAGTAAAACAGGACAGCCCATGTGCTATAAATTGGGGAATATAATTTCAAATTTCTGTTGCCCCTTCTTCAATTAATTTGTTAATAATAAGTAAATGGTAATCTCTTTTAATTTTTTTAATCTCTTTTAATTTATTTAAGAAGACTTTGATTTGGAGTCTCCTCCTGATATCTAGCAGTTAAAAAGAGTGAGATATCATCAGGCTATCTTTCTTTATTTATTTTTGGCTATCATTTCCTAGAAATGAGAAATTCTCTAAAGGTAAAAGAATTAAGAACATACTTTCACCTAACACTGAAAAATGTGACTGTGGGTCAATGTCTCAAAATCAGGAGTCAGGTGCTGCTTTCAACTCTCCAGTAAGGCTGCTGATTACAGAATATCAGAGCAAAGCAGAACAAGCAAGTCAAACAGGAGAGCGCTTTAGAGTGGCAATCTCACCTTGCAACAGCTTCAGCCTTCTGGGTAGATACTAGAAACTGTATAGAGAGTTGTTGACAGAGGTTTCTGTCCCACCCAGTCCTGCAGCCATTCAATCCCAAAGAAACACACAGAGGCCTGCATTAATTATAAACTGGTTGGCCTATTATCTCAGGCTTTTCTTCTTAACTAACTCATATATTAACCCATAATTCTTGTCTGTGTTAGCCACATGGCTTGGTACCTTTCATTAGTGAGGCATTCTCATCTTGCTTTCTCTGCATCTGGGTGATGACTGCAGACTGAGCTTTTTCCATTCTAAGAATTTTTCTGTTTTGGTCGCCCACCTGTACTTTCTGCCTGGCTACCAGCCAATCAGCATTCTATTAAACCAAGACCACTGACGAATCTTTACAGGTTACAAGACCATTGCCCCACAGCAGAGAGTTGTCCTGACTATAGGACAGGCTTAAGGATTCTTTATAAAATAATCATCATACTGTCTTCTGTTTAGTATTGGCTGGGCTATATAAGTGAGGTAACATGCAAGCCCACCAGAGAGAGTGGGTTCTATGAGACTTGAGTTTTAATTGATAATCGATACTGAATTTAAACAAATAAGTGGAGAAGGGTAGAACAGGGGGCCCAGTGTTCCTGGACACTCATCTCCTATTGTCCCTGGCCACTAAATCCCTGTGTTGTCGTCTTAGAACTTTCAGAAGCGTTCCTGAGACTGAGATCTGTTGCCTATGTTAGCACATGAGCCAGAGACTGCGCGTTACTTCCGCTATCTGCAGGAGGGAGAGCTGTCAATCAGCTCTTCTCTGCTCTTCCTGTTTCCAGGAAGGTGCTTGGACTGAGCCACTGGGTCCTGTAGACCAATAGACTGCCATGACCCAAGTGCTCCAAATGCACCACCTACGGGTTATATTCCTAACAGAGCAATTCTCATTGTCATTTATTTACTTGTTTTAAATTTAACTTTCCCTTGAAAGTTACTCTAATTTGTCTGCTGTGTTTGGGCTTGTCTTTTGTTTTGTCTTGTGTTAAATCGGACCATGAAACATCCTCATTTCTCATCATTTTTATGTCAGTTTCTGAGTGAATTCTACTTTACCTGATGACTTAGGTAGAATCTGGCTTCTTATGCAGTAATAACCCCCCCTCCCACCCCACCCCCGCTCATTGAACCAACTAAGCACCCATGGACTCGAAGGACTTGTTAAACCTGCAAACAGAATAGTGGAATCATGATAGGACTTCTTCCATGAAAGCATGTCCATGACAGACACCTGTACACCTGTTGGGGAATGTCATTTTCACGTGTGTTACTTTTGTTTATGCTGCAGTTGATTAACTGTGAAGCTGCCATTCTTTGCCCATCTAAAGCACCTGATGGTTCTAATAAAGAGATGAATGGCCAATAGCAAGGCAGGAGCAAGGATAGGCAGTGCTAGTAGGCAGAGATTATAAATACAAAGAGAAATGTGAGAGGAGAAGGAAGAACAAGACAGCAAGGGGAGGAGGACATGGGGACCAGCCTCCCAGATACACAGAAAGCCATGGAGAATGAAGTAAAGAAAGGTATACAGAAACAGAGAAAGGTAAAAGCCCAGAGGCAAAAGGTAATCAGGATAACATAAGAAAAGCTGGCTAGAAGAAGCCAAGCTAAGGTTGGCCATTCATGACTAAGAATAAGCCTGTGTGTGTAATTTTTCTGAGAGCTGGGTGTTGAGTCCCTCAAAATCCAAAAGAATAAAACATCACATGATAGACACCTTCCTCAGTGACTTCATTATAAGGAAAAACGGAGAGCTGAGATGTGTAACTCATTGGCGGTGTTTGGGTACAAATATTTCATCTTCTGGAAGAATTGCTGGTATAAGCTGATGAATGTAACCTCAAAGGACTGGAAACCTGATTGTACCAGGGAAGAGACGAGGGGGATGCCTGAGTTATGATATTCTTGAGAATCCAAGGAAGAACAGTACTCACTGAACACTGATTGATTGGAAGTGGTGCTCTGGAGGAGTGTGGGGAATTTATTCAGTAAAACAAGGGGGAAAGACAGAGTATATGACCAAAAAAAAAAACCTTGACAATTATTGTTGATTTAACTGTTGTTGCTTGTGGTACTCCTACAAGAGTTTCTGTTAATGAAAATGGAAAACAGGATTTGTGCGATCCTAAGGAAAAAGAAATAGCACTTAGATGCATAGGAAAAGAAAAAGGCAAAATAGCAAATCTGTCTTCAGTGGAGAGCAGATGGGACAGAGAAATGGCTAACACCTGCCCAGACAAGCAAAGGGCCCTGCAGTTTCACAACGCTGGATTTTAGATCATTTAGTTCAATGTGCCTGTTTGTTTTCTCCAGAAAAATTCATCGGCCATGAATCCTCAAAGAACAGACAAGGTGAATCTTAAGACATAGGCTGACAACTCAGACGGAGAATACATAAAAGAGGAGCAGGAGATTTGACAGATGAACACCAGGTTACAATTGTGTCTTTGTAAAATGAACTAATTATTCAATAAACAATTGTACAGACCCAATTACCTCACAGTATTTCACGACCTCATGGAAAGTCTTAGTGAGACACAGATCTGTGTCTATGTGACATTTACACTCTAATAGAAGAAAACAGGGCATGACTAAAAGGTACAATAAAATATGAGTGTCACTGAAAATTAGTGTAACCACTGCAACCAACGGGTGCCTTATGGATTCAAGCAATATCATGGAGGGTGATGCGTGCACTGTGGTGAGAAGGAATATGGGAAGTGTGAGGAGATGAGGCTAGGCAATAAAGATGCTCAAGTTTGCAGTGAGAGGATCTCAGCTTTTCATTTGATGGAAAGATCAGTCTAGCTTTAGGCATAGAATATTATGGTTTAATCCCCAAAATTAAACATATTGCAGATACTGTAATATCCTCAGCAACATGAGATTAAACATAAAATGTTGTCAGTCATTCCCACCAGCTGAGGCTGAGGCAGTAAAACCTTAGTCTAATTGTTCATATAAAAAGGATATTTCTCCCAATTATGTTGTATGTTGGCTGATATTGATGACAGTGCTGTCCCTGAATCACCGTCATGTAAGTTCCAGAATAAGTGAGTAGGCCAGTCTCAAGTCACATGCCAAAGAAACAACTGTAGCCACCTCATGCCTTCTTTTCACGATCATTTTAGGAAATGCCATCTTATGCTCTTGCTCTCCTCAGGCAAGGCTTTTGCCACAAGGAAGGTACAGGCTAGCAGGCAGACTGTATGACCAGAGAAGCCTAGATCATAATCAAAATGCAGATAACAACTGAAATAACATAAGTCACATGGAAATGCACAATGTTGGAGATGACCCCACTCCAAGTCCTGAGAAATCAGGCAGACATGACTAAAACGCTCAAACTAAGTGTGTGGAATACATTGGTGATGAAGAAGAATGTGTTCTAACACAGCTGAATAAATAGGTATTGCTTGAAAACATGTAGGTGCTACTAAATCATATTAACGATAACAATTAAAGTGGAAACATTACAGTGATTTGAAGATAATATCAGGTGTGTTGGGAAGATGTTACACTCGGCACTCAGTTTTTCCTCTATCTCTTCCCTGAGAAGAAAGGTGTCAATCAGTTTCGTTTTAGAGATGATAAGTTCAGGATATTGGTCAGAGATTGAAGAAGAGATATCAAGAAAAGAGGATCAATAGGTGTTGGTGCACACTCTCATCTCAGCTATGTTGGAGACTGAGGAATAAAGAGGATTTCTTGGGTCCAGAACTGTGATGCCAGCCTAAGCAACATGATGAGTCTCTTCTACATTAAGCAAGCAAAAATAATAATTCAAACAGACAGAAGGCCAAGTATACCTAGACTTATTTACATTAGGAGAGGCTGTTCTGGAGAAAGGCGTTCGAGAGCCACTAATTTATTGATGCTAATGAAACAGGGCTAGAGGTAAAAGGATAGGAATAAGCAACCAGCTCTAGAGTCTGCAGTATTTAGTGGCCATGGAAAGAGACTGGCCTACAGAGCAGAGTGCCAGGGAACAGCTGAGGAAATGAGATTAAAACATACAGAGTTGGCTTAATGGAAGCTAACTCTGTAAGGAAAGCACTGTGCAGAAAATCAGGTTTCAAAGGCTGCTGCTGGCCATAGCAAGCAGGGCCTGAGAAGGAATGATTAAAAGTAGACAACACACTTGACTCCAAGGGAGAGCAGCTTCTGTGGACTGGAAAGGGTGGGAAGGGACCAGAGGAAGGGGAGGAATAGACATAACAAGCAGATCGCAGTGAATTTATTCCAAGAACATTTGTTTCAGAGGGGGTAAAAAAGGGTCAGTACTTTGAGCCAGGATAGTAAATTTCATTACTCTAGCAAGATTTTCCATTCCACCCTACATTCCCAGAGAAAAAGAAATATTTAATCCTGGGATGAGCCTTCCAAAACAAAAATTATCTTTGTGGTTTTTGCTAAGAATAGATTTGGTTTTTCACTCAACACTGACCCAAAATATTCCCCCAACAGAACTACTTTCTGATTTTAAACAATACAATGTTTTGTTTAAACAGTCCTGTGAAGCGACTGCTAGACTTCTAAAGGTTTGATTCTCTTTTCTACATACACTACTGAAACTGGCACATAATAATCTCTGGGTTTCTCGGCCTGCCACCATTTTCTCATTTGTTTTGTTATCTTTAAAAGAAAAACTCAGTCAATATTTGAAGATAACCCACAATTAAGACTTTCCAACTTTATCGCCTTTCCAACTTGAATGAGATATATGCTTATAAAAATAAAAGTAAATATACACTGTGTGCAGCTCGGTGGTAGGGGCCTTGACTAGCATGTCCAAGTCCTTGAGTCCAATCCCCGATATCAGAAAAGTATGGGAGCAAAAATAGGTGATAAAATAAAAATGAAAAGTAACATGTCAGCCTGATGACAGACTGAAAGATGGCAGACTCTGGGGAGAGAAGACTGAAGCTAAGTTTTTTAAGACAGTCATAATTGGATAAATTCAATTATATGTACAAAAAGCTAAAGCCATAAACAGAATAGAAAGGTGAATAGGAGTTCAGCAGAAAGTTGAATTTATCTAAACTAAAAAAAATTATTGTTTTCCAGCAAGTAAAGTAAGTGAAGGGCAGAAAATAATGGAGACACAGTATGCAAGCACACATGTAATGATCAACCACAAATTTCAATGTGGGGGAGATGTAGAGTAGGAGTGTAAGAAGAATAGGTAGAATGGGTGTATCTGGGCTTGTATGGGTGACTTTACTAAATGAGTAAAAAGAAAGGCAGATATATAATCAACAGTTAGAGGTTTAGACTGTGTAACTTTTTGTGTGAAGTGAGAGCCCAATCCAGGATGAAGGGTACATTGTCACAAAGGTCCTACTTGGAAGGTCCAAACACCCCCTTCTCTGTGACTGCATCATGTATGGGTCAGTTTGAGAATGAAGAGTTCTATAGATTTCTTTTATTATGATGCAATTTTCCAGACCCCTTGGTATTTTGTAGATAGAAAGTACACACATGGTTAATCCTCAGTAACTCTTAGCTCTTAAAGAAGGAACCTTGGTTGAAAAAGTAATATGTAGAGAATCAGTCAAAATAAAAACAAAAGTATTTTTCTCACAGTAGGAAGGTGTGAGCTTCTGGAAAACAGTACCATTAACAGGATGCAGGGGACCAATTGAACAGTCACAAAGCAGGGATGAGCCCGTCCTGTGTCATAGATCAGTAATCAATATTGGACAGATTTAATTAGAAAGAAGAGTCAACCACCCCCAGGTGTCTCTCTACCTCATTCCAAGAACATTTAAATACCAAGACTGTAATGAAATGGGATGTGAGCCCATACCTGGGACATGCTCTTGAGTCCCCCAGCTCTAGTTTCCCAGTAAAGTGTCATTAGATATTCCTGTGATGACAGACAGACATCACACACATTGAAGTCCTGGATGCCCAAGGCCTCAGTGTAATGAAGTTATCCAATTACCTATTATTGAATTAGTTTTTTACTGATTGACCTTTTAGGCTTAAGGTATTGAGCATCATATTCAAATATACTATAGGAATATTGGTTTGTACATAGCATGTCAAAAACTATTTAATATTTTTATACATTTAATGACAACTAGTCAACTAGATGCTGAGTAGATAGGCAAGATAGACACCTAAACATGGGTTTGGACAGATTTGACGTCATTCCAAGGATTCCTAAAAGGAGTTTTAATCACAGCATATATTTAGAATGCCAAGCACATTCCACCAAAAAATGCCTAGACTTTAAAATCTCTATTCGCTTTTGCTAACCCTCCTCAAGTTTCCCAAGTATCAGTATGCTACCAATTTAAGTATTTCCTGTAGAACATATTAATTGACCACTGAAATTGTGTATATTTATAAAATACAGTTTATACATGAAAGAAATTCGATCACCTGAGGTAAAAACACATAGTAAAGCAAATATACATTGCATGTATAACTCTATGAAAGGATATAGAGGGAAAGAATATGTACTTAAATATGTGTTCATTTAGACAGCCTTTGTCTGTCTAATATTTATAATTAATACATACTTAACATGAGCTTTCTGAGAAATACTCATCTTTTTACATAGCACGACTGAATTATATTTATACACCCTGATTATATGTGGAACATTGGTAGTAGTTAAAATATAAAATAAATCACCCTACGTAGATGAAATTTACCAATGGTGTGTTTTCCCCCAATTGCATTCAGTCCTTCCATCTTTGTGGAATTTGTACCTGTCTAAGACATAGAAAAAAACCTAATCAGAGTACTTCTTTTTACACGAAAGAAAAATTAATGTTTACTCTCCCTTTATCATGCAAAGATTAGATTACAGGCTTGCTAATACATTTGCTTGTTTTGAAGAGAGAAAATTATTTTGATCCAATTTTCATGGCATGTAAGTGATGGCTCAAAACAGATTCTTCCTTTGCTCATGCTGTCTTTGAGGACTGTAATATTAGAAATCCACTGTAATATCTAAAACAATCAAGCTAAATATGCCAAGGGACTTTTTAATGCAGTACACTGATGAAAGAGGGTATTGAATTTATTCAGCCATGAACGAGGCTTTGATTATCGTACACCTCAACGGCTCTGTAGGTGTTGACCGTACAAAAAGTCAAAAATAGAAAATGAAGTGTGATTATTTCTTGATGAATCGAAATTACTTTAATAGAAATTGAATGGAGAAAATTTCTATTAATAGTTGGAATCAAGCTTCCAGTTCTCTCTCTGAGTAGCATTCAATAAACCTGCTTGAATTATTATGACATCCTCAAAGAGGTTGAAAAGAATCACAAGGAAGAGGGATGGCTCCCTCTGCATGTCTACGTCATTCACAAGAGTGCAAATTGTATAGCATGAAGGTTCGTAAATAACTGTGCCAATTATGCCTCTCAAAGCTCTGTCTACAGTTGCGTACCTGGGATTTGTCAGAAAGTTAAATGTAAGGAGGTAGAAAGCGATAAATTATAAGATTTTAAAATTATTTTGAAGCTACTGCTTAACAGAGGGTTGCTGAAAAGCTTAGTTAAAGGGGAGAAACATATAATTCAGCTGGATAAGACATGATTATACTATGCTTATGCCATTGTCAGTAAGTGGAGAAAGCTGGGGAATTTTAGAAAGCACTGGTAATTAGAGTGTCAGCTCAGTTTGGCAGCCCTGGGGAATTCGTTTTTCAGTTTCTCAGACAGTCAGAGAAGCCTATTGCGCTGGAACTGAATGTCAAGGGAACAAGTCCATCCTGTTTCCATACCATGTATACAGGTGTCTTTTTTATTCGTAGCTGAATGCTGAATCTCACGTTTTCTGCCATGCCTTCACAGTTATTTCACACTTAACTTTTGTGAGTTGTTGTAATGATGAGGCGTGGAAATTTCACAGGACTCCCGAGGAAGTGTGAAATCGGGTTTGAGATGCTGAACACTGTTAATTCATCTGAATTAAACAGCAAAGGTTGGGATGACGCCGTTAAGGCAAAAAGACAAGAAGAGGTAGAGGAGAGTGATCACGACTCAGCTAGTTCATCCTCATGTGCGAATGGTTTCCCAAGACTGATTCAAACATGGCAGCAAAGCTGAGGAATAACATCAAGAGCATATGCCTGCAGGAAGTTTACAGTCTAATTATAGAACATTACTTTTACACATAAACTAATGGCGAATTATAAGCGTGTGGTAGTGTGGGTTTCAGCTCTTCATTTTTTAAGCCTGATTAAGCCAGTTACACTTGTCTGAGCTTAACAGTTGTTATGGTGAATCATTACTCAGTCTCTGTTTCACATAGTCACATATTAATTATATTGATGCAAATGCAGTATATTGTAGACTATATATTTAATTTGTCAAATATTTCCCTTAATGTTACAATAAATAGGCTTCAATTAGCTAATTATTTTATAATGATTCTGCAGGTTTAAAATAGCACCAACATACATATCTCTGTAGAACAGGAAGGGCACTATGATCCCACTGCATCTCCTTTGCTAAGAGAAATCTCATATAATATTCATTTTAATGAATTTCTGCTAACGTTAACTTTCTCATGTTTCACTTTCATTGTATCTTTCCCATGAATATCTTTCTGGACTTTTCACTTCAAATATGTAAACATTGTTAGCAACTTTCTAGTTCACAAGGAATCGTGAAGAAGAAGAAGAAGAAGAAGAAGAAGAAGAAGAAGAAGAAGAAGAAGACGACAACAGAATGTAAGTTCTGCTTTTTGACTGTGTTCATTGTTCTACACGTTTTTCAAAAAGTTGTTATGCTTTAGAAATGACTTACCACAGGTGATAGCTAAATTTGTTCCTCAGAAAGACTGGGTTTGTAAGTGTCTAGAAGATTCTAAACTCCATCTGGAGTTTTAGCAAGGCCATTTCTGACCCAACACGAGATGAGTCCTTTACTGAATTAAGAACCCAATGATTCAATCAAGAGGTGGACAAGTTAAGGCTGTGTTACTGTTTTGGGGAACTAGGTAGGTGGGGTGTTTATGGTCCCATTTTGTGCTCTTTGTCTTCTGTGACCCTTGCATCATTCACTGACCAGCTCTTCTTGGCCTGTTTTGCCTGTCAACTCTGAACCACAGTACACTCTTTTTCCCTTGGCTGCTTCTGCTGGGTATTTTTGTGTGTGAGACTTTTATGAAAAAAACAATACAGTCTATAAATGTAAAACTGGAAGTACAAAGTCTGAGATGTCTGGGATTTGCAGTAGAGTAAAAGAAAAGGAGGTGTTAAAGGGGCAAAACCTAGGAAGGCATGCTAAAATGGCTATGTTTTCTAAAAACTTTCACAGCTCAGAATCAGCAGAATTAGAAAATTGCTTAAGGCAAATTCGACAACATCACGAAATCAATAATCATTGGAAATGACTGAGTCCAACATTGAGATTACAGAGAGGCACCTGTGTCAGGACCTCCACCATGGCTGGCTTGTGAGTTCACAACACACTGGAGTATTGCATAGGACTGGAAAGTAGTGCTGAGAATAAATGCATGGATAATATACATATATATATATATATATATATGACAATGGATATTTTGGTCCATGGTCTACCACTCAAAAAGCAAACACTTCACATGCTTTACACTTAATTTGTATTCCACAGTGAACATGAACTAAACAGCCATCTAAGTGCAAGGCACAAATCAGATGGGGAAATGAGCACTTACTTCCTACCAAGTTCGCACCTGGTGTCATCAAGTCCCTCTTGATTGTTTAGTCTGGTGTCTTAGCCTGCTCTCTGACATCTATAAACTGATAGACTATCCACAGTCATGAACATCAGAACACAATTTACCTGTTGATATGCAAGAATTTATTTTGTAAAATTTTAAAAATGTTCACATTTAACTAAGAAAATATTACAAAATAAACATAACTAACATTTGTTTTTGAAATATTTAGTAGTGTATGTCATAAAATAAGGTCAATTACCCGTAAAAATGTTTATTTCAGACAAAGAACTAAAAATGTTTTTAAGTCACTAAGTTGCTAATATATATAAAATAGAATAATTTTCAAGCATGTATTACTACCAAAACTGGATAAAAATATCATAGATATGTAATAAAATAGGTAGCTATACATATATGTACTATTTATTTAAAGTCAAGGATTCATCCTTTTAAATAACATAGTGAACTAATTTGTGTTCTGCCACAGCCCCAGTGGACATAGTTCTTGAAAAGATCTCAGGAGAGTCTGGAGAAAGACCGTGGCCAGGTCAACGGCTTCCACAGGAGGAGGAGGGAATCTGTTGCTAAATGTTCAGTTTAGAAGGTAAGTTCATTGTTAAGGGAGAAGTTGTTTGCTTTCTGTCCTTTCCTTCACAAGAATGATCTAAGGATCCCTGGTGTCAAATAGTCTTGTGACAGGTACTAGCATCAACATCGGTTAGGCACCAATTAGCAAATTCTCAAGCCCTGCTTCATATTTTAGGTTTCTGAACTCTGAGGGACCATGGCAATCTATGTCCTAATAAGTTTCAGCCCCTCATTGACAGAGATTAATGATGGAAACACCTTAGAAACTCAGAGGTCACCATTTGCCAACTGTCGATTGTCAAAGTCCATCGGTCAAATATGTTTTTAGCAGATGCTTGCAGCTGAACTTTCAAAAGTGCAGATATGCTTGGAAGCTGTTTGAATCTACTCAGCTGGCACACAGCTCAACTATGCTGTGCAGTGTTCAGTCGTTCAGGATCTATCTTTGCTCAAGACTGGAAGACGGCCAAGAATGGATTACTCCCGCGGGGGGTCTTTCACTTACCTACACAATCCTTTAACTCCCTGAGTAATTTGCTTGATTTCAAAGTTGATGATGGTAAACATTTTGAATCTTGCATAGCACATAAAAGGATTTAACATGTTTATCCTTTTGCCCAGTCTCTAAAACTCATAGATAAATAAAATTATACATACATCTCAAGTTCAACATGTTTGAAGTTATATTGCTGTGAAATGGCTGATTTGAGCTAATTGAGCTGATTATCATGTATTAATTAAAGATTTATATGAAAATAACCCTTATATCTTCTGAAGGAAATATGAAGAGCGCAGTATATGGACACTGGCTGTAGTCAGCATGCTGTCAAATGTCCCTCCTGAACATGTTCCTAAAGGTTCCTCCAATTCTTCATCCTTTGATAATCATCTCTTCCTGTCCCCTCTATAGACCCCAGACCAACCAAGAGCCTTTACTCTAGGACCTAGTTCTACGTTTATTTTTCAGTTGGTTTGCCTTGTCCAACGTCAATGTGATGGTTTTTGCTTTATCATATTGAATTTCATTTTGTTATGTTTTATTTTTATCTCTTATAAACCTGTTCTTTTCTAATGAGAGAGAGAAAGGAAGATTATCTGGCTAGGAGGAGAGGTGGAAAGGAACTTGAAGAAAGAGAAGAAGGGAAACTGCAATCATGATATATCATATGAGAAAATAATCTGTTTTATTAAAAGAGTAATAAACAAACTTTTTATTTTATTTATTTCAGAAATAGCTGAAAATAAACATAGCCCCTTTGGCATGTGACTGAGAATATTTCAAGTATTGCCAAGTCTTTGCCAATAATGATGCCTTCCAAAATCAATATTGATGGTAACAAAGTAGGTCATTCGATACAGTTGCTGTAAAAAGAAAGTATTCTATATGTGTAGGTCCCATCTGTAATTATTATAACCATCGACCGTGAAATATATGATACAGACTGTGAAAATCCTTCTCAGATTTGTGGCTATTACGTACTTTTTAGTATCAAAGGAAAGCAAAGAGTTGGATTAAGACATCATGAGCAATTTCCCCAACTAAATAGCATTTATGATAAACACAGATGGAACGGAGAGTGGCTAGATAAAATGCTATAACGTACTAGGCCAGATTGTATCACGTCTTCTTTCCAACTCCTCACAGAAAACAAGGATCAAAGAAAGGGGCTATGCTTCTTATCCCTAATCACAAATATTTCCCACTAAACACTTAATAATTTGAAGATGAAACTGTATTTGAAAGCCTAAACCAGAAGCTTTGCTGTGGAGATCACAAGTCATAGGTAGCCACTCACCCCAAAGAAAGTTGATGGAATAATGGGGAAAGGTCAAGAAAGAAAATTGGCCATTATGGAAATGTTGGAGTGATGGGAATGAAACATCTTAACAACCCTCAGAATACTGACAAGAGATGTTGGTTTAAATATAAGAAGACTTGGGGGTGGGGGTAGGGTTGCAAAGCTAAGCAGTCTTTCTAGACTGTACCCAGCTGGACTTTACCCAGCCTGGGCTTTGCAAGAAGGTTCTAGAGAGAATTTTTCTATTTGAATAGAAAATTGAATTCTTTGAGGTGCTTGATTGCTCCTGTTTTGAGGGAAGTCCAGGTTTCCAATAGGAGTCAGTGACTCTTGATGACATAGGAACAACATCACAGAGCTGTCTGTGAAGCTTGCTGGCTCCTGAAACATGTGATGACTGTTAGTTTAGGGCAGTAACTGGCAGGTAGTTGTAAAACCCAGCAGTTAAATGCCTCTGCAGATCTTCATTGATGTCTCTTATGTTTGTACATACATGTGGAGTTGGACAAGAATCAGGTCCCGAGGTTTAGGATGAAAGCAATCAGAGAAAAACAAAGACAGAGATTTCAATACTTATTCCAGACCTGTACTCATCAGGCAACGGCAGAAATAAGTGACAAGCTCATGCTTTCTAGGAAAAGATGTTTCTAAGTACTGTTGTAAACCTAGAAATGACTCACACAGCCAGCAAGTTCCTTCTGGAGCCATTCCGCATTTCTCCTCTGCTGCCTCAATATAGGGAAGTCACTCCTTACTGCCAAGGACAGTGAAAGGCAGTTCCTATAAACTGGCCCCACACTAGGTCACCAAGACACTGCAAAGAACAAGTAGATTTTAAACGACACTGAAAGACATAGGAGTAAAGTGGATTGCCATTAACTTTAAACACACCTAAAGCACATTGAATATAGTGCCGTCAATTGAATCAAATGCATTTAGAACAGAACAATACAACCTGAGATATACTTCAAGTTCCTCCCATACTGGGCGGGGGGAGGCAGTACATTTCAAGGGCAAGCAAAAGAGTTAAATTTATAGAGGTATTTCCAGACATTTTTTACGTGATGCTTTTCTCTTCTACACAAAGGAAACCAAGCTCTGAATAAATAGTATTTGTTATCCCACACAGATATCCATTTATGTACAGAACTACATATATAGATATGCACATGGTAATCTAACTAAGTGTATTATCAGATTAAAGCTGCACTGTTAGCATGTTCATAAAAATTACAAGTAGGGCCGGGCGATGGTGGCGCACGCCTTTAATCCCAGCACTCGGGAGGCAGAGGCAGGCGGATCTCTGTGAGTTCGAGACCAGCCTGGTCTACAGAGCTAGTTCCAGGATGAGCTCCAAAGCCACAGAGAAACCCTGTCTCGAAAAACCAAAAAAAAAAAAATTACAAGTAGGGCTGGGGGTTGGCTCAATCCATAAAGGGCTTGTCACACCAGCATGAGTTCAGTCCCCTAGAATGCCTGTCATATAAATGCCGGGTGGGCTAGTACATGTTTTTAATTCCAGATCTGGGCAGGCAGAGACAGCCAGATCTCTGGAGCTTATTATCCCACCTGGCTGCTGAATTAGTGACCTCCAAGTTCAGTAAGGGAAGGACCCGACTGAGTGATTGAGGAAGACAGCCAACGTTGAGCTCTGTCTTCCACGTGTCCATGTAAATACATGTAGGGCCACTTACATATATGTGTGTAATATGGGTTCCCAAAGAGCTGGAAGAGCAGCTGATTTCCATGAAAATCAGAACAAGCATTTTCAGCATCTAGAAAAGAGAAGAACGGCACAGCCCGCTCCTTGGATAAAGGGAGGGTAATGGAAATGTTGGCGAACTTTCTGTGATAGCTCCTGCCAGGAAAGGTTACAGCTGTGAGCGTACATTAAGGAAGAAAGTGTTCAGTATTTATGATTTGCAATTTTAACTGTGCTTAAAGTGGTGCGGGAGGATTCATGGGGGATTTAACGTTCTAGGAAATCTATTTGGTCAGTTCTGTACAATTTTATGACCTTTCATTAGGACTTGAAAGTTTAACTGTACAAACTGTGCAGAGGATGTGAAAGGCACCGGTCGGTGCAGCCTGTCTCAGAATGCCCCTAATGCCACCGTTGAAAGAGGCCATTAAAGGAACTGTATTTTAAATGGGCTGACATCAGAGGCGATAAATACAATATTCATCAAAGGACTTCAGAGGACAAAGCCCTAAACGAAATATTCAGAGAAAATGTTTATGCCTCAAACATTTAAACTCTGTAGAAACAAAGAGAATACACTTAAAATGCACAGTATGTATCTAACATCAAAAACAATCTCTCCAGCAAGTAGTCCTTTATTTTCAAATTTGTTTTAAATCAACTAAATTCCCACACAAAACCATACTTATTGTGCAACCGTGTTCGGGTCATGAAGACGGTAGGAATGATTAGTAAACTTCAAGTAACATTTAGGTTCATGTGATTCTGAAGCAGCCGATAATAAAGGGGACTTCACATAGATCTTCCTACAATTCTCAGAGTAATCAGCTTTTGTGAATTATTAGATCAGGCTACAGATGGAAGCCGGGGAATTCACAGATGCAATTTAATCAACATCTTATCATCTTCATGTGGAACCCAAAGGTAGCATCATTCTCATCCTTATCATTTCTAAGCAAGTGTGAGCTAAATCAAATTTCTAATTCGTTAGATGTAATTTCCTCTTGCCTCTCCACTCCACCTAGGCAAGCTTTGCATATCAAAAATGCTTAAAGAAAAGCTCTGTGCCCATCATCCCATTAGTATTAACAATGGTTGCTTATTCTATTTAATTTCATTACCAAGGCATCATGAGACTCCAAAGAAGACAAGTGTTTCAAACAAAAGAAAATACAAATGACCCACAGCTGGACGGTATGCAGATTGCACCCTTGCAGCATTTGGCCCTGAGATGACATCAAACCCCTCCCCTCAAGCCTCAGGACCTAAACAGAAGAAAAAGAAAGATTGACAGATGAAGTCAAAGACCAGTGTCCTCCAGACACAACAGGACTCGTGTATGTAAGAACTCAGAGAGGCTATGAGAACATGCACAAGACCGCAGAGATCCAAGTCAGATGGAGTCCTAGTACTGAGAAGGAAACTGGACACAGAGTGCAACCTCTAACTAAGAAGCTAATTGTAATTGATAATTGCCGGAAAATGGAAAATTAGATCTTCCCGAATAGCTCAGTGGGCACATCAAAAACATTCTGGGTCAGGCTTTAGGCCTAGGCGAATTCAGTCAACACAAACTGAACTCCCTGTTTTCTGTATGTGTATTCTTTTGTTTGATTTGTTTTGTTTTCCTTTTTTAAAAAATATTAATTTTGTTAGATTTAAAATTTTTATTGACTATTTTTAGTTTGTTTTAATAGTTGTTAAATGTGTACTTTTAGTTATTCTTTTTGAGAGAGAGCAAGAGATAGGATATGGATTTGGGTGCGAGTATGTAGAAAGAATTGGGGACAGGAAAAGAACATGATCAAAATATAAGAATACCTTAATTTTTTATTTAAAAAAATCAGAAAAATGATCGTGTTAGTCGAGATCCACCAGATGTTCTGAGATTGTACTAGCATCTCATTTTTGTTCTGTTTTAAAGATTTTTTCTGTATGTTTGTATGTGTGTATGTGTGTGTGTTTTTGCCTGTCTGAGCCTACATACACAGGTGTGTGCCTTGCCCTGGAGGTCCAAGGGTGTCAGATACTCAGGAACTGGAGTTATAGCAGCTATGAGCCACCTGATGAGAATACTGGAAAATTATCCCATATTCTCTGCAAGATTAGTCTCGACTACTGAGACATATATCCAGCTTCTAGCTGATTCTTGATTCTAGGTTTTCCCCTTGAATGTGCTCTTTGTGAATATGTAACTGAGTGTTCTAAGATTGGACTTCCCCAGAGGTGGCCATGGTTTTGGCTTCTAAACCATGTCTTTTGTCCTGAATTGTAACTGCCCCATGACTGTGGCTTCCATCTCTGCTGTTTGGAACTAGAATATGCCCATTTCAAATCTCAGTTGATTCTTTTCAGATCATGATCCAAACATCTACTCTTGACTAAAAGAAAAAAATGGGAATCTAAATAAGGACTAAATCTCCCAATGACTTTATCAATACCAAGAGTGGAGTCGGGGAGCTAACTAGTATAGACCATAAACAAACTTCAAATGGAAGCGGTGATACAGAGCAGAACCAAGTAGCCAGCAATCAGATCAGGCACCTTCAACCAACTACTCACACATTTGTCCAGCTTTAAAAGAAATTTACATAGACCACCTTGCCTGTAGTTGAGCCATGAAAGATAATCTGTGCACACAAGGCAGCAGTGCTAGACAGGGACAATGTTTCCTTCTCAGAACAATGACAGGAAGGGCACCCATGATTAGTCAAATGAGTTATCTGGGACATATTGCTCCTTTAAACTGCCCCTAATATTAAGTCTCATAAGTAGTTGCTTTGTAGGAGACTGATCAATAAATCTACTGAATAAAATCTTCACAACTCTACTGCAATACAAACAGCCAAGTAATAAATTTCTTCTCTGTATAATCCAGCACAATATTTACCTTCTCAAATCTGCCTTTGGTATCTTGTGATACGGACATATGCACTACAATTTGATGTCACAGTGAGGAAACATTCATGAGAATTTCACCTAATCCCATTTTGTATTGTTGCCAACATATGGTTGAACATGAATTGCTTTGTTTTGTTGGTGGTACTGAGAACTGAACCTGGGACCTAGCCCATGCAAGACAAGCCCTTTATCATTAACCTATATCCATAACCCCAAGACAAGTTCTCACTACTTTGCCCGGTCTGGCTACAAACTCTCTCTTTAAGATTATCCCTGAACCTTTCATCTTTTTGCCTCAACCTCTCGTACACAGCTGGGATTACAAGCCAGCAGCACCAAGCCTGGATATGTTGTTTAATATTGAGCAGACAGCTTATCAATACACATTCCATGGATCTTAATTTCCTGTCCAGGGAGAAAGCAGTGCCTTGGAAAGCACTTCTTATTTACTCCCAGGCTTAATGGAATCTCGGCATATTGCTTGGCCCAAACGTATATGAAGGTACTTTATCTTATTCAGGAATCATCTCTAGACAGACATTAGCATTTTAAAATGATGAAAACATACCTCTCTCAGCAAAGGACAGGACAACCCCTTCTTGAAATGCTAAACTCTTATTTCCAGAGTAAAGATGTATGTGTTCATCAAAGCCTCCACAGCCCACAGAGAGAAAATTATTCAAATTCTTTGAGAAATAAACTCTATACAGAATAAGTTTCAGATGTGCTCTCTAATAAATCTTAATAGAGTATATTTTGCTTCTCATCAACTCACCATTTATTTCTATCCATATCTTTTGTGAGCCAGAATGATAGGGGAAAGTCAAGCTGAATGTAAATCTTAATATCAGCAACAACAAATCCTAAATCCTAGAGTGTAGAAGATCTTCACCCCACAACAGCAGTCATAGTCACAACTTCAGATAGGCTTTGGAAGAGGTAAGAGACTCCAAACAGGTTTTAGTTAAAGCTTCCTAGGGAAGGGATAGTGGATGATGTGGGTCTTGCTCTGGAAATATCAGTGAACACAAGGTGGATGGAGAATACTCACACCAATGCACCTGCAAGCGTACATCCCTTAGTGAAACTTTTGCCACTGACATTTATCCATGAGCTAATAGTAGGAAACAATTGTTTCCATTCGATAAAGATTTATGTATATGCAAGGACACATTCAGAAAATCCAAAACCTCCTGGTGTTTATCCTCTACTAATGGAGACAGAAAGTAGAAACCTTGTTATGCAGTATCAATTCATGTAATGACCAATGTTACCTAGGGTAATGAATATCCATCCTCTGAGTGATGTGTATGTGTGTGCTTATGTGTACTTGTGCAGGGTGGACAAGAGAATAGTGTGTTTTGTTTGAACAGGTAAGTGGTATAGCAAGGTGATTCGTACTAAATGTAAATGGTGCTAGAAAGAGGGTGTGTTATGATACTGGATGATGTTGTGATGTTGGGAGGTGTTGTGGTGGTAGATTGTGTGTGTGTGTGTGTGTGTGTGTGTGTGTGATCACAGATGTTATTTTAATGTGTTGGTTTCCTGGTTGATCTCTTGTTATAAGCTGAGTTTTCTCGGAAGAGGAACCTCATTTGGGAAAAATGCCTCTGTCACATTGTTTAGGCAAATCTTTAGTGCATTTTCTTGATTAATGATTGATGTGAGATGACTCATTTCTCTGGGACTGGGGGCAGTTTTCACCCCTGGGCAGTTGGATCATAGGTGCTGTAGGAAACCGGCCGAACGAACAATGATGAGCAAGCTGGTAAACATCACTCCTCCATGACCCCTGCATCAGATCCTGCCACCAGATTTCCATCTCGATTCCTACATTGTCTTTCCTCAGTGATGAAATATGACCTGCAGGTTAGCTGTAAGATGAAATAAGCAATTTTTTGTTTGTTTTTTGTTTGTTTTGTTTTTTTACCACAAGTTGGTTTTGGTCTTGTTTTGTTTGTTGATTTATTGTTTTACAGCAATAAAAATCCTAACTAAAACAGTGGCATTAGGGTGATGGGTTGTACCATAGGAGTTGATGGTGTTATGGTGGTAGGTTTTATACTGGTCAGTGGTATTATAATGGTGGAAAACTGTGAGAAGAACAGACCACAGCTGAACTTTGGGAACAAGAAAAAGCAACTGAAATTAGAGTCACTGACAATTTACTCTCAACTTACTTTGGAGAGTCCATGAGAGTACTGTCATATCTTTTTAAGATAGCTTCCTCTGTGATGAAGTTCCTCATCAGCCATCAATACCTTCACTCTGGGTACCAAGCCCTAGGGAAATGAGCATGTGAGGAGATTCTTTTTAACAAAAGAAAGATATTTTCATAAAATAAAAGTAAGCCTGGGTTCAGTAATAACTGTCAGAGAAAGTTAAGTGACTTTGTACTTTTAAGATCAACAAAAGTTTTAATCAAGACAATGACAAATATTTAAGGGAGAGGGTGAAGGTGCAGACAATCAAGTCAGGAAGAAAATAGAGACTCATATGTGCTCAGACACAAAGACAAATCTTCAGTTTATAACAACCTTTCAAAAGAACTCGGTATTTTGATTGAATAAGCCTAAATATGTTTAAAAGAAGAATCATGGGTACAAAGAAACTCTAGATTTTCTATATGCCAGACAATAACACATGTACATTAATTTAATGTCATTTATGTTACATGACATTATGCAAAGTAGAATGAATGTATTCTTGATAGTTACAAAAATTTTATTGAACATTTAATCAAGCATTTAATACTTTATTGTAATCCAATAAATTTCAAAGAGACTAGTAAATTCATGACTCACTAAAATCAAACCTACCTCCCAACTTCCTCTTATCAATGTCTCCATTCTCAGTGCAAATAATGCACTTTTTCATACTAGTCACGTGTCCATTCTTTCTGGTGATTAGGCTTCAAATAAAATGACTCACTAGAATATCAGAAATGTGGTCCTGTGATCTGGATGAGAGAGTCTGTAACACATTTCTTTGATGCAGTATACATGATTAGGCAGTAATGCATAGCTGTTGGGCTCTCTCTCTCTCTCTCTCTCTCTTTCTCTCTCTCTCTCTTTCTCTCTCTCCTTTGTCTCTCTCTCTCTCCTTCTCAGTGAGTTGTATGTGTCTTCATTAGCAACTGGTAGACTTCAGTGAGGAGTTCAATGAAAATCTTCTAATTACCCATTCAAAGCTGAGTATGTGAAAACCAGTGAAGTTGACAGTTGGCTCTCATGACCCGACTGTATCTCTGTTTGCAGATCTCTATTTGCTTAGGCATATCTCACCATAGAGCTATTTAATGTCTCTGCTTTGTTTATTTCTTTCCAGTCACTGTCAGATTGTGCTTAAAGATATAGTAGTTTTCCAGCTAGGATGTTATCACCATGCCCCAGAGAATATTTGTCTCTGATGCTCTGGGTGTCTGGATGAAGGAAGTTCAGTGCCCTCACCTGAAGCACATCAGCCTGCACTACTAGTTTGTCTTAAGAGCAATTTTTTATTGATTTTTATTGAACTCTACATTTTTCTCTGCTCCCCTCCTTTTCTCTCCCCTCCCCTTCAACATTCTCCCATACTCCCCATTCTCCCAAATTACTTTGGATATCTTGTCTTTTTTTCTACTTCCCATGTAGATTACAACCATGTATGTCTCTCTTAGGGTCCTCCTGGGTATCTAAATTCTCTGGGATTATAATTTGTAGGCTGATTTTCTTTGCTTTATGTTTAAAAACCTCTTATGAATAAGAACATATGATAATTGTCTTTTTGGGTCTGGGTGGAGAGTAATTTTTAATTTACTGCTAGTATTTTCTTCTTTGTTCTTCAACTTCAGAAAAATATAATATTTATATAAGCCGGGCAGTGGTGGCACACGCCTTTAATCCCAGCACTCGGGAGGCAGAGGCAGGTGGATCTCTGTGAGTTCGAGGCCAGCCTGGTCTACAAAGCTACGGAGAAACCCTGTCTCAAAAACTCAATATATATATATATATATATATATATATATATATATATACCAGTATTTTATAGAAAATTAGATTTCTGTTTTTTTTTCTCAGTGGAAAAGCCACTCTGATTTTATTGGAAATTAGAAAAAAACAAAAGAGATATAGTATCTTCTTTTAAAAAAAATCATATACCTGTTATTTTGAGAAGTTTCTGGTCTCTTCTTCACACAGTGGGGAACTGTCAGTATTTGACAGTGATTAGCTTATTTCAAAATACCATTTTTCTCTTTGAACCAAGGAAGAACTCTCCTTAGTTGGCAAGTTCTTTTTGCTTAATATTTAATTATATTTTCAATGATGTGTATGTGTGTGTGTGCGTATGTGCATTCTAAGAACTCTGGAGGGCAGAAGAGAGAAGTTGATCTCCTGGAGCTAGAGTTCTCTAAGTCTGACTAAGTAGTAAGTGCTCTTACCAGCTAAGATACACACACACACACACACATACACACACACACACACACACACACATTCACTCACACACACATATACACATACACGCACTCATACACACTCACACACACACTTGATGTAGGATTTCCCTCTGTATGTTGTTAGTACCATTGGTTAATAGAGAAACTGGCTTGGCCTGATAGGGTAGAACAGAGCTAGGGGAAAACTAAACTGAATGCTGGGGCAAGGAAGGTGGAGTCCAAAGAGAAGCTATAAAGCCACAACCAGAGATAGACATGCTGAAACCTTGCCAGTAGGCCATGAGCCTCATGATAAAATATAAAATACTGGAAATGGGTTAATACTAGATATAAGAGCTAGCTAGCAATACAATTAAGTGACTGACCAAGCAGTAATTAAAATAATATAGTTTCTGTGTGATTATATCGTGAGTCTTGGTGGCCAGGAAATGAACAAGTGACCTCCTTACAACGCACACTCAAACACACACAAACTCACATTCACACATATACACACACACTCACATTCACACACAAACTCACACATACATACACACACCACATACACACACTCAAACACAGACTGAAAATTAACAACTAAAACTCTAATATTTTCTAGGTTTACAGTTCCCTGGGAAGTTGCATCCCAAATATTATCTTATATCCCATTCTAAAATATTTATTATTTAAATAAGATTTTATGTCAAGATAAAGAATAAAAATACCTTATTACTAAAAAAGGACAATTCATGTCTTTATATAATAGGATGCATTTATCCCAACTTCCTTGATGTTCTTGGATTGAAATGCAACTAATTTTACCTAAATGGGGAACTCCTGACAAGCTGTTTTCATCACAGCACTAAATAGTGTGAAGATAACCATGGCAATTTTCAATAATGACAGTTTTAGACTCATTCGCACTGTACTAAAAATCATCTTGGTTCTGATACTTTGCCCAGAATTATCATGACAAAATGTCCTTGGCTCATTGTAGTTTTAATGGAAAGTATTTACATACCTCCCTCAAATGACTTAATTTCAAGAAATGGGCTAATAAATTAGTGATTTCTGCTTGAAAACTTTGCAACATTCATGAGGAAATATTATGGGTAATAACTGATAATAATATTCCTGTGGTGGTTTGAAAGAGATCAGGCCCAATAGCCTCACATGTAGGAATACTTGGTCTCTGGGTAGAGCAACTGTTTGGGAAAGATTGAGAGGTGTTGTCTTAGCAGAGGAAATGTGTCACTGGGGTTGGACTTTAGAGTTTCAAAGGACTAGAATGAATGATTTTTCAGTGCTTTTCTCTGTCACACAGTTGAGGATCAAGACACAAGCTCTCAGTCATTCCTATGCTCATGGCTTCAGTCTGCTATCATGGCTCTAACCCTGTGAAAGAATAGGTCAACTTATTTCTTTTATAAGTTTTGTGTTTTATAGCAGCAACAAATAGGCCACATATAACATTTTAAGAAAATTATAATCTCTCATTATAAAATAATTCTGAGACCTTTTAAAATGTGCTTTTGCACATCACCTAAAATAGCATGGGTTTATCAGTGAACTAAATAAAGATCTTATATAAGAAACCTATAAAATGAATATATATACATCTATGTATATAATTCATGTATATATGTATGATGCATTTATATATATGTCCTTGTTATGGTTTCCATTATTGACAAGGAAAGGGTTGATTTGGCCTATACTTCAGTATTTCTGTTCATCACTGAAGGCAGTCAGGACAGGGACTCAAGCAGGGCAGGGGGTCAGAGGCGGGAGTTGATGCGGACATCATTGAGGAGTGCTGCTTATTGGCTGGCTTCCTAAGGCTTGCTCAGCTCACTTTCCTTTTATTTTATTTTTTTTAGAATTTTTTATTTGATTTTATTGAGTTATACATTGTTCTTTGTTTCCTCTTACCTTGCCTCTCTCTTTAAACCCTCTCCCATGGCCCCCATGCTCCCAATTTACTCAGCTCTCATTTTATAGAACCCAGGATTAGCAGCCTAGGGATGGTACCACCCACTGTGGGCTAACCCCTTCTCCATTGATCAGTAAATAAGAAAATGCCTTACAGGTGGATCTCAAGGAGCCATTTCCTCAACTGAGGCTCCTTCCTCTGAGGACTCCAGCTTGTGACAAGTTGACACACAGTACAACCATATATAATCCTAGTGTATTCACTCTTTAATACCATCAAAGATGGTTACATTCCCTAATAAGCCTGAATTGAAGTAGCAAAGTAATGAGGATGTTTTCCTTCCAAAATTGAGCCTTCCAAGTAGCAAAGATATTTAAGAAGTGTGAACTCCAATGTAGTAGATGAGAACTGAACAGATAAAAGGAGGAAATGGTGACAGTCTGGCCTGTGACCTGTGCGTCATGCTACCCCGCAATAATTGCCAATATCAGAACCTATCCACACAACCAATAACTAAATTAAATTTCTGATGAACCAATTGAGTTCAGAATGGGAACATTCATATTTTTTAATGAGTTAAAGTTCTTCATCACCTTGTTACTTGATTCTAGAATCTGTATATTCATAGACAAAAATACATGCATGGCATGCCTCAAATACTTCTTTTATTGTTTTAATTATTTCATTTAATCCATTCACATGAACAGAACAACACAGCAGAATGAAGCAGAGAAGTAATATGAAACAAGTAATTATCTAGGAACTATGCTGCATTTTTGTGATAGAATATCTGCATTTAAATTCAGGAAATATATGTGGTTTCTTAAGTTTTACTGTAAATAACCATAGATGTATAATAACAATATTATATATATATAATTTTTTAGTAGGTTTGTATTTATATTTATAAATATAATGTTGTTTATATTTAATAGGTGACAGAATCAAGCCATATGAGGTTAAGTCAGGTGTCAATAGAAAATGGCAAAGTAGTTGAATTCAAACTCTATATGTGAAGCTATTCAAGTTGAGCAAGGAAAACATAGAATGTACAGATTGGGGAGAAAGGGAACACAGGGAAGTAGAATGAAACTACATCCTGTGTTCAAGGAGGTAAGAAGATCAAGACATGGAATAAAAATAGTGGTGGTCTCAGGGCATGATCCCACGTAGCTAAGCTTCCATTCTTTGAAAAGTAAATAAAAAGACAGCATAGGTCTAGGTAGTGATACATTCCTTTAATCTCAGCATTCTTGAGAGAGAGGTAATCAGATATCTAAGTTAAAGACCAGCCAGTCCTACAGAGTAAGTTCCAGAATAGTCAAGCTTAGGCAGTGAAGTAAAACATGGCAATTAGAAAGCTGGTGAAGATGTAATTGAACATGGGGATCATGTTATATCCCCAGAAACAGTACAACTTGGCAGCTTCAGCCATGTGGTTCTGGCTTTAGAGTCAAGGTCAGAAAAGGATTTGTAGAATCTCTCTCCTAGACTAAGGAAATCTGCTGAAGTCAGGTGTGTGGTAGGCATGTCCCTGTATCAAAGCCCAGAGAAGTCACTATATGACACTGTAAAGATGAAGCCTGGATTGACCTGAAGACTCCAAAATATTGAAGATGATGGAGTTAAGGCATACATGCTGAGGAAAGTTAGTAACAGTAAATGGAAACAGAACAATAGAAATAAGCAGGTTGAGGTCAACAAAAATGGAAGAGTTGGAGGTCTGAAGAGTGTTTTGACATCAAGATGGAGATGTAGAGTTTGGAGTTTGTCCATTTTGCTTTGGCTCCAATTTTTCTTCACTGTGCTCATTTCCCTTTGCTTTCGAACAGTAGTGAATACCCTCTGCTTGTTCATGTTGAAAGTCTGTGATCAGCTTCTTGATTCTGATTTTTCAGGGCAATGTAGCTAAAAGACTGCATGACTATCAGAAGAGACTTTGAACTTTGGACTTTTAGTGTTGAGACCATTATAGATTATGGGGACTTTTGAAGCTGGTCTGGATGCACTTCAGTATTATGACATGGCTATAATTCTATGGGGGCCAGGGAGTGGAATTTGGTGGTTTGTATAGAAATGCCCCCAACAGATGAATGTGTTTGGATGCTTGGCTCATAGAGAGCAGCAATATTAGAATGTGTGGCCTTGTTGGAGGAAGTGCGTCACTGTAGAGGTAGGCTTTGAGCTCTTAAGTGCTCAAGTGGCACCCACTCAATGTGTCTCTCAGTCTTCTGCTTCTGCCTTCAGATAAAGATACAAAACTCCTAGCTACCTGTCCAGTAACATGTCTGCCTGCATGTGGCCATGTTTCTGACCATGATGATAATTGACTAAATCCTTCTGCACTGTAAACCAGCCCTAATTAATCATTTTCTTTATGAGAGTTTCTGTCGTCACTGGGTCACCTCATGGCAATAGAAGTTCTACGACACCATCTCTCCAGACTAAATATTTTCTTTTAAATTTTAATAATAACAAATGAGGTAGACATCAATGTTTTTGTGATATTTGGGGAATATTAGACTGTATAAAGAAATTTCTTTTCAATCAAATTTAACTTTTATGTGTCACATCTTTTACCTATAATCCCAGAATTTAGGACTTAGGTTACTGGAATAGCCAACACCACAGGTGTATGTGTGTGTGTGTGGTCTGTGCATGTGCACGCGCGTGCATACTCTCACATATAAATGTTGAACTGGTGCTTCAAAATGACTATAAAAGTAAATAACCTTTTATAACCAGAAATCAATGTGCAACAGGAGTTTTGATTCATAAAGAAAAAATGTGATACCTGAGATGTTTCACAATGTCTACCACATTGAGGATGAGGTTGTTATAAAAATAAAGTTAATAATATTAATAATTTTATAGTAAAGTAAGACAGCAATTCACAAGTTTTGAACAAAGTTCAGTAAAATTTGATTTCTTATTTTTTTTTTTTTTTGATTTTTTGAGACAGGGTTTCTCCGTAGCTTTTGGTTCCTGTCCTGGAACTAGCTCTTGTAGACCAGGCTGGTCTCGAACTCACAGAGATCCGCCTGCCTCTGCCTCCCGAGTGTTGGAATTAAAGGCGTGTGCCACCACCACCCAGCTAAAAATTGATTTCTGCTTTGCTGTAATTCCAAGTTATAGACTCTGGTTAATACTAGAAACTACCATGTCAGATTATACTCTCCCTGTGACAATTTAGTATATATGCTCATGTATGACAGATGGTTTACATGTCTGAGCTGTTCTCTTCTGTACTGGTGAAAGTAATGTTGAGAGTGATTAAGGTATCCAGCCAATATTGAGTCAGCATTTTCTTTTCTAAACGGAATGAATTAATTTTGAGGCATTAACTCTGTGGGATCTTTTGGAAAGAAATAGACTTGGCAGATGTGATGTTTCTGGCTCACGGGGAAGGTTTTATTTTTAATTTTCTCCCTTTCTTCTTTTGTTTGTTGTGTTTTCATCTTCAGTTTGAAATTATTTCCCTTGGTGTGCTTTATATCCCATGCCTTTTATTACAGGTAAATTCAGAAACCTTATAGATATGTTTTAAGATGTTATAGACGAAGCTAGATCATACACAGATGTATTTGCATATTGTTTCGTGTATTATGTTTACTTGTATATATGTCATGCATATATTTATATATATTATATTTGCATATATATTTATATATACATAAAAATACACACACAAATGCAAACCACTGAGGCTACCCATGTTCTTTGTGTGTATACAGCTTCAGAACTGACCTCTCTGAACTGGACAGCCAAAAAGGAGGACTCATCCCCGGGAGAGATAAATTCTACTCACAGTAGAAATTAGTTGCCTGTATTTGTCTAGGGGTGGGACCCCACATGAAAAAATCCCAAACACAGTTCTTTCTCTCAGTGAAACTGAATTACTGGGCACAGGACTTTTATATTAAAATTTATTTTTCAGATTTGCAATGGGGAGTCCATTTTCTCTAGAAGTTATGAATCAGTCATTTCAGGTACTCATTTAGTTCCAGAGAACTCCAGAAATTATTCAGTGATTATGCTCAAGTGTTGGGTGTAAAAATCATTGAAATGGAAGGGTTTCCTTCTCTCTACTTCATTTTTAGTAGATTTATTCGGCAGGTGGAACATTGCTGTATCCCATTGCTGGATATATGTTATAAGGAAACTACTGTAAACTTTAAAAAAATGAAACGTGAAGGTTTTTATTACAATTTTAAGGGCTTTCTTGAAGAGTTATCATTACTATTGCATTTAGTTTATAATCACTAGAACAAGGCTAATGTGATTATTTATGGTGTCAAGTCTATCCCTGGATACATCTCTGCCTCAATATATAATGATGGGGACAAAGGATGCGTAAGTCTCATCTTATTCACCAGTGACATTCTGACAACGTAAACTGCTCTGCACTGAATGTTCCTTCCGACATCGCTATTTATATGCAGCAATAATTTGTGCTTTGAAATTATTTTTTTCCTCTCCAGTTCTGGAAATTGAAGTTAAGGTTTTATACATGCTAAGAAAATACTTTGCCACTGATGTTCCTTTTTCCAGTCCAGGAAAATATTAGCAATTAATTTTTAAACTCATTATCTGTTTTATCTCTAAAAATTAATTTGGAACTGGAAAGATAGATGTGGTCCTAGCATCTGCACGTTAGTTAATACCCATCTGTAATTGCAGTTCAAGGGAATCCAATGTGCCCTTCTGACTTCTACAGGCATAAGATGAAAGTGATATACATCCATACAAGTAGATACAAATGTAAAATAGAAATATATTTAAAATGAATGATTTAGGTTTTCCCAAGATACTCCACCCTACCCCACCCGCCTCTTCATCCTCCCCTTGGCCAGTCCTCCCCTATAACTCAAGCAGATGTCATAGGCAGAGGCATAACCCACACAAGTTGGAAGAACAGGTGAGTGACTGGCCTCCCAACTGAACTACCCCAACCTTCAGACCCTAAGATCCAGATTTAGTGGTCCTACCTGCCCCATCTCACCACCAGCTAGATAGTTGGTCCCTGCCCCCAACTCTAGTGGAATTCCTCTGCTCCAGTGCAGTACCCAGAAGTTGGCCAGGAGGGAGAGACCTACCTACAGGCTGTACCACCACTACAATCACACACTGGATTCTATTACCCCAAGACCTAATCTGTTGCCCAACCCCACCCACTTCATTACCCTTCCCGTGCCCAGCCCTTTCCCACAACTACAGCAGATTCCATAGGCACAGGTACAGCCCACACCATTAAGAAGAAAAAGAGGATATACTGGAGCTTGGCACCCAACCTCCAAAAACTTCAACTGTGTTGACTCTACTGTACCTGATAACTGGCAATCACAGAAGCCTTGGCCATTCAGGCCATAAGACAATCAAATAAACGGATAATAAAGGAACAAAATACCCAACCATCAAAAACAACGCAATGATCAAAATCCAGACCTGGATGCTCAAACAGCAGTGTAAGAATGTATTCACTGACACAATGGGTGATATGACCCCACCAGTACACAGTGGCCCTCCAACAGCAGGACCTGGAAATTCCAATACAGATGAAGCACAAAAATGCCCTTAAAATAACTTTATGAAGAAAATAGAAGCCCTTAAAGAGAAAATGAAAATTTCTCTTAAAGAAATGAAGTAAAAGACAAACAAAAAATTGAAGAAACCAATAAATCCTATAAAGGAACTCAAGAAAGTCAAGAAAAAAGAAACAACCAAAAAAATGAAGCAAATGGTTCAAGATTTAAAAAATGAAATAAAAGCAATAAAGAGACAACAAACCAAGCGAATTCTGGAAATGGAAAATCTGGGTAAGCAAACAGAATCTACCAGAATCCATGAAATGAAAAAGAAATCATCAGTGCTGAAGCTACAAGAAAGGAAATAGATTCATCAGACAAAGAAAATGTTGATTCCAAAAAATTCCTAAACAAAACATCCAGGAAATCTATGACACCATGAAAAGATCATTCCTAAGAATGATAGGGATAGAAGAAGAAAAGAATCCCAGCTCAAAGGCACAAAAAAATCATAGAAGAAAACTTTCTCAACACAAAGAAGGACATTCTTATGAAGGCACAAGAAACTTACATAACACCAAATAGAATGGATCAAAAAAAGTCCCATTGGCACATAATAATCAAAATAATAAATATTCAGAAAGACAAAGGATATAAAGATCTGCAAAAGAAAAAGGCCTGGTAACATACAAAGACAGACATTTCAGAATTACACCTGACTTCTCAATGGAGATTCTAAAAGCCAGAATGTCCTCAACACACAATTTTCAGACACTAAAAGATCATAGATGTCAAGCACGACTACTATACCCAGCAATACTCTCAATCACCATATACTGAGAAAATAAGATATTTCATGACAGAGCCAATCTATATAATACCTATTGACAAGTCCAGTTTTATAGAAAGTACTTGAAGGAAAATTCCAACCCAACGAAGTTTTCTGCATCCATAGAAACACAGGCAATAGATAATCTCATACCAGCAAAATGCAAAGGAAATACACACACACACCTTAAAAAACAGGAGTTAACAATCACTGATCATTAATATCTCTTAATATCATTGAATTCAGTTCACCAATAAAAAGACATGGGCTAACATAATGGATATAAAGACAGGTTCCATTCTTCTGCTGCATATAAGAAACATACCTCCACTTCAAAGACAGATATTACCTCAGAGTAAAGAGTTGGAAAAAGATTTTCCAATCAAATGGACCTAAGAAGCAAGCTAGTGTAGCTATCCTAATATCTAACGAAATAGAATTCAAACTAAAATTAATCAAAAGAAATGTAAAAGTACATCTTATATACATCAAGGGAAAACACATCAAGATGAACCCTCAGTTCTGACCATCTATGTCGCAAGTACAAGGCTACCTCCATTTGCAAAACCTGACTGAAGTTTAAAACACACATCAAACTCTACACATCTGTAGTGGGAGACTTACCACCGCTTCTCACCAATGGACAGATCTGCCAGACAGAAACCTGACTGAAGTTTAAAACACACATCAAACTCTACACATCTGTAGTGGGAGACTTACCACCGCTTCTCACCAACGGACAGATCTGCCAGACAGAAACCTGACTGAAGTTTAAAACACACATCAAACTCTACACATCTGTAGTGGGAGACTTAATACACCATTCTCTCACCAATGGACAGATCTGCCAGACAGAAACTTAACAGAGAAGAAAGAGAGTTAACAAATGCTATGACTCAAATGAAATAATCGTTGTATATTATCAAATCACAAAATATTAACGTTAGGGTTCATCAACAGCACAAAATGCAGAAAGCCTACAAACTCATAAAAACTGAACAACTCTCAAGTATATTAGCACTTGGTTAAGGCAAAAATGAGAAAGAAACCGAAGACTTCCTAAAATTCAATGAAAATGAATGCACAACATAACCAAATCAATGGGACACTAAAAACAATTTTAAGAGGAAAGTTCATAACACTAAGTGCCTCCATGGGGAAGTCGGACCCTAAGAGAGACATACATGGGTCTACATAAGAAAAAGAAAATGACAAGATCTCCTGAGTAGTTGCGAGTGTGGGGGTCATGGGAGAGAGTATAAGGGGAGGATAACAATGGGAAGGGAGCAGAGAAAAGTGTATAGTTCAACAAAACAATTCAAAAAAGAATTTGGAGAAATTTCACACTAATAACTTAATAGCCCATCTGAAATCTCTAGAACATCAACAAAAAGCAAACTCACACAGGAGCAGTGGATGTTCAGGGCTGAAATCAAGGATCTAGAAGCAAAGAGAACAGAATAAGAATCACTGAAACAAAGCATTGGTTATTTGAGAAAGTCAACGAGATAGACAAGCCCTCATCCAAACTAACTAAAAAGTAGATAGAGAATGTCCATATTAACAAAATTATAAATGAAAATGGAAACATAAAAACAGACACTGAGGGCTAGAGAGATGGCTCAGTGGTTAAGAGCACTGCCTGCTCTTTCAAAGGTCCTGAGTTCAATTCCCAGCAACCACATGGTGGCTCACAACCATCTGTAATGGGGTCTGGTGCCCACTTCTGGCCTGCAGACATACACACAGACAGAATATTGTATACATAATAAATAAATAAATATTTTAAAAAAACAGACACTGAAGAAATCCAGAGAATCATTAGGTCATACTTCAAAAACCTGTGATCCAAAAAAAAAAAAATGGAAAATATAAAAGAAATGGAAAATTTTCTTGATAGGTACCACATACCAAAATTATATCAAGATCAGATAAGGAATTTATATAGACCTATAGCCTCTAAGTAAATAGAAACAGTTATAAAAGCCTCCTAGCAAAAAAAGTCCAGACCCAAATTCTATCAGAATTTCAAAGAAGAGATAATACCAATACTCCTCAAATTGTGCCATACCATAGAAGCAGAAGGAAATTTGTCAGTTTTTTTTAAATGAGGCTACAGTTAGCCTGATAACCAAACCATGCAAAAAACAACAATAAAAAAGAATTACAGACCAATTTCCCTAATGTATACTGGTGCAAAAATACTGAATAAAATATTGGCAAGTCGAATTCAAGAACACATCAAAAAATCATCCAGCATGATAAAGTATGCTTCATCCTAGAAAGCAGGAGTAGTTCGATGCACAAAAATCTATCAATGTAATCTACCATATAAACAAACTGAAAGAAAAAAGAAGCATCTCATTAGATGGTGAGAAAGCCTTGACAAAATCTAACACCCTTCCAGGGTAATGGTCTTGGAGAGATCAGGGAAACAGGGTACATACTTAAACATAATAAAACAATATACAGCAAGCTGACAGCCAACATCAAACTAAATGGAGAGACACTCAAAGTGATTCCACTAAAATCAGGAACAAGACAAGACTGTCCACTTTCTCTATCTATTCAATACAGTACTCAAAGTTGTGGCTAGAGCAATAAGGCAAGAAAAGGAGATCAAGGGGATATAAATTAGAAAGGAAGAAGTCAAATTTCCACTAATTTCAGATGATATGATAGTAAACATAAATGATCCAACACTTCTACTCTTATAGCTGATAAACACATTCATTGATGATGCTGGATGGAAGATTACCTCAAAATAAATCATCCACCTTCCTATATATAAGTGATAAAAGGGCTGAGAAAGAAATTATGGAAACAACACATTTTATAATAGCCAGAAATAATATAAAAATCTTGGGTTAGCTATAAGACCTGTGTGACAAGAACTTTAAGTTCTGAGCTCTGGCAGTCCTCTTGTAGAAAGGAAGGAGGGAGTGTGTGAGCCAGGGGAGGGTCAAGGACATTACTGGGGAGGCCACAGAGACAGCTGACCCAAGAGCACATGGACTCTGGACCAACAGTTAGGGGGTCTGCATGGGACCGACAAAGGCCCCCTGAGCATGTGTGTCAGTGTGTAGCCTGTTCTCTTTGTAAGGCTCCCAGCAGTGAGATCAGTACCTATCCCTGGGGAGGAGATGAGGGAGGGAAAAACGTGGTCAGTATGTAATTACAAAAGAAGGAAAACAAAACAAACAAAAAGCCCAGAGTGTTATTACACCAGTGTGCCCAGGCTGACACACACAGAAAAGTAGGGGCTGGAGTGTGTAAGCCACTGCTTCTCGATTTCAAGATTATTCAAAGGGTTCCTCCAGGAATATTGCACGCGGTTTCTGTTTGGCAGCTCTTTATATTCTGTGGGGTTCTAGTAGATTTGTTTTGGTTTTCTGGCTGCTTGGTGGTGGTGGGAAAGTTTCATTCCATGCATAGAGATTCTGACAGTGTTAGGGAAGTAACAACCCATTTCCCTGATCATTTTCTAGGCAGAAAATTGACCTGAGAGGTGATTAGTGATGATTTTGAGAGACTATGTCAGTCAGTCAAATAGAAAAAGAAAACAACAGTATAGTTTTTGGTTTAATGGAAGTCACTACTAAATTTGAATATTAACATAATTCCTCTGTAGCTCTCAGCTTTCCATCTGAGCAGTTTGTTATTGGCTCAGTTCAGAGTTTCTTCAAACTCAGGGGTTTCACCACTGATCCTGGCTAGGTTTGTTTACAGGTATGGTAAGCAGTGAGCTATCTGGGGCTAATTTTTCCATGTTTCTGCCTTTGAGAAGGCTGAGGAAACAAGTGAGTCTCTGACCACAAGCATTCTGACAGGAAGCAAAGGCATGCTCCTAGGATCCTGTGAGAGACAAGAAAACGATGTAATAGCAGAATCTGAGCCATAGTATACACCACAGCAGCACAGAGATATTTCCATTGCCAGTTACAAGTCCCAGGGCCAACACAGCAAATCAAGGGGAAACAAACCCTGGCTCCTAGTAAGAGAACAAATGTCTTTGTTTATTGTGTTACTCCCAGGTTAAGAACCTCAATTGTATGAAACTGTGACAGAGAGAGAGAGAGAGACAGAGAGATTAAATTCCTTCACCTTGAAAACATGATGTGTTTTGTTGTTTTAAAGGGGTTGAGCTTGTAAATAAACAAGTCACAGTTTAAATTATTCAGGACACCTGTGGGCTCTGTAAAACTTGAGATTGGAAGAACCTAGGGAAATCAAACCTGCTTTCCTCAAATGCATCATGTCTTCTCTTTCGAACTGGCTTCATGGTCAAGTTTGTCATTCTGATGTTACCGTTTTGCACGAGTGAGTACATAGTATATTTGTCTTTCTGGATCTGGGTTACCTCACTCAACAGGATGTTTTCTAGATCCATCGGATCTAATCTATGTGGGAAGTAGAAAAAGACAAGATCTCCTGAGTAAATTGGGAGCATGGCGACCATGGGTGAGGGTAGAAGGGGAGGGAGGAGGAAGTGAGGGGAGCAGAGAAAAAGTATATAGCTCAATAAAAACAATTTCGCATGATGTTTTAGGAGACAGTGGTTACAAATTTATATTGCTATGTACAAATAATCAATTGAATTATATAGGCTACAATCAATGTTTCATAGTGTGTGTGTGTGTGTGTGTGTGTGTGTGTGTGTGATTAAACATTCCTAGAAAGACACCGAGCCAGAGACAGCTGAAGACTGGGAAAGCAGAAGATATGGTTGCAAGGAGAAAATTTAACCCCATTGTGTTAAAATTTCATACACTAACTATAACAAATGTCCTTTGCATAGAAACTAATTCTGGTTCACGATATTATTATGTTTGGAAGAAACTGATTACTCAAGGCCTATTATCGATCAGCTTGATTGTCACAAAGATAGACTGTTTGATTGAAACCAAAGACGTGCTTTTCTTACTGTTGTGAAGGTGAAGAATCTACAACCAATGTGGGTGTGGGCAAGGTCACATGAGGTGAGGGATTTCTTTATTGTTAGACCTTCATGATTCCTCACGCATGTTTCCTCACACGTGTGGAGGGAAGCGAGAGGAATAGAGAGTAGAGGGATGGTGCGGGAGAATTGTCTGTATGCTGTCAATCAAGTTTTAAACAAAGGCAGGAAGTATAGGTGGGTTAACCATACGAGAAGTAGAGGTGGGATGATGAGAACAGGAGAATTCTAGGAAAGAGGAAGTCCATTGCCCCCAGTCCTTACCAGATCACCAAAGAAGCAGGATGTGACCTATCCTTCTGAAAAAGGTACTGAGCCATGCTGCTAACATAGACAAGAATAATGGGTTAATATAAGCTATAAGAGCTAATAAGAAGCCTGAGCTAATGGGCCAATCAGTTTATTATTAATATAGTCCTCTGTGTAATTTTCTTTGGGGCCTGCCAGCTGTGAGACCTGGTGGGAGGACAGAAACCCCCAACAAGCAGGCCCCTCATGTTACAGAGGGGATGAGAAATGAGAGAAAGTACAGACATAGGGAGAGAAGAGAGGACAGAGAAGACAAGACTGATCAGAACGGAACTCTGAAATATATATATGAGGTAGAGAACACACACACACACACACACACACACACACACACACATATATATATATATATATATATAGAGAGAGAGAGAGAGAGAGAGAGAATATTTAGCCTCATTTAAGCTTGATATCATCCTTAGAGACCCACCTCAAAACACAGCCATGTTTCTCTTTTTAAATTAGAGATGGGTAAAATATATCCCATATCAGAACCAACACTGGAAAGAAAATTTAGTCTGGGAAGTCCTTATTCTTATCACCCCATAGGAAATGTGCCAAATGTTTATAAATGCTACCAATTTACCAGTCCAAGGAGACCCTTAGTTATTTTTTTGTCCTCATACAAGTACCTTGCACTTCAGTGGGCTATTTGCAGTGAGAAATTGTGTAAGTATAGGTTTCTGTAATACAATGAACAGTTTTATACAGTTTTCACTTACTCTGAGAAGTCCAGAAGTTTATCAGAAATAAAATTATATTTAACTGTGAATCAGGATTCTAGTATATATTTCATATTTGAAGTCATTAAAACATTCATTTCAACTAAAACCATTTATCAAGTGAAATACGAAAGTGATTACTTTTTATGTTTTCCAAAGAAAAGCATGACACTCATATTGCAAATTTAAATTTGCCTTTATGTATTAGTCATTTATGATGATTGATAAAGCATAATGAAACACACATCAGCTTATAATCCACTAAAATATAATTTTGTATGTAACTAGAACCATGAGGATTGAAAACATCTTAATGAAAAAGGCTTTACATAGTCCTTGTAATAAATAAATGACACACCAGAATTGATCATTGTTCACTGCCCAAGGGAGAATCTCAAGTCAAAAAAATGCAATATTCTTTTACATAGTTATCAGAAAATAATCCAATTGTCCTCAATATTGACTTGGAGAATAAGCCTTCACAAGTGACAAGTCAATGAATAATACCTTAATTGTTCAGAATAATAATTTTAGGAATTAAAATTAATGTTGGATGTTTCTAAGAAAATGTTATGAAATATATCATCATAAGAAATGTATGTGAGGGGGCTGGAGAGATGGCTCAGAGGTTAAGAGCATTGCCTGCTCTTCCAAACGTCCTGAGTTCAATTCCCAGCAACCACATGGTGGCTCACAGCCATCTGTAATGGGGTCTGGTGCCCTCTTCTGGCCTGCAGGCATACACACAGAATATTGTATACATAATAAATAAATAAATATTAAAAAAAGAAATGTATGTGAAAAAAACTTAAAATGAAGAAAATAATGTTTTATAATGATAAAATTTTTTATGACAACCTTTAGAGGTAAAATAGAGGATAAACATCACATGTAGGAAAAACAAAAATACAGTTTTACATACTGACTAATTAATAAGTTACTGCTTATAATTCAGAAACCTTACATTGCCAAGAAAAAGAATATTTTACTAAAAGACCATGCTGTAGTTACCACAATAAATAAAAGTTCTTCTCTTAAGTCCACTAAATAAATGAAACACTTTTACTTCAATTAGCAGAAAAAATGATAAAAGACATAGGTATACCAAATCTTACTTGTGACTTTTCCTAATTCTCATCAATGAAAAGATCAAAACTGTAATAGATGAGGAAATTTGACCAAAGTTTCTAATCTTTATCTTGACCTGAAAGAGAAGATATGTAATACTTTTGAAATATGAGGGCTTTATTCTTGACAACATGACAGCTTCGAAGATCCCAGGTCCCACTGGCTCTGTGCTGAATTCTCTCACACTCAGGACTACAATGTGAGGTGAATTAAGATTTGTGCAGAGCATTTGCCTTGTCCAATAGAACATGCCAAGAAGGAGCTATTGTCTTCCCTTTTCCCTCCCTCGCCTCCACCTTCTTCCTCTTTCTCTCTCTCTTGACATAAATGAAGTACAGCAAAATTATTTACCTTCCCAACATTGTAAATGTATAGCCATTTTATACAAACTTCTTAAAACAAAACAAGCAAGAAAGATCCAGAAAAGAGAAGTTGGTAAATAATACCTTATATGTTTAGAAAAAATTTAGAAATTAAAAATAATGTTGAAGGATTTTTTTCTAATAAAATCTTGTAAAATATATCTCCATCAATACTTCATGTGACGACAAGGACAGTGAAGTGCTGAAAGGAGGACTGGCCTGACGTCAAATGGAACGTTATAGGTGTGGTAATAACTAATGGCCTTCCATTAAATAAATGAACTCAGTGGTCACTTAAATTTATAGAATATTTTTGATTGGATCAAATAATTATGCAATCCCACATTAACATCACTATAGACTATTACTTACAAGATGGGGGCCTGAGGGCAGCCAGATTATAAACACAACACAGCACAACACAAAACTTTGAACGCACAGGTGCAATATTAAACCAATGGAGAAAGCACAATGTCCATAAAATAACTATTTCTAGTTTAATGTAAGAAGCACAAACTGGAATAAACTTGGTTCTTTTGAATGACTGAAGGTATTTTTCTGAATAATCTGGCTGTCAGATGCTCTGCATTTTGTCACAGCTGCTAAGCTGTTTTTCAGAATTGTGCAAGCAGTTGTGTCTTCAAAACACCTTATCTCAGGTACTGGAGACACTGCCCAGCGATTAAGAGGGCTGGACTCTTACGGAAATACAGTTTCAGTTATCAGCTCTCAACTACCTGTAATTATAATTCTAGGGGATCCAATACCCTTTCCTAGCTTCTCCAGTATCCAATAAGCATGTAGACACACCTACAGACACACATTCACACACACACACACACACATGCACACATATGTAGATACACATCACACACACACATACATACACATAAACATTGATTGGTGCAAAATAAACACATATTTTATAAGGTATCCTCACTAGTGCAGTCTCTTCCCTTACAAGGCCAGACACACTGCCTTTGTGCAGTTTCTCCAGCAGCTCCCAGAGTCTCTAGGGCTCTTCAGAGTGCATTGAAGATGACTGAGGATCTCTCTCCATTTCATTTTTAGTCTGGGGCAAATTTTTAAAAATATTGTCACCTAAAATAGATTTTCATGAAAATGTGTCAGACATCACTGACAGATAGTTAGTACATGGTTTTTGTAAACTGGCTTGCCATCTTGACAGCTAAATAAGAATTACCACCGTATATATTGTGAGATATTTGGCAATTTCTTTCATGCTACTGTATGACATATAGCAATAACTTGTCCCCCAAAATGATCATATTTCTTTTCAGGAATGACATTTTGAGAACATTTAAATAACATTTAAAGATTAATTTTTAGTGATACCCACGTTTAGCGTATTTTCCAGTTAATAACTCAGTTGGTATGAAATAAACAGTTTCTCTGAAAACACTGAGCCTAGGCTGGCAGCAGGAATGTGTCTACCTACCTTCTTCTGACTGACAGCTGCTGGTGCCCTCCTATATGAACAGTAAGAATTAGTCCCATTTCATAGAATCAAATCTGAATAGATATAATTTTAGAATGAATAAATATGCTAAAAGCCTGGCACACCCTTTCCATTAGTATATCCTGTTATTTAAATAACCCAACGTTTGGAGGCCATCTGACCTGTGGACGTGGCTCAGTCGTTTCATGTGCTCACTTGTTTAGAAGACAAGGAGTGAAAGAACTTGGGCTCTCAAATCAATAAATATCTCACTGTCTTCAAGGCCTGCATTTTAATTGGGAATATATGTGAATGGGTATTGGGATAGTAAAATTATAATTCACTATATGGTAACATACCTACTTCAGAGTGTAAAGGAGTGATGGATTTCTTCTGGGACTGAAAAACATTTGTAATTAAGAGCACAAGATTGTAGTAAGGAATGTATTATAGCAAGAATTGGGGTTGGACAAATGTGCTATTTTTAAGAAATCAAATAATGAAAACTATTCCATGTTTTGTGATATTCATGGGAGACCTGCTCTTTCCTAAACAGACACGGGGGAGGAGTGAATTCGGGGAAGAGACTAAAAGGAAAGGAGGGAGAGAAAACTGCAGCCCAGATGTAAAATAAATAAACATATAGGTAAATAGATAGATAGAAAATAGATGATAGATAGATAGACAGACAGACAGACAGACAGACAGACAGATTTAAAAAAATGATCCTAGACATTATAGTAGGGAGTTCTGATAAAATAAAGAATATATAGAAATATTTGGATGGCTACAAATAATACTGGGGGTCATGTGTTCAAAAGCAAGGGCTTCTAAGAGCTCGGAGCCAGGACAAGTGCAGGCTCTCCTCACAGTTGTATCCAGTAATGATTGACTTGTTGAGTTAAAGGATTAAAAGCAAGTTCAGGCACTTCTCAGTCACTTTTCCTTGATGGTGAATGGCCCAGCTAATTGGTTTTCATTGTAACCGTTCCTCAGAGCTCTACACCACTGAGAAATTCCTCTGACCTTGCTGTTGACAGACCATACACTTCTCCTTGTCCATTTTCACTCCAGGCTTTTGTTTTCCTCTGTCACTTTTAATAGTTGACATATGAATCGTTTATACTGGTGTGGTTCTCTCAGCATTCCATATTGTACCTAGTTGAGTATTTGAGTCTGACCAACATATCTATTTCTCATTGTTCATTATGCTGTAAAAACAAAATACAACAAAACATTGCAAAGTCTGTTTTCTGTTTTGTGAAATACACATATCACTGTCAATTGTGGCCCCTCCTGCCACTATGACTAAGCACTCACTGCCCCATCTCTCCCCCAATTCCTTATCTCTCCCAGCCTCTGTTATGCTAATCTATTCCCACCCTCAGCTTTCCTGGAGTTGGCTCTCCCACAGTTTACACAGTGAGATTATTGAGTATCTGTCAGTGTCTTATTTGATTTATATCCTCTAGGATCATCCGTGTTTCTGAAAATGACAAGATTTCATTCGGTTTTCAGGACCAGCTTGTATATCATTGTGTAGATATACTATATTTTTATAGTATCTATTTTGATGTTTGAAAATTTTATACATGTATATAATGTCTTTTTATCAAATCCATCACTCATTTCCTTTCCTCATGCCCCTCCACCATATACCTCTCCACTTACTTTTCTTTCCCAATATAATGTTTGCTTTTTAAAAACTGACTGACATTGGCTAGTTTTGTTGGTATGTATATAAGCAGATGTAAGATAATCTAACAAGTGGGGGTACCTTCCCAGGGGCCACATTCCTGAAGACCCAGAGATCCCAATGGGAGAGAAGAAGAGAAGGATTATAAGAGCTCTAAGTAGTGAATGTAAACTACTACATTTTAAAAAATTCTTTATTAGTTCCTAGGTTTTCATTCCTGTTGACTGACAACTAGTATTATTGCATGGTAGTGATCATGGTAAACATGAGTATGAAAATGGCTCCTGAAATGTATTAGCTTCATTACGTTGGAATCTGTCTCAAAGTGGAATTCCTGTATCATATTTTAGGTGTGTTAGCTTTGTAAGGACTATCTATACAGCTTTCCATAACAGATATATCAATTTGCATCTGCAATAATGGTGAAGAGCTAGGTTCCTCCTACAGAATACTCATAATTTTACCTTTTGGTAATAGCCGTTCTTATTGGAATGATGATTCCTAATTATTTCTTGGATGTTCCTGATTTTCAGTGAAAAGCAGACTATTTCAGAGCTATGTGAGGCACTTTAGAGCTGGCCATTCATAACTTAAAGCTGCAATGTCCACCTGTACCAAGGTCACTTAGAGTGAAAAAATAAAGCAAGATGTCTCATTCATGTCCTCAAGGTCAAGGTCTCCAGACCTCTCCATTAACCTCCTTGGGAGAAACCACTGGTCTCCCTGGTGAAGGTGGTGCAAAACAGACCTTGGTCCAACAAAATTCACATGAAAGCCTGCAAACTTGTGTCCAGCCAAAGAAAATCTGTGTTTTCTAGCAGCTGTTGCCAGAACATAGAACACTCTAATCTCCCCATTCTCTATTTGTCTCCCTGACCAATGCCAACTGTGGGAAAACATTGATCATGATGCTACTACCAGCAGGCAAGAACACTAATGCCCATGTTCTTTTTTGACTCCATCCTCCCAGGTTGCACCTCACTGAGTCTCATGTGACCCATTGCATCCCTCACTCCAACCCTACTGTTTCCTACTTAGTTTGATTTTCTCTCATCTTCAGAGTTCCCCCTTTGGCTATGGGCTTTGCCACTCTTCATTTTCCAAACAGTGAAGTATGCAGTTACGCTTATAGCTATTCTAATCCTGACTTCAATTTAGCCCTCCTATTAGAAAGAGAAGAGTACTCAAGCTGCTTAGGAAGGGACACAAAGGTCCTATCGAATTTAGCTTGCTCTTGAATTCTTGCTTTAGTTCCTGCCACAGATAACTTCAGTTTCTATTTCCCTTTGGCATAGCTTTAGTAGACATTGCTTGAATCCCCAAGCACAGGAACCTTGCTCACCACTGAGACATTGCCAACAGAGTTCCTGTCACATGTCTTCTGCATGGAGTCAGGTCCATTATTAACTTAGGTAAAGGTTTCACAAACAATGTAGTCAGTCTTTTTTGTTGCCTATGATTGCATGTTCTCTTCATACCACGTGTAGATGTCCCCACATCACTTGACAAAGTCTTGTGAGGCCAACATGAGTTTGGAGCTTTCAATTAGAAGGCATTGATCTTCTCAGGTCCCCCACTCCTCTATAATCAACACACACATCTATTCTAAGCATTATTACACAAACAGGATCCTGTCGAAATGATACTAAATATTCCAAGAACATGTCTGAGTTATTTTTTTTCTGAGTTGTATTCTCATCTGTGTTTTTACTTATTTATAAATTTAAATAGTTCTGACAGAGACACAAATGAAATTGTAATATTATTATTTTAGTTTTCTGAAATAGTTTTCCTTAGCCTTCTACAAATCTATTTACTTATTTATAAAAGAAATCAAAAATAAAAGTCCCAAAACTGCAAGGAATCAATTTTCACACCCATATTTAATTTCATATTTAAGATAAAAGTAAATTCTGTAAACTAACCACAGTAATGTTAGAATTCCATTTCTGTGAGAATGTTGAAAATTTTATAGTTTCTTCTTAAATTGCAAATATCTTTTACATCAATTTCAACAGGTCCTCACCTTCCTTTTATAATAGACAAACAAGTTTTCAAATGTTTTAAAGGGTTGTTGTTATTATACTTACATGCCGATAAATTGTTCTTGATGTTTTCATTATTGTCTGAAATACTCGTTCCATTATTTTCCTATTATGTTAATCAGGGATACATATTAACATGTGATATTTTATATTTTCCAAAACAAGTCAATGAAAGAAAGCTATCCTAGACTGTTCTTGGTCTGTCTTTTAAGCTTATTTTCCAAAGGATGTTTTCTTTATTGAGCATCAGGCTTAATTATTTAATTAGATGATAGTCCAGAATGACTTTCAAGAAGCCATCCCAGTTTGTGAAGGGCATAAGATGTTATAAAATTTCCTAATCACGTAATGCCTGGAAAAATAGTTTAGTGTCAAAAATATACATATTGTAGATGTCTTGCTTTGTTTTGTTATTGTTTGTTTGTTTTAAGAATATATTTACTAGATTTTGCCATATATGATATAAGGCAAGGCCAACATGAATGTTGAGCAATGTCCCCTTCAAATACATCATCAGTAGTGTCAGCACATATCCCCGAGATCATCAACAAAATGCAGCATGCAGCACTCTCCAAAGGCCATGAAGCTCTGCTTGCCTGATATTCTCACTCTTGGTGACCAGCTGAGACCAGTGTGTCAGGGACTTGGGTGATGCTTTTACAACTCCTCCCAGAAATCCACAAGGATGACCCCAGCTAAGACCCTAAGCAATAGAGGAGACGGGGCTTTGTCTTGACCTGCTCTGTAGTCAGACTGATGAATATCTTAAATATCACCATAGAATCTTCATCCAGCAACTGATGAAAAACAGAGGCAGAGATCCACATTGGAGCACTGGACTAAGCTCATAAAGTCCAGTTGTAGAGTGGGAGGAATGAGAATATGAGCAAAGGGTCAAGACCATGATGGGTACAGTCACTGAAACAGTTCACCTTAGCTAATGGGAGCTCATGAACTCCAGCCAGACTGGGAAGGAACAAGCATAGGACCAATCTAGTCCCTCTTGATATGGTTGACAGTTGCATGGTTGGGCAAGACTGAGGGGCCACTGGCAGTGGCACCGAGATTTAGCTCCACTGTATATACTGTCTTTTGGGGAATCTAGTTTCTTTGTATGATACCTTGCTCATACCTAGATATAGTAGGGAGGGCCTTGAACTTTCCCCAAAGCAATGTGCCTTACCCTTTCTAAGGAGTGGATGGAGGTGGGGTGGGAGTGGGAAATTGGACTGGTATTTATAACAAAAAAAGACACTTTGTTTTCTTTTTTTTTCTTCCTTTTTTTTTTATTGAGAAAAGGAGAAAAGAAAAAAAAAACAAAAAAAAAACAAGTTTCCACCTCCTCCTAGCCTCCCATTGTTCGCCATGTTCAGAGAGTCCGGTTTTTTCCCATGCTTTTTCAGTCACAGTCCAGCTGGCCTTGGTGAGCTCCCAATAGATCAGCTCCACTGTCTCAGTTGGTGGGTGCACCCCTCGTGGTCCTGACTTCCTTGCTCATGCTCTCCCTCCTTCTGCTCCTCATTGGGACCTTGGGAGCTCAGTCCAGTGCTCCAGTGTGGGTCTCTGTCTCTATCTCCATCCATCACCAGATGAAGATTCTATGATGATATGCAAGATATTCGTCAGTATTGCTCTAGGATAGGGTCATTTCAGGTTCCCTATCCTCAGCTGCCCAAGGAACTAACTGGGGACCTCAGCTTGGGCTCCTGGGAGCCCCTCTAGGGTCAAGTCTTTTGCCTACCCTAAAGTGGCTCCCTTAACTAAGAATTGTGGTTCCGTGCTCCCCTATCCAACCTTCCTTTATCCCAATCCTCCTGTTTCCCCAAGTCCCCCCCCCACCTTCCCTTCTACCTTTTCTCTCCCCATCTCCCCTAACCCTCATCCCACCCCACCCCCAAGATCCCAATTTTTTTCCCCGGCAATTTTGTCTACTTCCCTTAGCCAAGAGGATAACTATATGTTTTTCCTTGGGTTCACCTTCTTACTTAGCTTCTTTAGGTTCTTCTTAAAAAAAAAAAAAATCCCATGACCTGTAAGGCTTGGCCTATTCACTAAAGGTTTGAGATTGTAAATCTGTGTAATCTCATGAATTTTCTACCTACCCTGCTCATCTTCCTATCAGGAAAAAAAAAAAAAAAGAACTAGGTTGTGATAAAGCTGAAGCAGCTGGATAAGCTCTTAAAAACCATCTAAAACTGGGAATGATGGTGCATGGCTTTAATTCCAGTGTGTCTGAGGCAGAGCCAGGTAGGTCTCTGTGTTAAAGCCCAGCTTGGTCTACACAGAGAAACCCTGTCTCAACAGAACAAACAACAAACTGGAATATAATGAAAAAGAAAGCAACTAGGGAATTGTAACAAGGAATACATGTATATATAATCCCTTTAAACCAGTCTCGCGAGTTTCTGATGAAGCATTTCAGACAACAGGACAAATAGAGAGGAGGGTGTGTTTGTATGAGGCACGTAACCTCTCCCAACTTAAGGGAGAAAAGGAAATAAAATAACAGTTTATATTTGATAAAATTTCAAAGTGCATTTTGTGGAAGGTGTCTTCTTGTTCTCGTCTCTTCATATGTTATAAATTTCATTCGTACAATTTAAGATCTGAAAGTTCCTTAGACTCGCAGCTCTGGGTCAGCGGTTGCATTTAAAGGTGCTATCTAAAAATGGAGCACGGGATACCTGGAGGGAGTCACGGGGGGCTGTATCACGGAAGGACGGGTGATTAGGTAATTCTCTTGATATCCTTCAAATAACACATTGATGGATAGCAGCCCTCTCTGAGCTCCTCCTATTTTTAGAAACGCCTCAGCCCAACACACTGGGAAAAGGCAGAAGAATGACATTTCCATCACTGGCTCTGCCAGGGCGAGGTCTACACAAGGAACAGTGAAGGGAAAATGGACTCTTGCCTGGAATTATTTAAGACCACAGGAAAATGACCCACTAATAAGGAACTAAAAGAGTTGTATGGGGAAGACCAGGGAATGCTGCTGAGAGATGTAGACAGCTTTAAGAAAAGAAGGCTGATGTAAAAATGGGCCTCACCCCATGCAGGGCAACTGTAGATCCAAAAGGAAGTAAGATCCACTGTATGTGAACCTCACAGGTCTCTGGGCCTCAGGGACGACTCCTCTAGGGGTACCACCAGCATCTATGTTTGTACCTATCATAGCTCTGCTGAAAACTCTCTTACATGCAAATAAATAATCGCAATACTTTAAAAATATGTGTTAAATAAATATGAGACATTTGTCTGTGCTCTATAAAGATCTGAATAACAAACAATCATTAAATAAGAAAACAGTCATCTCGTTTTGCTTGGATTATTCTTTCCTCTAGAAACCATGATCTCCCTCAAGGTAAGAGCTCACACTTCTCATAACTGGCCTTTATGCTCATCACACAGCATTGTGCTTGAAAGCTGGTCCCTTCCGTTGGGTCCTGGCTACCACATTATCGGATACTTGGCTTTGAGCCAGTCTTGTCATGTCTTGGAACTCTGTTTTCTCATCTCTAACACAGGGAGAATTATCTATTTTTAAGTCATATTGTTTTTACAAAAATCAGATGTCTCAAAGCTCCTTGCAAAACAAAAGGCACATATTTCATTACAAAAAGGGTTTTTTGGAGGGAACTGGTAAGATTATATTCTCTATGGTAACCTCTCTGTTGTGTTTCTGCATCATTAGGTCTATGAGTGTGGGTTTGGCTTGGTGCATATTAATGAAGGAACTGTCTAATTGTGCTGAGGACTTTGACTTCTTACAGACCCAGTGATACCTATCCGTATCAAATTTCAAGATAAAGCATTAAGCACAGGACTTTCCAGAGTAGAAAATTGCTTTTTATGCCTTTTGGGAGGATGTCTAAATGAAAAAGTGTACTTCCCTTTAAAAACGGATGGATTTTTTCCCTCTCATATGACAATATCTCTAAACTGAGTGAATTCGGGGTAAGAGGGTTTTCGAAATTGAACACTGACTGCTGGCTGACTGTCAGGCATCAAATGAGGGGCCTGGACAGTCCCTCTTGAAGGTGCTGCCTTGTGGAAAGTTCCTCAGAGCAATACTACAGTAATTCTATATCAATGTGTGCTGAAGGAACAATGAACAGGATATATGCATACACCACTTAATACTGAAATGGAAATTGTTCACAGAAAAGCCTTGACAAACAGGGTAGGATGTCTTTGCATGCACACGTGTGTGTTAAACATGTGTACGTGCATGACTTATGTATGTGCATGCATGTAGATATCAGTGTCCCAGGTCATATCAACCTTGATTGCTAGAGATGACTTCTCACATGGTCTAAGACTCACATATTATATTACATGAGGTGGCTGTCTATAGAGCCCCAGGGATCCCTCTGCCTGTACTTCCCAGCTCTGTGTTTGCAGGCTTTCCCACTGTGCCCAGGTTTGATGTGGGGTCTTTACAGACAGAGCTAGCTGACTGGCCCCATGATGTGATCTGCAAATGCCACCTAGAGAAATCACTAAAATAAAAAATGTCAATAAAAGCTGAGAGCGTCATGAACAGAAAAGTTCCTCTTCAAATACAGAAGCTTAAGAAAATACCATTGTCACATAGTAGTGGAATAATCTTATTGTTCTCTTTACCCTGTTGCCTTTTTGTAACCTAACTTTCTAATGTGGGCAGAGACTTTTGTTTGTAAATGAGTACCCTATAATTACCAACACCTGAATAATGGTTGAACCTACTCAGAAATAAACAACATAATATATATTTAGTATGCAGGTGATGGTATTTTCCAAATTTCATGTGTGTGTGTGTGTGTGTGTGTGTGTAATTGAGCTATACATTTTTCTTTGCTCCCTTGCCTTCCTCTTCCCTCCCTTTCTGTCCTCTCCCATGGTCCCCATGCTCCCAATTTACTCAGGAGATCTTGTTGTTTTCTACCTCCCCTGTACATTAAATCCATATATGTCTCTCTTTGGGTCTTCATTGTTGTCTAGGTTCTCTGGGATTATGAATTGTAGGCTGGTTTTCTTTGCTTTATGTTTAAAACCACTTATGAGTGAGTAATATGATGATTGTTTTTCTGGGTCTGGGTTACCTCACTCAGTATGATGTTTTCAAGATCCATCCATTTGCCTAAAAATTTCAAGATTTCATTATGTTTTCCTGCTGTGTAGTACTCCATTGTGTAAATAAGTAACTAATTTTTAGGGCATGTTTATATGGACAACTTTCCTTAAAACGGAGAGTTGAACACATGCTTTTCAAATTCTTATATAGAAAATGGGATCATCTTACCACTATTTTTTAAACACAGAAGAGATATCTTAAATTAAAGGTCATGAAGATGAACTTTTAGGATCAAAACCATCAGGTTGGTAGACTTACTGCAACATCAGTTTGTCTTCATTAGAAACCGAAACTTGGCATATAGTTTCCCTTAAAATGTGCACCTATCTAGATGCCCACTTCACTTTACTCAATGAGATTAAGATCACTTTTGGTAAAGTGTTTTGTTTTCACATTAATTTTAGTCATTTTAAGTCTTTGACAGTCTCCAAATGCACCCGGATGCAAACCACAATCTATAGAGAACTGTGTTGTTTTTTTTTTTAATTTTTTTATTGAGAAAAAAAAAGTTTCCACCTCCTCCCAGCCTCCCATTTCCCTCCCCCTCCTCCCGCCCTTCTCCCCCTCCCCCCACTCCTCTCCCCCTCTCTCTCCAGTCCAAAGAGCAGTCAGGGTTCCCTGCCCTGTGGAAACTCCAAGGTCCTCTGTGGGAGCCTAGCCAGTTTGGATGTTCACCTTCCTAGACATGGACGAAGGGGGAAGATCTGTGGTTTTTTAATGCCATACTTTGCTATAACTCTGAACTCTATTCCCAAGGCTAACAGCCTGTCCATCATTTATTTATGTTCCTAACTCACACATAACACCCCCACTCACAAACACTACCTCTTGTTGAGATGAAAAATACCATTTTTTTTTTTTTTGGTTTTTCGAGACAGGGTTTCTCTGTGGTTTTGGAGCCTGTCCTGGAACTAGCTCTTGTAGACCAGGCTGGTCTCGAACTCACAGAGATCCGCCTGCCTCTGCCTCCCGAGTGCTGGGATTAAAGGCGTGCGCCACCACCGCCCGGCGAAAAATACCGTTTTTGTCATGAAAATCTAACCCTAATCAATAGCTTTCCAAAATGCATTTTTTAAACAAGTTAATATTGGGAGTTTGGAGAGAGTTTTAAACCCTATCATCCTGGATGTAAACCTGTTTTCTTTACTTTTTATGTAACACGCCATTCATTTTAACATCTATATAGACACTTTGAATATGACCCACCTATTATTACTCCTGTTAGGATATTTTTAAATAGTTTTAACAATAAGTAGTATTTATTGTATGAGGACATATCTTGCTTAGTTTCTAAGAAAATACTTATGGAAAGCACCGATACTGTGTAAAAGAATAAGGAAGAAATCTGAGGTTGTTGAGTAATAATTAAATAATTGAGCATTAATTAAATGATTTTATTGATGTTTTATTGCCTCTATACATTATATTAGCCACTGTGCCACATATTGAAAAGACGTTCAATATGAATTTTATATTAGAGTGATCCAGAGCTGGAATTGCTACTGTATACTGGATTTGAAATAAAATACAACCACATTTGTGCTGCTGTGGAGCAACCGTACAAACCATGATCACGATAGCTCTCATAAGATGCTGGTGATGGCTAGTAGAGATGATAGTTGAAGAGCACAGACTACTTTCCTACTGCACACAGAAAGCGGGAGGTATCACTTCTATTTATTTATTATTTACAGTTTCACACATAAACAAATGTACTCATATTCTAATGGCACCACCATCGTTCACATGTTCATCGCATGGCAGTCCCTCAAGGACTCATTCCCTGCAGCCCCTCACAGCCTCACTGCAGCCCCTCAACCCTCACTGCAGCCTCTCACACCCTCTCTGCAGCTTCTCACACCCTCTCTGCAGCCTCTCACACCCTCTCTGCAGCCTCTCACACCCTCTCTGCAGCCCCTCACTGCCTCACTGCAGCCCCTCACTGCCTCACTCATAGTTCAGTATTTTGTTCATCTCTTATGAGAGAAACTTCCTATGACAGATGGGAACAAATACTCAGACCACATCCAAACAATATACAGAGAGTGATGGGCCTTGGAGCACTCAGCCCTAAATAGGATGTTTCCGACTAATCCCTCCCTCCCCTCATGGCTCAGGGAATGATACAGAGGTGGCTGAAAGTCTGTAAGATACACAGAGAGACTAGAGCACCAAAGAACCAAGACCTTACAAACACAAAAGGACCAGCACACATACGAACTCACAGAGCGTGAGCCAAATGCACAGGTCTTGCAAATGACTGCACCCAATGGAATCCAAGAGCTGGAAGAGAAGAGAATTATACTCCATCCCTAACCCAGAAGCAATTCCCAGTTGATAATTTGCAGGTGAAAATCTAGTTCTCATCAAAGGAGCATCACTGGGGAAGCAGGCTGCCCTTAAGGTGGGCCACATGATTAGAAGTAGATGGCTAACAGAATCAAACTCCATAGCATCTTTGGAGGCTTGTTGATCTTATTTATGTGATTTTATCAGCCTGCAAAATTATATTTCAAAAGTATCTTTCCTTTGGGTACCAATGAAATCACAAAGTGTTTTCAGATATTCATTAGGCAACATCAGAACTGATAGAACAAGGTCCTAGGTCACCAAAGGTTTAGGTTTACTGAAATTGTTTTTGCTATGAACCAAATTTTATATTCTTATTTGTAAAATGGCCAAAAATTAAAGGTAACCATCAGGGAAGGAATGTGGCATGCTTAAAGGTTATACAATGTTAGGTCCTAATCATAGCTCTTTCCTATTTAAAAATATTGCTTGAAATTATCACATACAAAAGAAATATTGACTCAGATTTGGTGATCTTCACAGAACATTTTGTTAACTGTACTGGAATTCCTGATTCTTGCCCAGAGAGAGACTTCAACTTGATTCCTGAGTGAAGGTCTCTCTTTCGTTACCATGTTCCCTTGATTTTTTCTATCTTGCCTCATATTTGGATGTTAAGATTTCATAGTGGTCACTTGTAAAAAAGAAGAATCAAGAAGAGGCATAGGATCACCTGGAGCTAGAGTTTCAGGTACTTGTTTGCTGGCAAACATGGGCCCTGGGAACTACAATAGGATCTACTGGAGAAGCCATATGGACTCTTAACTGAGGTGGCATAACTATAGCCCTTCTAGTTTTATCAACACATCATCATCATCATCATCACTATCAATATCATTATCAACATCAATATCATCATCATCATCATCATCACTATCAATATCATTATCAACATCAATATCATCATCATCATCACTATCAATATCATTATCAACATCAATATCATCATCATCATCATCACTATCAATATCATTATCAACATCAATATCATCATCATCATCATCATCACTATCAATATCATTATCAACATCAATATCATCATCATCATCATCATCACTATCAATATCATTATCAACATCAATATCATCATCATCATCATCACTATCAATATCATTATCAACATCAATATCATCATCATCATCATCATCACTATCAATATCATTATCAACATCAATATCATCATCATCATCATCATCACTATCAATATCATTATCAACATCAATATCATCATCAACATCATCATCTTCATTATTATTATTAGCTCATGATTCTGAACAATTTACTATATAGCCTATTTGGTTCACTATTTAGTACACTCTTTTTTAAAATGTCCACTGACTTTGCAATGTGTAAAGAATAATTTGCTTTTGTTCTTATGGTAAGTGTAAGGACTTTATTAAACATTACCTAAAATCAACGCCTGATGTTTTCAAATTGTGTTTGAGACTGGAGAAGTAAAATAAGAGCAAGCACTGTATCAAGAACAGTGGCAGTGGCAATGGCTTCCCAGGATGGCAGCTCCCCATAGCACCCATTACTCATAAGAGAGCACATTCAGATGTGTGAGTCCCCAGAAACACTGGTCAAAAGTTATCAGACATCTTTCACTCTATGAAGAATAGAGTGATAATGAAGAGATCAGAGGGAAAGAAGAGGACTCAAAGAGATGGAATTAAAGTGGCAGTCATCATCTCCACAACTGAGGAAGATTGCAGGTTAGTCACATGAATAGAGATTTGCTGTCCTAAGATCTTTGTAGGAGAGAATCAGAAAATGTGCCCCAAGGCTGCCTGCTATTACATTCAGCCCTGCATCACTCTCAGAGAGGGAATCTTCTAGTCTGAGACTCCACCTTCTGGAGCATATCTATCCAAGAAAATCAACTTAAGGCAACTATTTTATTCCACCATTAAGAGAAGATTGCCAAAGCGGATCTTGTGGCTCACTTTAGTTATACCAGCACTTGAGATGATGAATCAGGAGGAGCACTGCAAGTCTGAGACCAGTCAGAACTGCAAAGAAAAATAGAGTCCTGTCTCTGTCTTAGATTCAGGTATGGAGTGAGAAATTCACTACATAAACTAAATGTAAATTCATCAAACAAATAGTATTGTTCCAAAGTCTCCTAGAAATATATGTTGCTAGACATACGTTTCAGATAAATATTTCTATTTCACTACATAGTTACCACCACTATTCGTGGCCGTCACAAGAGAACACCTGAGTTATCTTAGCATGGGTGTGGTAGTTTGAATGTAATTGATTCCATAATCTCATAGGGAGAGGCATTATTAGGAGCTTTGGCTTTCCTACAGTGGGTATGTCCTTATTGGAGGAAGTGTGTCCCTGGTGGAGCAGGGTCTTTGTGGTTTCCTATGCTCAGGGGACTACCTAATGAGTCAGCCAACTCCCTATGGCCTGCAGGATGTATCACTCAGCTCTTTCCAGTGCTACATCTGCCTGCATGTCACTATGCCCCCCCCCATCATGATGATAATGGACTGAAGCTCTGAAACCGTGAAGGATCTGCCCAATTAAATGTTTTCTTTATGGCAGTTGTTGTGGTCATAATGTCTCTTCACAGTACTAGAAACCCTAAGATAATGGCAATACTTTAAAATGTGTCTATTGTCCATCAGAAACTGAAAATTTACTTAAAGTCTTGCATTCTAGTTGATGAGTGGATGAGCAGACAGTATTTCTGGGTCTCCTCAACTTTAACATGTAAGGAAAAGGCAATGATGTTTGTTCTGTTCTTGGTGGTTATCTTTACTCATTGATGAAGCTGTAATAAAATGCCTTATACGAGGCAGTAAAGAACAATACATGGTACTCATTCTATTCTTACATTTCTGGATCTTGTAAGGTTAAAATTCAGGTTTCCAGTATATTAGATTTCTTGTGACGGCTTGCATTTTGTTTTAGCATGATAATGTGTTGCTTAAAAAATGGCAAATAGAAGAAAATATTTTGAATGTTTTTATTACAAAGAAGTCAGAAAGGTTTGCGGGGATTTGTCTACTCTGATTGAAACTTTACACCGTGTATTTGAATAGTGAACAGAACTTGTTTTCATACCTGTTACTGAAAAGAAACACCTTGATAAACCAATTAAAGGAGAGAGGGTTTATTTGTGCCCGGTGTTCCAGCTCAGGGGTCGTCACTGCTGTGAAGGAAGGAACTTTAAGCAGCTGATCACATCCACAACTAAAAGCAGAGAAAGGGGGAATGTATGCTTGCTTCCCTGTGCTTACCTTCTCTCGGTAATTTGCCATCAACGACAGACTGCCCAGAGAATGTTGCTTCCCACAGGTGCTTGGGTCCTTCCCACATGAGTGGATGTAATTAAGACAATGCCCCAAAGTCACACCATGTGGCGACCCATAACTGAAGTTGTCTTCCCAAGCAATTCTAGTATTGATTTTTATTAAACAGCCCCCTGAAGACTATATTCCCTGACAGGAAACATATAAAAACCAAAGAGACCCAACATAGGATGTCATCTGTATCTCTTTTTAAAAAACCATTAGTTCTCTTTGGAAAGGCAGAGTCCTAAGGGCATCATCATTTTCCAAGGCCCCTCTTACAAAACCATGCCTGGTGATTAGGATCAGATCAAAACAGGGACACTCAGAGCATGGTGAGTTCAGAGCCCACGGCGTCTCTATATAATACAACTGGGAACAGCACACTCCTATCCCCCATGACTGCCTTTCTCAACTGTCAGCCTCCCAGGCATTCACAGCATAATGATTATTTTCAGTGACTCTAATGGAAGGTAATAAATAGCCATGCTGGATGTTTTAAATAATTTACCATTTTAGGTACTTGTTCCAAAACTATATGAATTAGGATCATTAATCCTCATTTGTAGATGTAGAAATGGGAACCACAAAATCCTTTCACGTTTTGCAAAGAAATGCATCTGGTGAAGAGAGAAGCTATTGCTGATGAGGAGATGGACTGAGTGCTCATTCAGAAACAGCACATGAGGATGTGAACTGCCTTAGGTGACTGTCTCTCTTATCAATAACAGTGGTCCTGAGAGTTGAGCTTCACATCACTGAGTCAAAGTATTAAGAAACAAGACTAAAGTAATGAAAGATTTTAGAACCTATTAGGCACACAACTAGTATATTTTGGAATCAGTGTTAACATTCAGATTCACCTTAATCTGAGACTCAGCCAGAAGTGTCTAGTCTTGAATGAGTCCTAGTTACAGGAGTACTTAACGACACGGTGAATTCCCTGTGAGTCAGACCTGTGAGGGTCTCATTTGAATGTGTCCATAGGAATCATGTAAAGAAAACATCAAGTGATTTTTCACAATGCAATTAAATAGACATGCAAAGTATCAAGCTCACACTTGTACAATGTCTACCTCTGGTTCTGCTAGATCATTTAAATAATTCTACAGACTGTGGGCTACATCATATTATTGTTTTGCTCCACCTTTAATTTGCCCACAACTATCTACAATCTACAGGGAATCTCAGTATGCTGGCATCACATGCTGACAAAAGGACTCTGTAACTTCTAGTCTATAATTTTTCTCTATACTGTATTTTATATAATCCAATGTCCTACATTTAAGGAGCTTTTAAATTTTTCCAATGTATTCTGTCCAAAGTACAATCAAATAATGTTTAAATTCATAAATGTCTTGAAAGTCACTGCTTACATAATACAGTACTTGAGAGAAAAGCACACCACATGAAATTAGCCTCAAAGTTGTTAAATAACAAATAAATTAAGAAGGCAGAGAATCTAGGTATTTAAGTGTTCTGTAGCAAGAGGAGACAAGAAATATCCACTTCACCCTGAATAAGGGCAAAATTCTGGGAGGAGGCAGATTATAAACCAGGGTTTCTCCACGTGACTTTGGAGCCTGTCCTGGACATCTCTCTATAGACCAGGCTGGCCTCGAACTCACAGAGACACACCTGCCTCTGCTTCTCAAGTGCTAATTTTAACAAAGTATTTGAACCAAGAAAGTCTACAGATCACTGTGCTATGTCCTGTGGGATTCTACAACTTGTAGAAAGCACTGTAGAACTCATGGTGATTCCAGGAGATAACTAACCCAACTCTCTCAAGTGAATTTCTAAAATAGAAAATGTGAGCTGTGATTACTGTGGAATTAAGAAAAGTACAGAGGAATTTCGGACTCTGCATAACTGAAAATAAAGAAATGAGGAAGGTTTTGACCATGCCTTTTATTCTCTTGAAAGGGGTAAATTTTGTGAAGTGTGATACAAAGCTTTCAGGTGGCTGTGGGTATTGCCCACTGGTAGAATTCTTGCTTAGTGCGTACAAGGCCCTGGCTTCAATCACCAGCACAGGAAAAAAAAAATGTCATGGCAAGAAATGTGTAATTAGAAGAAATTACTTCGACTGTTCTCTGTCAAAGTAGCCTTAATGTGGTTGAAAGCAACAGAATGAAAATCTCAGTTGTTTCAGTGTAACCATCGTAAGCATACATTGAATGCCATTGTCTCCAAAAATCTGAGCAGTAATTATCTGTCAAAAACAAAAGTATTTAAAAAGATAAAATCGTGAACAAATAAGCTGTCTAGTAAGGTCTTTACCGTGCACGGCGGAGAAGGAATGGTCCTGTCAGCTCTCCCCATTTTGAAATTGCTACACTCTACTTTGGCCAATACATTCTCAAGTAAGAAGTTAACAAATTCCTCCTTTGGAAGTGGAATAAGTAGGATGTGGAGACGGTGTCACCCTGAATCACATCACTCTGCCTAGAGGTGAGGCTGTGAATAGTCCCACTGTGTTCAGACGGAACAAGTGTTAGTGGTAGATTGCCCAGAATCTGCTGGTTCTATAAGTGACTTATTTCCTTCAGAACTTATTCTGAGACTCTATACACTGACATTATTGTTTTTTGTTTGTTTTGACGTTGAGTTGCAATTTAATTACAATGTTTCTCCTCCCTCTACACTCTGATAAACCCTTTTTAACTTTCGTTCAAATATTGGACTCTTTACTCATTCATTGTTACTCCTGCAGATATACGCATTCCCAAATATAATCTGTTAAATACATATAATGTTATTTGCATGTATGTTTCCTGGCTGATCATTTGGCCCTGTAAAACCATTGCTAAAACCTTTCCTAGGAAAACAACTGTGGTGGCTATTCTTCTTTGTCAATTTGACTACATCTGGAATTAATTAAACCCCCTCCAACTGGGTTTGCCTGTGAGGGTACTTTTTTCATAATTTAATCTTTTGAAGTGAGAAGATATACCGATTACCTGGGCTACCTTCTGGTGGCAGCCTATATAAAAGACAAAACACCTGTAATCTGGGCCACCTTCTAGTGGCTGCATATTTAAGGGACAGGGAAGAAGGATGTTTCTACTATTTACCTGCTTGCTCTCCCCCTTGTTAGCAAGTAAATTCCTTCACTATCATTAGAGCCCACTTCTTTTGGATTCTGACTAATACAGAAGATCAGCTAAGAAATTCAGCCTCATGGACAACTATTAGATTCTTGGATCTACTCTTGGTAGATAGCCATTCTTGAACTAGCTAGACCACAGTCTGTAAACCATTTTAAAAAACACACACACATATACATATAATAAATATTTCTTTTTATATTTTTAAATAAACATAAATATTCACTTCATAAATTTTATACTTCCAGGGAGCCCTGAATAATACACTACCTCTCAGGCTCCCAGCTTTACTCAGTTTCTTGCAGTTCTTTGTGTAGTGTGAACGTCTCAGGGGTTTTTCTCCATCCAGTTTGGTATGTTTGTTGGTGTCCTCCATCTTCAGCACATGTTTGAGCAATCAAGTTGGTGGGACTTTATTATGAGTGTAGCTCCTGACATTGCCAGGAAACAGAACCCCACAGCAGCTCCCTGGTCTTCTCACTCGTATAGTCTTCCCTCTTTTGCAATGTTCCTTGAGTCCCCAAGGCGGGAATATTTTGTAGATGTACCCCACTGAGCCTGAGCTTCACAACTCTTCATTTTGATTGTGTGTAGTTTTCTCCATATGTTGAAAATTATGAAATTTAAAAAACTATAATTTGAAAATAAAGTACTACTACCACCTGCTTGTCTTCATCCCCTAATACTCCCCCAAAATGAAGGAGTAGCTTGAGAATGGAAATTTTCTTTCAGAAAGTGTAAGTGAGTGTTCACTGGAAACCACTAGTTCCCACCTGAGATCTCTCTTGTGAGACTGAATTAAGCAAACCTTCAAGAGTCCAGTCCAAGTCATACCAACAAATGGAGTTGGGAACATAAGATGTTCCTCTGTAGTTTCTGGTCATGTCATCTGGACCATTAACACTTCCTACATAGAAAATTATTATTTTAATCTTATACCTGCCTCAGTTTACAGTTGATTCCCTTTTTTCTGGAATTTGTCTGTTTTCCGGATAAATTAGAAATATACAGTTAAATGAAATTTTGGGGAAAACATGAAGCATTCACTAGCTTCCTCTGCTCCCTTGTAGATCATGCAATATGATATCAAGACTAAAATAAAACTTTTTGCTCGTTTTGCCTGCCAACTAAGGAGATGGCACCTATAGAAACATGCAAGAGGTGGCATTGACTTATGAGGACTTATTTGTTAATACTGTAATGAGTGCCATTCACTCTCTTCATTGTTCTCTCGTGTAGTAAACCGCGGAACGGTGCTTGGTCTTTGAAATGTATAACCAAGTCTTGGAAATACATCACAAATTCCCTGTATCTGAATAAAAGATTCAATAAAAAGGCGAGATTAGGAAATGATGGTTATGTTCCTAGTAGTAGAAAACTGACATTGCATATACAGCTGTTCAGGCACGAAGAGTGCAGCAGGAGGCTGAGGATAGCATCATAGGCCTACCTGTCCTGCTGACTAGAGCTCTCATGGAAAACAAAGATGAAAACATCAGTCTATTTACAGGGTTAATTTGAATATTAAATGGGATAAAGTTAATAACTTTTGATACATTTTCTATTTTAATTTGACTAAATGAAAAGGAACTCTAAGTTTTGAAACTCTAATGACATGACCTGGAGGCTATAATACAGTTCATAAGTAGGAGATTGTTCTTAACTAACCATGCATCAGTGATGTTACCAGGAGAATAAAAAGAATCAACAGAAAACAAGAGCATGGCAGATTATTCAATGTAACTATCTATGTCAGCACTTATTTGGATTCCAGATATAAATAGCTTGGTTCCCATATGTGAAATTTAGCTCTATATTACTTTCATAAAAATCTTAAATGAACCCTTTCCTGGGGAGTTCAGCAAGCCGTTCAGACACTGTTGTGTGGTAGTCCAAGATCGGGCACAGAGAGAACGCCGCATTGAAATGATCCCCTCTGCTTCTACTTACAGAATTAATAGAGTAAATGATATAGTCACCTGCATCTGTAGCAAAAACCAGAGTTAGGAGCAAACGGTTCAAACAACAGAAGAATGGGGGCAGGGAAAGAACACTAATAAAAGTGTTGAAGTTCCTACCAGGAGTATCTCCAAATTAACTAGGAGAATGAGTTTTCTTTCTTGCATTCTTCCCCAAGTCATGTCTACCATGCTACTCTCAATCATTTACATTCTGTTATTCAAAGTAATAATAGATTAAATGCATAGCATATTCATGTTGCTCCCAAATAATATAAGATATACTTTTGATGGGGGATACTACTGTCAAGAGTTAAGGTGATAGTCTTGATTTTTGCACAAAAAAATTTATGAAAAACATTTTCATTCTACAAGAAAATTAAACTTTAAATATATGCTCAAATCTATCAAAGATAACTAGATTAATTTTCTTTCTGTAGATGTGATTACATACTAACCAATAGCAACGTGAGAAAGATGGGATTTGTTTCTGCGAATAGTTGCAGTCCATCATTAAAGGAAGAAAGTGCAGGAACTGAAACAGAGTCCATGGAGGACTGCTGGTTCCTGGTTCCACATGGCCTGCTTAGCCATTTTCTTACTCTCCAGGACCACCTTCCCAGGTGTGACATCACTCACAGTGGAATGATCCCTCACACATCAATCATTAATCAAGAAAATGTTCCATAGCCTGGCCTACAGGCCCTTCTAAAGGAGGTATTTCATGAATCAAAGTTCCCTTTTCTATTATACCAGTTTTGTCAAGTTGATAATCACCTAACCCATAATGGAGTGTGGTAAAAGTAAGGCTATTGTATATGTGCTTATATTTAAATAGAAACATGATTCTACTTTTTAATTTTACCTTGCATTTACTTATCATTCATGTTTGATAGTTACTGCATTTAACATTAAAATAATGAGTAAGTTCAACAAGTAAAGAAATAAAAATAGAAAAGTGGACAGGAAATTTGTGATACCCATTAGTAATTATTCAGGAGGGCTCAAAATATACAACAATCATGGTAAGTTGAGTTTCCTGCCATAGCATGAAATTGTAGTCTCTGAAAATGAATGTTAGGAGGCTAACAAGGCCCTCTGAATCAACAGAGCAAGCTTACATGAGCACACCAAGACTTGTGTCTGCACCAAGTCCCCTGCATGTGTAGTATGACTTTCCATTCAGTGTTTTCATGGGACTCCTGAGTGTGTGAACAAGTGGGTCTATGATTCTTGTGCTTTTTCTTGAACTCTTTTCTTTCTGTTGGTTTGCCTTGTCCAACTTCAATGTGATAGCTTTTGTGTTACCATGTCATATTTTATTTTTGTCATCACATAGACTCCTGTTATTTTCCAGTAAGAGACAGAATATGGGTGGTACGGATGGAATGAAACTGGAAGGAGATAGAGGGGAAACTGTAATAAAGATATATTGTATAAGAAAACCATCTGTTTTCAGTAAAAGGCAGAGGAACGTGTATAGTTTTTGATTCTCATATGGGATCCAAAGAATATGGGAAAATTTCCAATTTATTATCTTTACTGTGATCTTAGGTTCAATTGCCCAAGGGTCTCCTGCTTTGAGCCAGTTGCCTACCTGAAATTATTGATGGTGCTGTCTCTTATGCTCTCATCATTCCAGTACGGATGATTAATTACTTGGTAACCATATCCTACACAGGGACCTCTTTCCTGAGACCTAGGGAAAGTCAATTTATTCTCAAAGTCAGTAGATTTTCCCATCACTTTCCAGTAAGAGGCAGCTTAATTTTACAGGTAAATTAAAAGACTTTAGCTCTAGCCTCCAGGAACTTTGTACAGTGACCCACAGTGAGCTGGGGTGGGGTTCAGAGGGGGCCTGGGAGGGATCATGCAGCTGGCACTGTGCAGTGTGCCCCCATGAGTTTTATTTCTTAATTCTCCTCACTGGCAGGCTGCAAGGAGAACTTCTGGGACTTGCCTTGTTTGTATTTATTGACCATTTTAAAATGAGCTATTGTTGAGAAGACATTACTCTTGTTAGATTTTTATTGTTTGGAGACTTCCAGAACACTTTTAAACTGTGTTTAGAAGAATAAAGCAAACTGCAATTCTGTGACCATAAATTCAACCAGACAGGCAGCGTAGAGAGAGGAAAGAGAATCAGCTGTGAGATGCAATATACTTTTAAGCTCCAGGTAATGTCTAGATAGAATCTCTTGATGAAAGATCCATCATTTCTTCCTTTATTTGCTCATCCCTTCTTCTTTCCTTCTTTCTTTCTCACATTTTGAGGAGTGTAGAGGGACAAGGTTATTTAGATGCCTTTGATGACTAGGAAGTAATTTATTTGATTTCTAGTAAGTAATTTGTCTGTTATATTTTACATCCAGGCCAATCCAGTTTTAAGACTGACCCAGCTCTATCCCTTAAATCTGTCATGTTCAACCAAAGGACACGTACAAGATTTATGGCTTTCTATTCAACAGGGCATCTGTGATCTCCAACCTCTCAGAAACTAAAGAGACCTTTCATTTTTAAACATCCTGAAAGAGAAAAGGCATGATACTTCTTTGTTACTTAACAACTTTTAGAATGAGTCCTTAGTTATGAGCTTAAAATTTGGAAGTGCAAAATTAAAAAAGAAAAGATCTGGAAAACTGAATCCAAAATTATGTCAATACAAAACAATAAACCTGTTTGGTCAATGGAGGCTCAGATTCTTCATAATAAAAATGAATTGTGTGTGCTAACAATTACAATGTCCACTGAAAGTAATTTGATAAAAATGATTATTTTTGACTATGGAAAGCCTACAATCTAGTGGAAGTCAATGACAGTGTTTCCATTAAGAAAGGAATTGGTTTTTGTGGGCTTCTTTTAAGAACCAAGAACAATTTTCAACTTCTAAGTCATGTGCACAATTCACTGAAAAAAATTACTGAAGGTGTCACATCTCTAAGCAATGGGGAGTGAAATTGAATTAAACACAGCCGTAGTAGAAATAATTCCCATGGTAGACTCCATATCTTTTCTCTGTTATCACTACCAGGCTGCCTTGGTTTTCATAGACGAGGCAGTAATTTTGCAAGATGTGGCCATGCCCCATGTATGAAGACTTTGCTGCTTGTCCTAACAGAAAGTCACATTCAGTCATAGTCTTGCACTATATACTTACATGCTTGATATTTTATTTACCTCCTATTAGTATGAAATATAGACTACTTATTAGCAAACAGAAAATGCATATTACCTAGAAGTGATCATACTAAATCAAGGGTTGCATATATAATACAGGCATGAGTGTTTGTCTGATACATGAATCTATGAAAAGGTAAAATAATATTTTGATGAAAAGAGAACAAGTCTTAGAACAACCTTGAACATTCTATCTTGCATATCACCATGAAAATGTATGTTTTAAACTTTTATTTTCTCTCATTTATTTTCATTCTCCCCTCCTATTCTCAAAGGCTATTAAAAAAATCAGTTTGGAATACTTACATTGTTCTTAGAAAAAAAGATGGAGTTAGTTGAAGACAATTTTCCAAAGTTTTGCTGGTTTTGCACTTTTTAAGATGAGAATCAATTCCCCCACCCAGCCTACCTTACTATTGGCGGAAGTATAAAGAGAATATAAAGAGAGTAGCTTGTATAGACGTTTAGATGTACATTTTTCTGGGCACATTCTGAGATGGTAAAGTTCTCAGTGTTTGCCTTGCCTCTCAGGCATATTCTGCAGGTAAGAACCATAGTTTTGTTTCTGAGAAGATTTTCTGGAAGTCTTTGCTAAGGACGTAAAGATCTCAGAGTCTTTGGGTATAATGTTCCCCCCAGTGCAGCCTTTACCTGAGCCTGTATATACACCTACTCCTTCAGAGGACTGAAGGAGCAGGGTGGGCACTCATGCTGGTTGCTGTCATGAGTTATACTCTATCCCATGGAACAAAAGTCCCTCAGTTGTCACTGCTGATCTTGTGGGACACACGAAAAGCATATCAAAATTATGAAATGTGATGATCAAATGTGCAGACATCCTACCTATACTTATAATATTCTCTCTCTCTTTCTCTCTTTCTCTCTTTCTTTCTTTCTTTCTTTCTTTCTTCTTCCTCTTCCTCCTCCTCTTCTTCCTCCTCCTTCTCCTTCTTCTTCTTCTTCTTCTTCTTCTTCTTCTTCTCTCTCTCTCTCTCTCTCTCTCTCTCTCTCTCTCTCTCTCTCAGTCTCAGTCTCAATAGTACAATCTTAGGAGAAGAAATCTTAGTCTCCAAATGTGTTAGAACAATGAACAAATAAACAGATGAATAAAGATGAATGGACAATCACTTATATTAGAACAAGACATGGAAGAGTTTACTGTAGAAAAGAAACCTGTAATTAAAAAAAAATCTTACTGTCTTGTAGGGAAAGAAAATGAGTTTTTAAAATTCTGTATAAGAGTAAAGAAGAGAGATTGACAGCATGGCAGAAATCCAAAGGAAAGCAGAAGGACAGACTGAAAAAGAAAAGGACCCAAAGTCCATCAAACTCTAGTGAGCAAAAGTCCATGCCCTTTGCTGTCTCTGATTCAATGCTCAGCGTGTTCAGAGTGTGGAACAAAGCAAGAGCATAGCTCATTGCATAACACAGACCGTTAATGTAGCTGTTAGAATGCATGGCTACTAGTTTCACATTAATCACAAAGAATGTGGGACTAGAAGACCATAATGAGGAAAACATATATCTGGTGAAGGTTAGGAATTATTTAACAATCTATAGTCCATTGGAAAGAGTACAGTATAAGCTATTACTAGGGTACCAGGTCTTAACTCTTATGGGGAAAGTGACAAAGTACTTTCTTCTTGATAATAGGGATAGGGAAGCCAGGAGAGTAAACCGAGACAGGTACATGACAAGTTCTATAGACTCTGTTCCTTGGCACCTGACTCAAATCTTTCCAGCCTTCCTGAGTAACACCTCTCATCCAGAACCACAGAAAAAAATGGAGCAGAAGTCATCAGGACACAGCTTTGGGGGACAATGAAGACACAAGAGGAACTTGACATTCAGTGGTGGGTGGGGAGAGAAATGGGTCCCAGGGCAATTTAAGATGTGAGGAGTGAGAAAACTTTACTCTGAGAATCTAAGCTGGAAGACCTAATATCAATATAAAGGAAAATGCCATGGCTCATGAGTATAGAAGATCCCTTTTCTGATCTACAAATGGTACACAGATGTTGGTACTGCTTTTATCTTCTTACAAGACGACACAGGACTTTATAACACTTCTTGTGCATTTCAAACCAGGACTCTAACATGAGTTTTCATTCAAGGAAAACTACTAGCCAACCAGATACACGGACTACCCAAGAACAATGCATGAAATTATCTTTGAAATATCTAGCAATTATTCTTATTTTTTCTATTGTATTTTTTATCCTCTCTTTTATCCTCTAACTAAACACTGCAAAAGTCATAGACACAGAGACACTATTTTTTCATCATATAGATAAAGAAATGGAGGTTTAGAGAGTGGAGTACCTTGCCAAGGAAAGCTAAACAAAGTATCAAAGCTGGCCTTGGCATGCATATGGTATGAATCCAGAGTGGGCACATCCTTGGCAAGAGAAGATGGCACCTAAACGGTAGAATATAAGTTCATGTGAAAGCAAGTCAGTTGGTACATTATTAACATTTTTGATTGTGTATAATATTCCAATTCCTGACCATTTCATCCATTGAGATATTGCACTTCAGCATGATCTTGGCGAAGGAATTTTCAGGGATAGTAGGGGATGATTGATTTAGGCAACCCTCACAGCAGTTTATAAATTCAGAGTGTCCTCTATGACCATGTTAAAAATATGCGCTCACTATTCTGGGCTCAGTTGGTTCTCTTCTTGAATGGTACATGCAGTGGCCACAACCAAGACCAGAACACAGCCGTGTGCTGAGATAGTTCCAGCTTCACAGAGCTTTTTATAAGTACAAGAAGATAAAAATAAACACAAAGTGTGTGTGGAAAGAATCTTTGTGTTAAAGGCAGTCCATAAATCTCACTAAACTGAAAATTAATTTCAAAGTAAGCCTAACTGAATACCACGTGAACATTATAACTGGTTGGGTCAGTTATGGAAGATGATCAGGACATTTAACTGGATATGAGCAGAAGCCAGATGGACAGTAATGGTTGCTAAGCCCTGCAGAATTTTTGTCCTACAAGCTACTGATGAAGCTCCATTCTTTTCCTTCCCCATGTATCAAGTATTGGACATTTTATTGAGTATTCCAATTTTATTAAATAATTCTAATACTGCTAATGTAAAAATTTGAGACAATCTCCAAGATATTCTCAATATTTAAATGACTATTTTGAAAAAATCATTATAAAATATTAGAATGTAATTCTAAATAAAGACTAAATGAATTTTGTTTTAAGCATTTAGCCAACTCAACTAGTTAAGTGGGTATAGTATTAGGTCCTTCAAATATATAATAACCACTTTCAGACTTAGCATTAACAAGAAAATAAACAAAGCATTTGTCTAGAAGACAGCACTAGAGCAAACATGTTGTGCTAGTTCTCAGCAAATGCATAGACTTTAGATTGCCACAGGTCCATTTTCATCTAAGAGCACATAAAGTTAGAGATGACTGCAGGATGGTATCATTGAACTGTGTATACCACATGGATATCTGCTCCACTTCACATGGACTCCCGAATTTTTCCATGTGCTAGCTCTTGGGAGTACTATAATAAACATGGACCTGCAGGTGTCTTTTGGACATACTGGTTCTTTCCTTTGGAATAAAGAGCAGTGCAGAGAAGGGTAAAGAGACTAATGATGGACAGTTTGGTACACCACACAGTTAGAAAAGAAAAAGCTTCAGTGTGTTAGCAGAATAATTAAGTTTTCATCAAGTAATCTTATTTTTAATATTATTAGACACAAAATGTGGCTAATTGATGAATAATATTCATTATTATGAAGATAATTACCCTGATTTCATCATTGAATATTATGTATATGTAGAGAAAAGGGACAATATATTAAGTAAACATATGTATTAATATGTGTTCATTGAAAGCATTGCAAGCATAAAAATAAAACAAAAAATTCATATCACAAGATCGATTAGTCTAATCTAAGACTGAATAGAAATAATGCATGCAGGACAATAAGCATAAAGGGAGGCCCCTATAACTGGAGGATGCCAAACCAGTGACCTTTCATCAACATAAGGAAACTTCAACATTACTGCAAACTCAGCCATCAGAAGGGCCTCCCACTGAGATTACAGAAAGGAGAGATCAATATTTCCTTTCTTGGCTATTCCCAAATAACACCAGAAAAGTTCAAAGAATACACTACCCCTTGACCTCTACCAAGTTAAAAAAAAACATCGATGTGTGCTACAGAATCCTATTTGCCTAAAACATCTTATTTATAAAACACAATAGTACTTTACTATTCATGAACAATGGATTCTCAAATTCTGTGGGACAACATTGAAGTTTTGAAGAGAAACCAGATGACTCATAAAATGAGAGGCAAAATTCCTTCCAGTCTGTAAACCACTGTCTGGTCGCATGCACAGAAGCTTATGTCCTATAAGTAAGTGCATATTACTCACGTGAGGAGTCCTGAGGTACATCGTGGGGTTTTTCTGTGACCCAGCACACGCCAGCTGTGAAGTTCATCCCTGAGAACTACAACAGAGTCCTAGACCTCACCCAGCTGGGAAGGACATCATTGAGAACAGCAGAGTCAATTCTCACTCTCATTTCAACTTACTTTGTGTTTTCCAACTCAGCTTTCTTGTGTTTAAGAAGCTACATCCAGGAATCCTGGTTTTTTGTTTGTTTGTTTGTTTGTTTCCCTGCTTTTTTCAAAAATCTTGAATGTTAAGCCTACCTTCCAATTTCTGACAGTAAACACGGCTGTTTATGGACACAGTGGTCACTCTCCCTTATCACTGTCCTCCAGTTATATATCACAAACAATAGGCAAGCACCTGTGAGTAGGACGTAAGATAGTCTTCAGCCATTAGTCCTAAACTAGTATCCACTGTTCTGCTCACCTGGTACGGTAAGAGTTGTGATGACAGTGGAGGCTCTGTAAGTAGACATCTATTTCCTCCACTCTCTGTCTCTTTCCTATTGGTTTGAATAGACATGGATATAGGGAGATATTGGGGGATTTGGGAAATGGAAAGAATATGATCGAAATATGTATAAAGATTTTTAAGAATAGTTTGCTTATATTTTTAATTTTTAGAGAATTCATTAGAATGGACCCAGAATGTGATATTTCAACATAAATTGATTACCTTTCTCCAGAAAAATAGTGTTAAATGACATTCATTTATTTGTGCTAGATCTGCAATAGATTTTCCCAATATCAAAGGTTATTAAGTAAACTTACCAAATACTTTACTCTGGTGACTTTACAAATATGTTGACTAACAATTAAGATATCATAAAAATAAACCAGTCATATGGGCATATGTGCACATCTGTGCATATATAGCAGACACACAAACACACACCACACACATTCATGCTTGAGTCATCAAATCAGATGAGCATAAATAATAATGGGCTGAACGAACTTATTTAGAAAGTCTGTTTCAATGCCAGCTGTTTTAAAATCCATGAACCTGTGAAACAAAAAAAGGGATAAAGTTAATTAGGAGCAGTTTCCTGGTGATGTTAGGGATGGGCAAGAAGAAAGGAAGCAGAAAATCCAGCCAGCTGGAAAGCAAAGAGACCACACACTGGAACACATCAAACTAAAGATTTACACATCACTCCCGACCTCTGCTTCCTCAAGGCAAACTATGCAAAGGCATGGCTGTTCCTGCCTAATGAAATATAAATATCAATATGTCTCTGCTGTTCTGGAAAGCGCCTTCATCACACTTGGGAAGGCTTCCTACTCTTGCTCCCTTGCTTTGCCAGCATTTCGTGCATTGCTCAGACTTCTTCCATTGGAGCAATGAGCACGGCAAGTTAAGTGATGGCAACACATGCTGTCCTCTGCATGCTCCCCACTGCGAAAGACCATCACATCACCGCTTCCGTCCACGCTATCCTGAGTGCATCTGCAGCTCAGGACGCACGCTTGGATTCCTTCTTCCAGGATTTATTTCAAACGATTAAGAAAGTTTTTGTAGAATTGGCCAGTTTCTTCATGATCAGCAAAGTTGATGAGGCCTGCCCTTAGCAAGGCCCTTCAGATATGCACTTCATATATGCTGAATCCCATTGTTCAATATTGGTTTATCATATTCTAAGTGTGTAAATAGCTTAAGTGACACTGGGGAAGGTAAAATATTGACATAACAAGATATCATCTAAGCTAGCTGTCAGTGGATTTAGGTTAGCTGATGAAAACCAAGTTAAGTTCACTGTTTAATAGGTTGTTTTAAATTTATTCAATTATTACAACTATGAGAATTTTTAAAAATTGACCTAGACTTCAACTACTTAGAATCTATAACTAAGAGAAAATAATCTTTTGGAAGTTTTATATTTGTAATAAATATAATGGTCATTTTGGTTACCTGCACATCCCACAATGTAACCAAGTCTTCTAGTTTTTCTAAATATGCTGTCAAAATGTCTGTGCTAAAAACACAAAACTTAAAAATATTTGAATCATAATGATCAAAGACATTTAATACAAATCATCTGATCAATATCCCAATATTGATCAATATCAATACTCTTGTCTTCTATTTGGCCCTTGGGAGATAATTATGAGTATTTAGAGTAGTAAAAAGTCTTAACATTTATGTAGTCATATTTGGAGATTACAAGATGAAGAAATGAAGCTGCTTCTTCAATGTGTGAATGATAAGCTGTACCTGGGGTAAGAGTAAGACCTTTATTCTCTGTTCTTAAGCCCCGCCTGCTCACAGCTTTCCTTAGTCCTGTAATTGTCCTTAAACTTTCTTACTTGTCTCTTAAAAATCACTTGTACCACTTATTGTAAAATACAAAGTGGTTCTTTTTCATTGAATTGTTGATATTGTGTTCCATAGTTACACGTAAAAGTAAATCGTGGAAGAATTTAATCAGAAAATAATTTCCTCCATCTAGTTTGACAGGGTTGAGTGTGGCTTTAACATAGAGGACAAGAAAGAGTAACAAAGAAGGGTAAATGGGTCACTTGCTATTCGACAGAAGAATGTAGACTATGTGGTTGGAAGGTTGGGAGAGAGATGTGGTGGGATGAGGGAAAAGAAGAGCATCAAAGCATCAAAAGAAACAGATGTTGGAAACACCATGATGAAACCAAATGATCCTTCTGCTAATTCAGAATGAGCGAATGAATGAAGGAGAACTCAAACTACTCAGATGCTAGGATTCCTAGCATGATTCTGTTCAGCTTGCTTATTTAAGTAGAGAAAGCGCCAGATCAGTCTTAGAGACAGGCAGCTTAGTCCTCAACATACCGAGGTATGAGCAGCAATGAAAGCATGGCAGTTGTGCAGTTGGAGAAGTCAGCTTTCCTCAAATGTATCCCTAAGCTCCACAAGCACTCCATTCTGCCCTGTGAACCCCAAAAGGTATCCTCATTGATTTGTCTCATGTTAACCAGTCACCCTTTCCTATGCCCTGACTTAATTCCCAGAATCTAATCACCAGCTGGTGTTAGAAACCAGTACCTTGGGCCTCTGCCTTGTGCTGGCTAAACCTAGAGAGATAGATGCAGGGAGTGTTTTATATGAGCATGTCAGAAATTTGAAAAGGAATCCAATTAAACTTTACAGGTATTTCACATAAGGGAAACTTATAATTTTCCCATATGAGAGAACACATTGAGCTAGCTTTTCTATGGCCAAAGAAGTGCTTTACGTGTGGTTCCACTTACATACAAACAGAGGCATAGTTCCTAATGATACTGGAGATTTGGGGGTCAATGTGCTCCTCATGATTTTTCTCTGGTACAGATAGTAACACGACTTAGAAAGATAGTGGATTTCAGAAGAAGACTGTTGAGAGAAGGGCAGATCCAAGACTTCATCCAATGCCCCAGAGAAAGGACAAAAGGAAGCTAGTTCCATGTCCTTTCCCAGAGGCAGAATTGGCAAGGCCTGCCTGGGGCTGCCTCTAGGACCTGGAAGGAGTTCAGGTTTCAATTCCTGAGCACTTGGCTTTTTCTCAAAAAGAGACTGAAGAGCTCAGTCTCGAGACTGCTGTATGTTTGGTCTATAATGGTCTTGAACCCATGTTTCCTTTGTACAGCATTGCTTGGTTAGCATCCGACTAACTTTGTCCCATTGTATGATAGTTTCTACTGATCATTTCCCATTACTCCTCTAAAAATCACATACATGACACTGTACTTCTTAGGAGCTTGCTTGGCAAAAAATACAACTTGTGCAAACCTGATCATAAATTTTTTCTCTCTTATCTTCTAAGCCCCTGGTCCCCTCTCTCAGTACCCTGTCATTGAAGTCTGAAGGGAATGTTCTGAAAGAAGTCAGGATTCTTCAGCATGTGTATCTGCGATTTCAGTCACATAGCCTAGAAAATTCAATGGTACATGAAGTGTCAATGTTGGGCAAGATTCTCATTGGCAACTTTCACAAGACCCTTCAGTTCTGTAGTTCACATACTTAATGTTTTGGAACAATAAAGTTTTATGAATCAATCTAATGCTTTGTAAACTAGTTTTCTCATATACTGAGAGTTCCCCATCAGTGAGCACAGTTGGAATCATCAACACGCAACACTGTACATGCAAGCATGCAAAGTATAATACCTTGCACATATATGTGTGTATATATGTGTGTACGTGTGTGTGAATGTTTATGTACATGCAAATATATATGTATGTGTGTAGATGTATCTATACATGCAAATATGTGTGTAAGTGTATATATACATGCAAATATATGTGTGTATAAATGTATATATACATGCAAATATATATGTGTGTGTATGTTTGTTTTTGTGTGTGTTGCATGTGCATATATAATCCAAGCATGGGAGATAAATGAAAATATTTATGTTTTTGCTTAAGCATTGTGTATGGATGTGGCTGAAAACATTTGCAGATGAATTCTGTATTTCAATCCATTTATTGATTAAAAGGTTTTGCCATTCCAATCAGAGATTGGAATCATCTAACTAACTGATGAGCTGAGTAGAAGATAAATGGGAAGGAAAGATTGCATTCTTTCAGCCTGGTTGGTTATCTTGGGATTCAAGCCTTCTTTGATCTCAGACTAGAAATTACTTGCTTGCCTTTACTGCTTCTTAGGCCTTTGTGCTATTCCTGCTTCTAGATTGAACATCATGGGAGTTCCCATTTCAAACACCACAGCCACACAGATCGATTGCTTATGATCTTGCTCATGGATATGGAGAGGGAAATGCTAGGAAACTCTTTTGCCAGCGGCCGGGAGAGAGGGGTGAGGATTAGAGGACGGGGGGGTTCTGTAAGTCAGTGAAATTCCTGCAGGGGTGCTGGCATGGAGGATTATGTCATTGGATTTCTATGGAATCCACACAATGGGTATTGTCAAGAATGAATTCTAATCATGCAGTGGACAACTTGGTGAAAATGACTATGAAGGTTTTTCTGGTTAAAGTAAATCCATCATTCTGAAACAGGAGGTTCAGGTGGAGGGAGGTTGTGGTGGTGGGTAAGGACCTTATGAAAATATTGTATGTTCATTTTTCCTCTTCCAGTCTAAGACTATGCTGGAAGCAAGACTAATTCATTTGGAAAAAAGGTTAAGCATGCTTCTGTAATGAGACATACATTAAAGAAAAGAATAATTTAATAAATATCTTAATATCAACTTAGTAAATATGGTCTTGGTACTGAGCTTGAGATAATTGTTTTGAACTTAGATGTGTACCTGGAGATGAAGGAAATGAGTACTCTCAGGAATTTGTTGGCAACTGAGATTACCAGTTAGGCTTTCCATTGCTGTGAAGAGACAACATGACGATGGCAATTCATAAAGAAAAACATTTAATGGGGTGGCTCACTTACAGTTCAGACATTCAGTCCATTATCGTCATGGAGGGACACAACACAGCAGTATATAGGCAGACATGGTGTTGGAGAAGTGGATGAGAGCCCTACATCCTGCAGACTGTCTCACTGAGAGGAACATGAGCGTAGGGGACCTCAAAGTCCACCTCCATAGTGAAACACTTCCTCCAAAAAGGCCACAACTACTGCAACAAAGTAACATTCCTTAATAATGCCACTCCCTTTGGGGAGCTTTTCCTTTCAAACCAGCACAGCAACATATGAGAAAAAAGAAAATATTTATGTACTATCATTTATAAGACTGTGGGGCAGCAGTTGGCTTTAGTCGAGAAACATCAGTTTAAATCCAAAATTGCTCATTCTTTTTTTTTTTAAAAAAAAAAACTGTTTGCTATGTGTGTTTGTTGTAAAGTCCTCTACAAAATGGCTAACAGCAAGTTGACCATGACTGTGAGCTGCTCCCCCGAGCAGGTGTTTGGCATGGCTGTTAATTGCACCTTGGGCAGGTTTCATAGTTCTGATACTCTGAGGCATTTTCCCCTTGCTGTGCTCATACTATTGTGCTCTGTCATGGAGAACTTAAATGGACTGCCCTCTTGTCAGTCATCTGAGTGAGGCTCAGCACAGCGGCTCCAGGGCCTGAGGATAAGGCAGACTCAGAGAATGAGGGCTGATAATCCCCTTCCTAACAACTGCCAGATTTAAAGTACCCAAGGGGCTTTGGACTTGCCCTGGAGGTTCTGGCAATGACTCTTATCAATGGGCCTCCTGTGCATGGATAAAGAGCATACGAAATAAGGTCTGTTACAACAAATTTGATATTTTAGAAGTTTATGTCAATGTTCTCACTAGCCAACATGTACATATGTATGGCTTTCATTAGAAGCTCAAATTTTAAATCTTCTTGGAGAAGTTTGTTTTTAAGATCTAATCTCTCTTATTTTATTTTTTGATGGTCAAATTAAATTGTTATTCCTGCTTGGTTGACTAGGAAGACTCATATATCCTGAGCTGCACTGACTGAAGGTCCAAGTGTCAACATAATGCACCCCCAAATATATCACAGTCCATGGCTGGAAATGAAGACCAATGCCGTACACTCTAGATATTTCAGAACTGAACACCCCCATACCACATTCTATTGCTCTGTTAGCAGCAAATGTTGATGATTATTTGGATACAATATTTTTATTTGTATTTCTAAAATGATGATACTGGTTAGTATAATATGTAAAGGTTATTCATTGATTAATTTTGTTAAAGTATATGCACATAAATTACTTATAAATAATTTTCTACTTTCTAAAGATTGTATTCAATGATATCATTTACCTAATCTGTATTAATTAGGCATGGGGCATGAAAGGATTATCAATTAAACATCTTTTCCTACATGCCATAAGCTTACTAACAACAGATTTCAAACACAAAGGGTGGATTTTAAACATTGCTGAAAAGGAAAAGCCTACCACTGGATTGAAGTGTGTGAAAGACACAGCCCTTAGAATCTCTGTTTGATTTAGACCTTCAAGAACACATGCAGATTCAATTATGTGCCTGCAGATGGGGGGCAAGAAAGAAAAGTCCTGGGAGACCACATCGGCCCCATCCCACCAAAGCAAAGACGGGCTCTTGAGGAGAAGCCAGCAGTTCAGGATCTAGGGTTTGTGGTGTAAGGCATAGATATAATTAGACCAACCCAACTAGAAGTAATTATCTACAGATTACCCCAGGCATCCTCCGAGAAAGAGTACCTCCAAAAGGACACAGTGTCATTCAGTCAGAATTCAGTAATTATAACAGATCACTAGGAAGAGACAAGAGTAGCTTTGTTCTGTGGGTAAATGACTAGACAGTGAAACACTACACTCTCAAAGATACTGCAAGTCTCCCATTCCAAGTATAACCACTTTCTTTCTTTATATGGGACTTTCAGACTTTAAATATAATTTATAAAAATATGCGTATTCCTAGAAAAATAAAAATACATGATGTTTGAAAGGTTTTATTTTGTGTGCATTTGTGTGTGTGTGTGTGTGTGTCCATGTTCACATGCACACAGGTGAATGAAGAGACCAGAAAAGGATTCTTGATTTCCCTGAGGCTGAATTTACAGGTGGTTGTGCTACCCTGATATGGGTACTAGGAACTGAATCCTGCTCACCTGAGATGGAATTATGTACTCATAATTGCTGAACCATCTCTCCAGCCTGTGATTTTGGTCGATAAATAACTGGAATGAACTGAACATAATTTATGTATTGGTAATAGTGGCCATCACATGAAAGAGGAAGAAAACCATTTATTTATTTGGTGAGGAAAAGTAGATACTTATTTATGTGCTCTCTATTCTGCCACAAAATTGCAGAAGAGAAGGAATAACAAGCAAGAAAATGTGTGGTTACACCTAGGTAAACAAAATGAAGCAATGTCATTTTGTTCAGCTCATATGGGCACTCAGTGGTGACACTTTAGGGGTGTAGCTTCTAACATTATAGGAGACACAGTCTCACAGCAAACTCCCTGATCCTCTGACTCTTACAATCATTCCACTCCCTTCTCCATATATATTTGGCCTTGAATAGGAGAATATTTTATATGTTCGTCCCCTGGGATTGGGTCAAAACCTCTGAATTTTAATTGACCATGGTTTTCTACGGTGGTCTCCCCCTTCTCTTTGCAAAGAGAAGTTCGTTGATGGGGGTGAGTAACACACTTATCTGTGAGTACATAGATAAATATTTAGGATGTAGCTAGGGATTGTGTTTGTTTAGAAAAATTAATGTAGGATCTGAGGATGGGGGAAAGTTACCAAGGCCTCAACCCTACATTAAGAAGTATGGGCAACTAAAAAATGCTAAATGAGAGAGCAATAATCTTCATAATGAAGATTACACTGATTAGTTATTTAATATCAAATGGTAAGCACAGAAAACATACATATTAACAACATATAGAGTGAACATTATATTAGTAATATTTCCACATATATATTAATATGCATATACACAAATGTATGTATTACACATTATGTGTATTCATGTAATATATTGTGGATATTTTATACAAACATATATCATATAATCAAAATGTGTATATATGTGTATAACAACAATTAATGATAAAAAGGCCATGGATTTGAAAAGAAGTGCAGGAAAGGACATATAGAAGGGCTTGGAGGGAGGGAATAGAGGGCTAAATGATGTAATTATGCTATAATTTCGAAAACAAAAAGTAAAATTTAAAAGGAAAGTGGTGTGTGACAGTAAATAAAAGAAAAATCAGTGGTGTCCTGCACACAGTCATTAAGGTAGGGAGTCGTTTTTTTCCATATGGTTATGCAGAAAAAAGGTATGAACACCTAACTGGCATGAATTCATTTCTATCCACTTTAAAGGAAAATATGACCAAGTTAAGGTACCAGTGGATTTGGTGTCTGGGGAAGAGCTGTTCCTTGATTCATAACTGGCTTCTTCCGCTGCTGTCACTATTGAGGGAGACAATAGGCTGGCTCAGGCCCCCTTTATGCTCTCACGAATTTATTCTCACCAGTCACCTGTTAATACCATAACTTTTTGATGTTAAGTATGGACACATGCGTTTGGAGGTTCCCAGATATTCAGATCTTCACCAAACCAGAGCACACACTGAAAACCATTTCAGAAGTGAAGAGATGAAAATATGATTTGGTCTTTTTTTTTTTGTATTTTTGTTGGTGACTTTCATGTCTCACTCTATGCCTTGAATATGTGTTAGCATTTTTGATAGATCTAGATGTCAATAAAAGTCTAGATGTTAATAAAAGCAGGAACTGGTCCTGGAAAGATGAGATGGGAGTCGCTGTAAAATTCAACTTTATTCCTGCCCTTAGAGGATGAGCTCAGTGCAACCCAACTTGTCATCAGTGTTCTCTGCATGGTCACAGTCACCTCTCCATGATGGCATGGACCAAGCCTTGCATAGCTAAGTGGCTGAGAGTCTTTTTTTCAATTTTGGTGGTTGATTGTGCTTCGGGACTCTATTGTATGTGATCTTGTCTTGATACTTGATGTTAATTATAGCCTGTAGCCCATGCAAATGAAACTGAGATGAAGCATGTGATTTCAATTACAGAGCCAAATCTCACAATTTGAGGCTGTCACTGCAAACACTGTTCTGTAAAGAGCGAATCTCGCTTCAGCGTGGGCTCCAAGTACAATGTTTTAAAGCCTCCTCACAGCAGAAAGCACGGGAGGTTGGCATGTTTACTGCTGGTAGTAGAGTCTCCTGTGCACATGCACTGAGGAGAACACAAAAGGAGAGAAGAGAAAAGGGTTACAGGAAGGAGAAGATAGCAAGGAAGAAAATATAGCAAAGAGGGAAAGAGGAAAGGAAGGAAAAACATAGGCCATCATGTCAAATGACACTTAACCCTGATCCCTATATACAATGATACACACCACAGTATTAGACAAATAGCAAGCTCCTACTAAGTTATTAGTTAACTCTGAAAAGTGTCTAAAAATTATTCCATCTTCTGTAGTCTTCCCCTCCACATAGATTTACCAGCACTTTAAATACTCGGGAAAACACATTTAGCATAAATATGAATTTCACAATATCCCAGAGTCAATTGGCAATATTCTCTGCTTACTGCTTTTTGTGAAACATTGAACATTTAAGCAGAAAATGATTCATGATTAATAATTCCCTCGGTACAAACAGGATTGGGGTCTGCTAGCCCTCCCTTGCTTTACTCTGTAGGGCTAGTGTCACCTGTTAGTTGTGGATATTCATATATGATCTTTGCATGGGTATCTCAGATAGAAAGGGCTGACAAGCCACCAAAGAACTTAATTAGAAAAGTTTCACACAGAAAGAGGTAGGAAGAGTGTGTGGATATTGCCCAGCCCTATTTGTATTATCTAGAGAAGCACTTAATAATGGCATGCTGTATGCTTTTGATTTCTTTTACGTTAAACTATTCAACTTTTAAATTTTAATTAATTCATTTATTCTTCTCTCATATATTACATCCCAATTGCAGTTTTCCCTCCCTCCTCTCCTCCTAGCCCTTCCCCCACACGTCTTCTCTCCCATAGATCCACTGCACCCCCTATTTTCCTTAAGAAAAAAGTAGGTCTCCCAGGGATAGCAAACATGGCAAAACAAGTTACAATAAGACTAGACACATACTCTCATATCAAAGCTGTACAAGGCAGCTCAGAAGGAAGAAAAGGGTTCCTATATCAGGTAACAGAGTCAGAGATAGACCCCTCTCCTGTGAGAAATTTGTGATATATGAAGGCCCTTTTTGGTCAGTCTTAACTCTGTGACTACAACATACAAGCACGATCACACTATTGAATTTCAATTCTTATTATTCTCTTCACTTAGTGATTATTTGGAATTCTCAGGGCCTAGTTTTTTTTATAGAAAATGTTTTATTTCATCTTACAGGCTGCAGTCCATCACTGAAGGCATTCAAGGAAAGAGCTGAAGCAGGAAATGGAGGCAGAAAACAGACGAGCTCTGCCAGTTCTTTTGCTTGTTTTGCTCTTTGACCCATGCTCTTTTATCTTTCTTTTTTCTTTGTTTTTTTTTTAACTTTTATTGATTCTTTGTGGATTTCACATCATGCATCCCGATCCCACTTATCTCACCGTCCCCTTGAATCTGCCCTCTGCCCTTGAAACCTCCCCAGCAAAAGAAAACCAAAGTTAAAAGAAAAATCAGACACCAAAGAAAACAATGAAACAAAACAAAAGCAAAACAAACAGACACAAAAATAGAATGTTGTCATGGAAGCTGTGGTGTGGGCTGTTGAAACACACAGTTTACCTTTCAGTCTTCGAGAATTCATGACCAGGAGTCCTCTGGCTTCTGCTACACTGCAGATATCGGCCTCTCGCTGGAGTTCCTCTTGGAGATCCTGCTCCTTTGAATCTGTAGGATCATCCTCTTCACCTGCTCCAGCAGTTTGTAGATTCAGTGGATATTGGAGCTGGCTAATTCATAGCTCTGTTTCTGGGCCTGGATGGTAGCTTGGTTGACCAGTTGTCTAGCTTTTGTTTTTCTTTACTACCCAGAGAAGCTCTCCCACACCGCTTTAGCTACTGCATTCAATACAGACAGCAACTAGCAGGGGACAGTTCTCCTTGCTCCAGCGCCTTCTGATCCAGATCGGCTCATTCATATCACCAGGGCCATCTCGGCTGTTTTGCACAGGCAAGGGTTACCACAGTCTCTCCTGGTTGTTCTAAGGGCATACTAGGGGTGATGGTTTCAGCTCTCCTGCTTTCAAGCACCCAGGGCTGACTTGGTTATGACCCCGACAATAGGGTCAGCTCTAGTGTGCTGCCCAGGCAGGGTGCAGGTCCTTCTCTCCTGTGTGCTGTAGCTGGTGGGGTCAGTTCTCTTGCTTTCACACATTCGAGTATGGGTCACTTGTTTTCCTGACCACAGGGTCAGCTTTAGGTTGCTTCCTAAGTGAGGTGTAGTCATATGGTGAGAAGTGGGACCATCTTTTCCTAGTGTGTGGGGGTGATCACTCCCCTAAAGTGTAGGGCCAGCTTGGCTGCTATAAAATCCAGTGAGGGGCAGGAACAGTCATTCCTGGGGCCAGGGAAGGGTGGCGCTGGCTGAGCACAACATTCTTCCAATGATCGTGGAACAATTGCAGCCCTTGGAGATCAACACAGGACCCAGCTTTAGGAAGACCACAGACCTAGACAAGAACCTTCAGCAGCAGCTTTGGCCCAGGTGCCATCCTGGTAGAAGCACAGGCCCCTGGGCATCCACAGAGCCCTCAGTGGCAACTGGAGCGAAAGACACCACCTGAGACCCCAGTCTCTGCAGGACCACAAACCCAGATATGTACCTAGGCTGTAACCCATACGCAGAGTTCTCCATGGCTCCAGCTGACCGCACCAAATACCCTGATCAGCATGGCCACAGGCATGGCACAGTCCTCAAACACTGACAAAAGTGGCTAATCAGATCTCAGTCCTCCACATGATCCTCAGTGACAAGAGGATTCCCAGATATCAACTCAGACCCTTGTCTCAAAAGTTCCTTCATGAGGGCTGCAGGAGAATGAAAGGGTAGAGCCACCACTCTGATTTCAGGCAAGCATGACCCTCCCAGAGACTGGGAAGACCCAGTTTTCCCTAAAGGCCTGACATGCTTTTCACCTGTCCTGGGGTAACTAGGGCTTCTTCTCCCATTAGGGGAGCTCTAGACAGTAGTTCTTTCAACAGTCTCTCTTTAGAGTTCCTAAAAGAAGGGGTAGCCCATTCCAGGCAACTGTATCACTTCCTTTTCCTGTTGCTGGGATAAAAATACCCGCTAAAGGCAACCGAAGGAAGAAAGAGCTTATTCTCACTATCGTTCCAGGTTACAATCAATCATGGTCGAGAAACCAAGGCATCATGACATCTATAAACCTGGAAATAGAAATATATTTTTTCAACCCATTACAAAGTTAAGCTAATAATTAATTAATTTCCAACTTTAAACATTAGTATCTTGTAACTATTAAACAGCATCCAAATAAACTGTTTCTTCCTTTTTTGAGGGGATTAAATGGTTAAACACATATCATAGTCAACCATATTTTTATTTCTATTTTAGTTTATATTTTATTTAACACAGGGCCTTAACTGTGTCCTGTATTGTCTGAAAGAAAATAAAAGCATCATCTAAAAGAGTGCCACAGGGGTGTGTGAGTATGAGGCTTGAGTCCCTCTTCTTCATTCAAAGTAACTCGATTGTTGCTTCCTCCAATAGCTCTCTTCATCAGACAAGGGGAAACATGAATTGAGAGATGCCGCATATGGAGCAAAGTACCGAATGACCCTTCAGGGACCACTTCCTGCCAATTTTTCATTCTGAATGTGCTTTATATTCACATCGGTGTCCTCAGCTGAGGAGAGAATCCCAGTTTCATTCTAGTGTAAAGGATCTTGGCTTTCCTGCTTTAATGAGGATGTGTTCCAGGGCCCGCCTGCCATGACACTAGCACTGTGGAGTGGGAATATCACTCAGCACCTCCTAACACAATGATTATTTAGTCAGAAATAGGAAACAGGTTTGCTTTACATTTGAAATCTGGCATTTAACTTATGATTTTGTCAATAGACACTAAAGGCCACAGACGAGAGACTATGATGAATCGTCTCGCAGCCGGCCACAGATCTGCTGTGTGTTTGTTGTCTAGAGTTGCTACGTGCTCATCACAGTAATGTGGCCTCCATTCAGAAGAGAGCAGAGAAGTCCGTTTCTGCAGAAACACCCATGCAGCCAACAGGGAAGTCCTGTGAGAAAGCTGTGGTTACAAGGCTACCCATTCACTTACAGTTGCTGCGGGGCTGTTCCAGTCACTGGGACACTTTTAGTTCATTTATTACTTTGTCCTTTCAATAAGTATTTGCTGTGTGCTTTGCTTGGCAGCATAGTGTGCCACCCCCAAGAGAAGGCACAGAAGAGACCATATAGGTATTGCCTTAGCATATTAACACTTATTGAAATAATTTGACCCTTAAATAAAATACAAGGAATTAGCAACATTACCAATGATGTGAAACACGCATGGAGACTTGCAGTGTTACAAACAACAGAAGCCAAGATCTACCTCCTGCCTTGTCCTTTCCCATCATAGATTATGTTGTATTTAATAGAATAAAACCCAAAGATACAGATTTTCAGGCATTTATATTGTGGAGAGTCCTTAGCATTCAAAGAATGAAGAGGTGAGGGAAGGAAGAAAGACACAAAGGTCAATACTGATGTTTTGAGGAGCAGCATGCTGCCATGGTAACTTGGGCTCGGTCCCACTGGATATTATGGGAAGCAACCAAGAGCATCTTCACAATTCCCTTATACAGTGCCTGAGGGGGCAGCTTGGCTTTTTAAAGCATCAGGCTTTCTGTAACGTTCGATGGAGACTGTAACAAGTTGCATCAGTTCTTAGGTGTACTTAAACCATCATTGAGCATGAATCAAGCTCCCTTACATGGCCACAGCACATCTTTGTGTAGTTAATAGATTCAGACAGGAGGTTACAAGCACATCCAGGACTGGAGAGTGCCAAGGGACCACCTGTGGACTGCAGCTATGGCTTCCTTCTCCTCCTGGGGTGGCTCAGAGCATAAATTCAAACACACATAAACACTTAGTACCACCACGTCTAAGAAATATTGTAAGTTCCCTCCTTGCAGTAGATGAGTGAACTATTTCTTTTTCTCTAATCCCGACTTCTGTTTATATTTTTACTTGTTATTGCATGGATAAAATATTATAGCAGTTTCCTAATGGTTTCCTTGCCTCCAGTCCACTAGCACTCTGATCCATCATACATATTGGTGTGAGATTAGCATCTTTTGTCTTTTTTATTAAATACTGCCAGCATTTCCTTTATGTGTGGAAAGCATGCTCAATTTCTCGGTGCCCACACACACTGCCTTCCTCAGTGTGTGTCTACTTATATTGAGTTTACTATTTACAACGTCTTGTGGATATAAGAACGACTTCTCTGTTTGAGGGGGAAAATCTAAAAAGTTTCTTTAATTTTCTTCATTGAATTTAAGTGAAATCCTTATATATTATTTTAGGGATCATGCAATTTGAGCTTTGGTGTACAAACACTCATTTTAACTCCAACTGTCCCACTGAGCCCAGCCTCCATTCCTCCCAGTGAAGCAGAAGGAATCTGTCAGACATAATGCTGTAAACACAGAAGTGTTTGGGTGGCAGATGACCTGAGTGTGATCTGACATTTACTACATGTCAGTTCAAAAGATAAATGGCCAGACAGGGGTGGCGCCCCCTTTAATCCCAGAACTAGGGAAGCATAGGCAGGCAGATCTCTGAGTTCGAGGCCAGCCTGGTCTACAAGAGCTAGTTCCAGGACAGGCTCCAAAGCTACAGAGAAACCCTGTCTTGAAACACAAAGCAAACAAACAAACAAAAAAACCCAAAAAGATAAATTAAGCCAGAATTTTCTATATGAAACACATGCTTGCCCCAGAAATACATAAAGGGAGCCTTTATGTATTAGAGTGTACTGTTTCTCAATGTCACAATAGCATCCTTGTCTCAGAAACAGGTAAACTCCATTAATTTGTCAATGAAAAGAAATGAATTTATCACTTTCTTTTGCTTTTATATGACCAACTTCAGTATGACATACAAGCAAGGGGAGGAAAAATTTGAGAATTAAAAAAAAAATTTGAAAGACAAGGTGATTTGTAGCTGATTATCTCAACACCAGGGAGGAACAACAGAAGGATTTGAGTTTGAAGCCAGCTTAGGGGAACATAATGATATGTGTGAAAAACTAAAAGAAAATTTTATATCCTCCATAATCATTATGATTTGAGTTATACCTTCCATCAGTAATAATGTACTATTTTAATTTCAGTCTCTTTTGGGTACATACTCTGTAACTATCTCACCAAAATATTCTTTATGGACATTGCCAAGGTAAGAACAACATTGCACTGGAGAACCGGCCAAATGTGGATTGTGAGGCACCTGGAGGTCTACTCAAGACACAAGGAAGGATAAGTGATGAGAATTCACGTGATGGTAGCTTGTCTTTTTCACTAACACAGCATCTGTCACAGGATTTAACTCTATGTTTTGAAATGAGATATTAAAAAAATACAGCACACAGTAAAAGCATGCCTTATGGTGAGTTTTTCTCAATCTTCGAATGAAAAGAGAATGTGAAAGGCTAGTTTCTCCCTCTCTTTCCAAGCAAACCTTGAAGAAAAGGTTGTATTCCCCATCCCTGTTCTACTTAAGTGGCACTAGAAATAAATATAAGCAAAAAATACTTCACAGTATTTTTCAAAGAAAAAAAATTGGAAGTCAAGAGCCAAGTATATAAACGAAAAGAGAGCCAAGTATAAACGGGAAGCAGGTGGTTTTGTTCTGCTAATCTGGAAAGTATTTTGGAAGTGATTTCTGAGTTGGTGCTGAGTAAAAGCAAGCACCATAGTCTGCAAAGCTCCTTGAGAAGTCCCGTTCAGAGAGAGACAGCACACGGTCTCTTTGAGTTACCTCACAATGCTGTCATGAAAAGATACACAAGAGTTTATTGTAACCTTCACAAGAAGAAGGCTCATTTCACAGTTTTGACATGTCTTAAATAGATTTCTGCCTAGGAAGGAAGTAGGTATACCAAGCAAATTTCTGAACCAATGACTGTGGTGCATTTAGGACATCTTGATAAAACAGACAACAGAATAGCTAGAAAGCTTTACCACAGGTGCGTCCAAAAGATGCAGAACCATGACAAAAGTCTGATAATTTAAGAATCAACAAAAAATTATCATGAAAATTGAAAAATATCCAAGTTTTTCAGATGAGTAATATTGTAGGTGATGTTAGAGTAAATTTATACTCTTATGTAACTCTAGGCAGTAAGTTTTTATTTTGAAGGTTGCGAATCAAGTGAGAGAAGCAAACCCTCATAAACAGAAGTGATGCACATGTAGCCAAAGCAGCGTTAACATTAGGAAAACAGAAAGAAATGGGTCAGAATATAGCCAGGAGCAAGTAAGGCATTTCCGTGTAAGGTCCTCTGCAGGCTACATGGATTCTAACACAGGACAGTCAGCGAGTGCTTGAGCAGGTTAATGATATGATTAGTGAAAAAACAGAAGTGTGGGTTGTAGTCATTGTCACTGATAGTAATTAAAATCAGAAAACACGAAGGAGGGTTCATTAGCTGAAGAAGGAGATTGGTATTGATCTTTTGAGAAGAGCACAAATATCGCTGCTGTCATTGCAAAATCGAATTTGATAAGCAAATGCTGCGTGAAGCTCTGCTATACTCAATATCTATTTGTGACTTTGTGGTATACATTTCAAACATCATAAATCAGCTTGTTGTATGATTTAAGATCCAGGTGCTGAATAGGATATGATTTAGAATTAATTAAGACTGGGTGCATCTAGGTGACTCAAAGACAGATAGAAGCGAAGAGATTTGAAAAGGAATAAGCAACTGTGGCTCTGAGTTGGGAGATCCTCATAGGTGAGATTGAGGGAAGGACACAGGTGAAATCTATGGCAATACTTGATGTGATTCTAGAAATTTTCATCATAGAATATCTGAAGAAATGAATCAAAACAAAGGAACGTGAAGATTACAGACTACAACACTGAAAATGTATGTTTGACCTGCAGAACTATATTGATTAGAAGAAGGAGAGGAACATGGTAACACCTGGGATGGGACGCAGAAAAAAAGGTGCATGTTAAGTATCTCAGAAGCCAGAGGGACGGAGAAAGGCCATGGATTATGTTTTTATAGACACTAAACGATACCTGGATGCTCTAACACATGTGTGGTGGGCCTGTTGAGTTAGCCATGGATGGCTGCAGGCATCCAGAGGTGAGAGATACTTGTAGATGCTGGGAGAGGGAAGTACCAGAGAGGGATTTTGTGAGCTAATTAAAGGATGTTTTGTAAGGAAAATTGGAAGACTGATTATTTTTTTTTCATTTTATATTAAATTTAATAGTAAGTGAAATATTTAAACTGTTTCATTAAGAATATCAAAGTTTTTAAAATAGCATGTATTTTGAGACCAATCCTCTGTCTGATGTGGGGTTGATGAAAATCTTTTCCAATTCAGTAGGCTGCCTTTTTGTCTTATTGACTGTGTCCTTTGCTTTAGAGAAGCTTTTCAGTTTCAGGAGGTCCCATTTATCTATTGTTGCTCTCAGTGTCTGTGCTACTGGGGTTATATGTCAAAGTAGTCTCTTTTGCCCATACATTGAAAGCTCCTTCCCACTTTCGCTTCTATCAGTTTCAGTGTGGTCGGATTTATACTGAGGTCTTTAATCCATTTGAACTTGAGTTTTGCACATGGGCATAGATAAGGATCTATTTTCTTTCTTCTACATATTGACATCCACTTTTACCAGTGCCATTTGTTGAAGATGATTTCTTTTTTCCATTGTATATTTTTAGTTTATTTGTCAAAAGTCAGGTGTACATAGGTGTGTGGAGTAATATCTGGCTCTTCTATTTGGTTCCATTGGTCAACCTGTCTGTTTTTATGGCAGTGCTGGGCAGTTTTCTTTATTATAGCATTATAATAGAGATTGATGTCAGGCGTGGTGATGCTTCAGGAAGTTTCTTTATTTTACAGGATTGTTTTCGCTACCCAGGGTTTTTGGATTTTTAATATGAAATTGATATTTTTCTTTCAATATCTGTGAATAATTATGTTTGAATTTTGATGGGGATTGCACTGAATCTATAGATTGCTTTTGTTAGGATTGACATTTATTTTTATTACGTTGATCCTACCTATCCTAGAACATGGGACATCTTCCATTTTCTGGTATCTTTTTCAATTTCTTTCCTCAAAGACTTAAAGTTCTTGTCAAATAGGTCTTTCACTTCTTTGGTTAGTGTAACCCCCAGATATTTTGTGTTATTTCTGGTTATTGTGAACGGTGATGTTTCTCTGATTTCTTTCTCAGCTTCTTTATCATTTGTATATGGGAGGACTACTGACTTTTTTGAGTTGATCTTGTATCCTACCACACTGCTGTATTAATCAGATGTAGGTGTTCCCTGATAAAGTTTTGGGGTCACTTATTTATACTATCTTATCATCTGCAAATAATAAAAGTTTGACTTTTTCCTTTTCAATTTGTATCCCTTTATCTCCTTTTGTTGTCTTATTACTCTAGACAAAACTTCAAGAATTATGTTGAAAAGATATAGAGTTGACATCTTTGTCTTGTTCCTGATTTTAGTGGAATTGCTTTAAGTTTCTTTCCATTTAATTTGATGTTGGCTGTTGTCTTGCTGTATAATGATTTATTATGTTTAGATATGTTCCTTGTGTCTCTGATATCTCCAAGACCTTTATCATGAAGGGGTGTTGGATTTTGTCAAATGGTATTTCAACATCGAATAGGATGATCACATTGTTTTTTTTCTTTCAGTTTATTTATACGGTTGATAACATTGATAGATTTTCCAATGTTGAAACATCCCTGTATCTCGGGAATGAAGCTGACTTGATCATGATGGATTTTTTGATGTGTTCTTGGATTCATTTGTCAGCATTTTATTGAGTATTTTTGCATTAATGTTCATGAGACAGATTGTTCTATAACTCTCTTTCTTGGTTGAGTTTTTGTGTGGTTTCAATATCAGGGTAACTGCAGCCCCATAATAAGAGGTTGGCATTCTTTCTTCTGTTTCTATAATGCGGAATACTTCGAGGAATATGCATACTAGCACTTTTTAAAAGTTCTGGTAGAATTATGCACTGAAACCACCTGGTCCTGGGTTTGGGAGACTTATAATGACCACTTCTATTTCCTTGCATGCTATAGGTCTTTTTAAATTGTTCATCTGGCCTCATTTTAATTTTGGCATGTGGTATCTATCCAGTAAATTGTCCATTTCTTTTACATTTGCCATTTTGTTGAGCACAGGTTTTTGCAGTATTGCCTAATTATTCTCTGGATTTCCTTAGTGTCTGTTGTTTTGTCTCCTTTTTCATTTCTGATTTTGTTAATATGAAGATTCTGTCACTGCCTTTTGATTAGTTTGGATAAAGGTTTATCTATTGTGTTGATTTTCTCAAAGAACCAGCTCTTTGTTTCTTTGTATTGTTTTCTTTGTTTCTATTTTTATTTCATCCCTGAATTTGATTATTTCCTGTCATCTACTCTTCCTAGGTGAGTCTGCTTCTTTTTGTTCTAGAGCTTTGAGGTGTGTTATTAAGTCACTAGTGTGAGATTCCTCCGCTGTCTTTATGTAGTCATTTAGTGCTATGCAATTTCCTCTTAGAACTGCTTTCATAGTGTTTCATATGTTTGGATACATTATGCCTTCATTTTCATTGAATTATAGGAAGTCTTTAATTTCTTTGTTTCTTTACCCAGGGGTGATTTAATTAAGCTCTGTTCAATTTCCATGAATTTGTAGATGTTCTGTAATTAGTGTTGTTGGTAAATTCTAACTTTGAACCATGGTGATTCGATAAGATATAGGGAGTTTCTCCAATTAATTTTTTGTGTGTATGTGGAGGTTTTCCTTGTTAGCAAGTATGTGGTCAATTTTAGAGAAGGTTCCATGAGGTGTTGAGAAAAAAGTATATTCTTTTGTTTGGATGAAATGCTCTGTTGATGTCTGTTAAGTTCATTTGAGTTCATTGATGTCTGTTAGTTGTCTTATTTCTCTGTTAAGTTTCTCTCTGGTTGACCTGTCCATTGGGGAAAGTAGGCTATTGAAGTCTCCTACTATTAGTGATGGGGCTTGTTGTGTTATTTAAATTTTAGTAATGTTTCTTATACAAATTTGAGTGCTCTTTTATTTAGGGCATAGATGTTCAAGACTGAGACTTCATATTGATGGATTGCTCCTGTGCTGAGTCTAAAGTGTCCTTCTCTATGTCTTCTTATTGATTTTAGTTTAAAGTCTATTTTGTTAGATGTTAGTATAACTACACCTGCTTGTTTCTTAGGTTCATTTGATTGGAAAATCTTTTTGCAGCTCATACTCTGATTTGAGATTGAGGTGTGTTTCTTGTATACAGCAAGAGGATGAATCCTCATTTCGTATCCATTGTCTTTTTTTTTCTTTTTTAATTAATTAATTAATTTATTATGTATACAATATTCTGTCTGTGTGTATGCCTGAAGGCCAGAAGAGGGCACTAGACCCCATTACGGATGGTTGTGAGCCACCATGTGGTTGCTGGGAATTGAACTCAGGACCTTTGGAAGAGCATGCAATGCTCTTAACCTCTGAGCCATCTCTCCAGCCTCTTGAATTTAATTTCTTTTTTTTTTATTGAGAAAAGGAGAAAAAAAAAACAAGTTTCCACCTCCTCCCAGCCTCCCATTTCCCTCCCCCTCCTCCCCCCTACGCCCCCTCCTCCCACCCTTCTCCCCCTCCCCCCACTCCTTTCCCCCTCCCTCTCCAGTCCAAAGAGCAGTCAGGGTTTTCTGCCCTGTGGTAAGACCTAGGACCTCCCACCTCCGTCCATATCTAGGAAGGTGAACATCCAAACTGGCTGGGCTCCCACAAAGCCATCACATTATGTAGGATCAAACCCCCGTGCCATTGTCCTTTGCGTCTCATCAGCCCTCATAGATCGCCATGTTCAGAGAGTCCAGTTTTATCCCATGCTTTTTCAGTCACAGTCCAGCTGGTCTTGGTGAGCTCTCAATAGATCAGCTCCACTGTCTCAGTGGGTGGGTGCATCCCTCGTGGTCCCGACTTCTTTGCTCATGTTCTCCCTCCTTCTGCTCCTCATTGGGACTTTGGGAGCTCAGTCCAGTGATCCAGTGTGGGTCTCTGTCTCTATCTCCATCTATCACCAGATGAAGGTTCCGTCCTGATGGGATTCCTCAGCAACTAAACAGGGCCTCCGGTAGCCCAATGATCCAGGGCCAACAGGATGAATGGAGCAGGGGGGGGGGGTGGTATCCAGGAGCGCGCAGGAAGCCTGGCGCTGGAGCTGGAGGTGCCCGGCTCCCTTACAGGGGACCCTGAGGCCTGCCCGGCTGGCAGGCACTCACCGCTCTCTCTCTCTGGAAGACTGATTATTAAGAAGTGTATGAGAATCTTACTCTGTTTTAGAAGAAAGTGTCAACTGAGGTTTTTCCAAGGTTTTGGTTCTGTTCTAGTACCAAGTTGTGTACAAGTTAACAGCTCTCCAGAACAGAGCAGAAACTGCCCAAATATTCCATCTGCATCACTTTATACACGAAAAATAACCTTCAACCACTGAAAGATAATATTGGAAAATGTAAAAAAAAATCATAAAAAGTCATTCATTCTAGTTTATTTAGATTAATTTAAAGCACCATGTTCTACAAGCTATCTTAGCTACAATAATGGGATCAGCCACAGAAGTGTGCTAGCTCCTAAACATTATGAGTATTGGAATGATCCTCCTCTTCCTGGGTAAATTCATACTATTGCATGATTATAGGCAAATGAGTCCTGATTTCAGGGGTTGTGAATCAAGTAAGCTTCTCTTACTGAAGTTTAATTTGAATTAATTGTAGAAGTACATTCCATGTTGGCCTCTGGCTTTCTGTGTACATGCATGAGCATGCGCGCGCACGCGCGCACACACACACACACACACACACACACACTCTCACACAAATGCTCCTTCACTTTTCAAGTGAGAAATGTCCTTTTAACAAGAAAGATGTTTTCTAAATACTATGGGATTAGACATGGACATATTTCTGGAGAGACCTCATCTACTTAGCATAACCAAATAGCTGTTTCTGCTCTAGACTCACCTACTAAATGCTTTGCTTGTGGTCTATAAATATGGAGTGGCGTTTCTTTTTACTTTACTTGTATGTTCATATTTAAAAATTTTTTTGTATGAAGTAGTTATTTTCAATGCAATCTGGTAGTAGTAGCATTTTAATTGGGGTGCTTTTGAAGCTTTCTATTCAACAGGGTAATTTGACTTTGACTAGTTTTAAATTTATTATGCAGAAATATAAACTACATATATTAAGTCTATTCTTCTATTTCCTTCTTTCTTATCAACTGCCTAATTCTTCATTTAATTTTGATTTTTGTTTGTAAGTTAAGACTCACCTGCTCTGAGTGGTAATTTTAGGATACAAATAATTCCTCTTTAACTTCATGTTACAGTGCCTTTGTTTGCAAGAACATCCTCTTACTTACGGTGTTGGAACACTTTAATATATTTCCTTGCAGTTATTCCTCTACCTTGGATATCTATGCCTTATATTCCTACATTTGTTTTAAAATCGCCTGTGGCTTTCTTTTCCAGGCCTTCCTTTTGCTGGGATTTCTCCATACTTGAAGAACTGCCTTTGCATTTTCCTTACCATGCAGGCTTCCTGTTGGTGACAGGTCCTTACGTTTTCCTTACCATGCAGTCCTCCTGTTGGCGACAGGTCCTTACATTTTCCTTACCATGCAGGCTTCCTGTTGGAGACAGGTCCTCTTCCTTGTTTGCTGTCACAAATGTTTTCATTTCTTTATTTTAGCTTTTATTTTGTTGTGCGAGATATTCCCTCAACATAAAATCCTAGGTTGTATTTTCCCCCCAATACGCTTAAGTCTTCAGCGCTCTACCCCAACCGCTTCCATTTCTTGCTCATGCTGTGAGCTGAAATTCTGACCCTGGCTTTTACTTCATCTGTGATGGATCAGTCTGAAGTGGGTCTGTGTGAAACTTTTCCTTGATCTCCACTTTTGAAAAACATGATGTGTCTCAGTATGTTTTGCTTCTTTCTGTGTGTTCTTGGGATTGCCTTGTGCATATAAAATGTTAATTCTCCTCAAAGTTGAAATATAATGTTTTACAAATTAATTTTTATTCCTTATTGTGTATTGGCTTTTATACAGTTATCACTACATGCTATATTTTCCTCAATGTGAAATATGCTTTTCATATCTTGTGTATTCTTCAGCTATCACATCAAAATGTTTATCTCGATAGTGCTAATTAATATATTTTATATTTCACATAATCTCATATTTTCACTGGCTGCAAAAAGAAACCATCAAACAAACAAACCAACAGATTAATTACTGAACCTCGTGTCCATATCAGTTCTGGGCGAGCCGTCTTTATGTCTTTTTACCTGATGATTTACGTCACCCCAGACGCTGTGAATTTTATCTTCCCTTGGGTTGGACATTTTCACATTTCTATGAATATGTTGGAGCTTATTTTTGAAAATTGCTCCAGTCACCTGGAGGAGTTTCATCTCTTCACATACTGTTCTTACATTCCATTCTCCAGCTGAGATCAAGCACTATTTTCTCCAAATTTCCAAAGCTTCTTTTCCCTCTTAATTTTTTCACACAAACATGTCATCCCACAGTATCAGTTGAAAACCTAAGATAGACCCCACAAACATCTGGTGTGCTTTATCTGTTCAACTTGCTCTCTTTCTTACATCATCATGCAAATCCTACCTACCTTGCATTCACTGGCATCTTAGCTTTATCATCTATCCTCGGAGTATTGTACTCTGTACTCTGCCCAGATCCTGTACCCCGACTTAGGGTCTAAAAGATGCTCTGATGTTTCTTCCCTCTTAGGAATTATAATCACCCATCCCCTGATCTCTAGCACCTTCAAACCTACTATCCCATGTTCAGACCAACATGATGCTGAGGTCATCAGGGGACTATCAGCTATTTCATTATGTCCAAAACAGAAATGTAATTATCTGCCTTTGTTTTTGAGAGAAAGCATCTCACGTTGAATGGAGATAAACATTTAGAACTCTGATGATTTACTTGGAGCTAAAGGGCAGGTACAAACAGAAAGAAAGCCTGATGCCATTGCTTCCATTTCCCATGAAAGTCGTTTTCTTGGGTAGAGAGCACAGGAAGGGTCACTGTCCTGACCGTTCAGTCACCTTAGATTCCAGGAAACACAATAGCTGCCAGGAGAGTAGAAAAGGATGATTATCCATAGGGGTGAGACTGCAGCTAGAAGAAACACCATTTTCTGAGAACGAAATAATCCCTGAAAACTCTGACATCTTCGGACATCCTTGCAGATCAGAACTGAGAAGAGGCCTACGGGTCCACATATAAACTCAGTGGTGTATTTCCTTCATCCTAGGTTAGGATGCTGCTCCTACTTTTGATCGTATTGGTATAAGAAAAAGTGCCTCCAAATTCTCATCTCACCATTTGGATCAATGCTTTAGACTCTAACGCTGTTGTACCCTGTCAGTCTCTATCTGCATCACATTTTCCCTAATTAACTGAATGCCATGCACTTTATCAAGGTCATGAAACCCATTCACCATTCTTATTTATGTTAATCGCATATAGAAAAGTAATCAGAAACATTACTCTCAGAATAAGTTCGAATCTACACAGTTGAAGTCATGAGACTCCTTGTATAGAATCCAGGCTGACATAAATCTCTGGTTACATACTGGAAGGCCACACAGTAATCCTCAGAAGGCCACACATTTCTTCTATCAACTGTTTCATATCTTCTCACTGCTCAAATCAACCATATCACCCAGTCTCACTATTTTTTCAACACCTCACATATTTTTATTTATAGAATATTTGAAAACAAGCATTGACTGTTTTCTCAATGTTTTCGCATAAACTGCCTCTTAATTTCCATATTTCATCAAACAGCTCAGATGCAATGTATCTGAATACTCACCCTCTACACTGAGTGATTATTCTGGATCACCACTGCTTCTGTTCCTAATGCAGATGCTCCTCATTTCTCAATTCTGTTGACATGTTAGTGACAGTGAACTCTAGGCACAGACTCTGCACACACCTATGACCTGCTTTTCACCTCGGAGTTCTCAGATCCTTGTCCTTCTTCTTCCTCTCTTAGGTGTGAAGCTCACAGAATGCTGGTTTTCCTTTGATAGATCCTCCCCACAATCGGAGTTTTAATTGCCATGCACACACATGCATGCACATATGTGCACACTGATGGGTGTGTGATCCGCAGGGCTCTTTTACATGTCTTAGGCAAATGCCCTACTACAGCACTGTGTCTCTATGCCACGTAATAACCTTAGTAGTGATAATACTCTTACGTCATCTTTGAGCCTCATCTCTTATTTCATGTGGTCAGCTCAACTGCTTGCTTATGCTGGACAGTCACTAGGATTCTTGAGGCAAGTGAAAGCATCTCCAAATGGTGTCTCTGTGAATATTGATTACTTCTTTGTTACTGTGGCAAATACTAGGACCAAAAACAACTTATAAAAGAAAAAAATTTATTTTGGCTCTTGATTCCAGAAAGTTGAGTTTATAATGACTGGGAAGGCCCGGTGTGTTAACAAAATGGGTAGCTGACTAACCAAATCTTCATACACACACATGACACAGAGAGAGTCAGCAAGAAACAGGAGGAGGATGTCAACCCTGAAGGACATCCCCAGTGGTGTCTATCATCTAGCAAGGTTTTACCACCGAAAGGTGCATGCCATGCCCTCCACAAACAACACAACCACTAGAGATTAAGTACTTAAAAACATTATCCTCTGCGAGGATATTTCTCATTCAAACCTCATTTAGATTATACTAGCACACACTACACAACAAATTCTCATCTACTAGTAACAACTGTTATCGTCAGAAGGATTTGAGTGATTGGATTATTTGACTGCTAGGGATGGGGTTCTGTGAGAGATACTGTGGATTCTAGGAGGACTAGATCTTAAAAAGGTCTTTAGTTCACGTAGGTATACTGTCAGAAAGTGTTTCTCTTGAAAGTGTTTCTCTTGAAGGCTTGATAAGAGCAAGCCTGGCTCCACCCAGTTACCCAATTCATGGCTCCATAGGTGAATGAGAGTTCCAGCATCAACTCTGTCCACTGTTGTCTATCATGAAGTGATAGGCTCAGACAAGGAATGGCCTTAGGCTTCTCTGGTTACACACTGTTCTGAATCTGAGTTTTTGTAGTGTTGAAATAAGCCAACCTCCTTTTAAAATAATCAGCTTCTCTGTCAGGCATTTCATTTCAGTCTCTAGAACTCATTATTACATTACTGTAATTGTTATTCGCTTGCCATTGCCAATGCCTGGTCAATACCACAACTCTGATTCATGAAATCATCACCTTTGCATAATCTGCTACGGTATCACTATTTTAATGTACCTTTTGTTGTTGCCCCTTTTCTCATCATTATCAACACAGAAGCAAAAATGGTATTTTTAAAATGTGATTTTTTTGTGGTATAGTTTGATAACCCACCAAGTCCATCCACTGGAATTTCAGAAACCTACGGGTGGCCATACTTTTAAAAAAGAATCCTTCTCCCATCGATATCAACTATCAATAGTAAATCTCCAGTGGATAGGACTTAGAGAGAACTCCCTCCACCCCAGTTTCTGCCAGAAAGTGGACTGGCTTGATCTTGTATCAATCTTCCTCAGGTAATTATATGTTTTGTGAATTTCTGAGGGCAATAGCCATGCGATGTAAAAAAATGGCATGTTATGTGGCCTTTCCCCATCCTCTAGCCCTGACATGCTTCTTGCCTCTTCTTCTTCTGCAGTGTTTTTGAGATTTAATGAGAGGGAATTGATATGGATGTGCTTTTTGGGAGCAAGCAGTCAAGTCTTTTATTCTCAGTCCTAAAAAACTAGTTATGTATCTATTCATCAGAAAGAAGTTTCCCTGCCTCGGGCTAAAAGCAACTCAGGTCTATGAGCACAAGCATAAATATTTAAAAGGTAATTAGACAGAATGACCAATGATCAAAATATAAATAGTGGGACCCGCACCTCTTCAAACGGGGATTTTGATACAGACGAGAGTACACAAGAAGAAAATAGAGGTGGCTATCATCATGTTTCATTGTATACATGTATGAAATTATCAAAAAATTAAAAGATTCATAATTGTATGAATACAGAAGTTCTAATTTAAATCTCATCATTCCGCTAACTGAAAATCCCCAGTGATAATTCCTTGTACTTGGATTGGAATTGGAAAGGTACTTGACATATTTACTGTTGCTGTGTATAACCAGGTCCTCATCCACACACCTGGACACCTAAGTTTTTACATTGTTCTGCATTTTTCCCGTGGTCCATCACTCTTGAATATGCATCTAATCCACAGCTGCTGGTTTACATTATTGCTGTTTTCTCTCAGAGTTCAAGATAAAGCTGAATCCTTGGGAAATTCTCCCATTACTAGTCAATCTGAAAAAAAATTCCCATCATAATTCTTTAAAAAATTAATTTTGCAGTTTCCTGTCTAGACCATGTTCCTTCTTAAACCCCTGTATTCTATCACATGAAAGCAGTGCCCACTGGGAACCCACAGACTTCATCATTGCAGCTTGTAAAAGATATGAACATCACTGAACGAAATGGTTAACTGGAGGATTGCTCATTTTGGTTAACTGCTCATAAAAATAGAGACTATGTTTTTCAAATATTTTAAACAAAATTTTGTTAGCAGACATTTAGTAACTTCCAACCATGTGTCATGCAAAATGAACAGAGTAATTCATCTCCATGACAAACATGCAAAATAAACATAATTTTATTCATATTGTATATAGAAAAAATGTGAGGCTAGGATTTAGACTAAGTGACATACCAAAGCCACAAATATACATAAAGACATTAGATCTATATGGTTCCAGTCCTGCTAATTTTGATTACTAAGCAGATTAGACATTTTGTTTTTAAAAATGCTAATGTTTCTAACAAGAAGAGGAGGTTCCCCAGAGACGCAATGCCGTATGGACCAGTGCCATGTGATTAACAAATAACCCACATGGTGTCTAGACTTCCAAACCAACATCAGTTTATCTCGCCTTTTGGAAGCACAAGTAGCAGTTAGAACAATAATCAATCACCTTAGAAAATTTTAATATCCCATCCTGCACAGGAAGGAGGTCTACAAACAATTTATACTATTGTTAAAAAGTTTCCCACCTTTCTTGAAGAGATTATGCTTTTCAGTGTGAGAGCTTTAAAAGGTGTTTTATTAACCTTTGGAAGTTGATACTTTTGAAGTACAAATATAATAATATCTAAGCAGGTGGCAAGGAAGCTTGTGTTCTAATCAATGATTACTCTTTGGGCCTCTGATATGTTTTTCATCAAACATTTTTATCATAAAGAAAAATATAATATTAAATATAAACTTTTAGATATGCAGACTTTTCCTCATTTTTGGACTAGTCAGGAGGAAAGAGAAAAGCAAGATTAAATTATTACTGAAGCATAGCCAACTAGGTTTTACATGGTATCAATATTAAATCTGTCTTGCGAGTACATTTGCATCATTCTGAATGTTTGTTATTCTGTCAGTTATAACTGCTGTATCCTGCGTGTTGCCCAGTATGTTTTGAAAAGCAATTTGAAGTTTCAGGACACCCAGTAGCAGCAATGAGAAAAGTGTCAAGAGTTATAATACCGAAAAATATGAAACTTATTAAGGATGTGATTTGTGATAAGTATCATTACAATCTAATGTTTATCATTGAATTTCAATTAATCTTCACAGTAAGCTAAAACTAAAACATAGTATCTTTATTGTCCATTTCAGTGATGAGAGAAGATTACACCATAGAATGGGGTTGGTCTGCCTGTCATCTCACCTACTGCAGGGCCCATTTTCTTCCTTGGAGCTTCCTGCTTCTCAAGTCCATGAACTTAATTAAGACAATAAAACTGACCTGGGAGAAACTTGGTACGAAGAAGACTTTTAAAAGCTATTGGAATGTGCTAAGAAATTCCCTACTACTTCTTGACAGCTGAGGATCATTGACCTCCACCCACGGTAAGTGTTTTTTTTTTTCAAACAGAATAAGACAAACTATGAGAAGCTTCCATGCTTCCAAAGCTGTTAGTCGCTATTACATAGACTTGAAATTAAAATGAAATTATCCCACGTAAGATGCACAGAGAGCATCACTGAAAGGGTTGTAAGGATGGAACTTCGTAAAAAGAAGAGCAAGAACTTCTGAGAATATGGCAGTGTTCTAGCGAAAGTGCGGGTGTAGCCTGAAGGTGGTTGGTCAAATGCTCCCTCACTTGAAGGCCTTTAGCAAAGCAGTGTCATTCCCCCCCTGAGATACCGGCCTTGCTGTCATTCAGTATCTCTATCTGTGAAGTGACATTTACCTGCAAAAAATAAATCTTACATTATAGGGTTGATTTGAGAATTGGGTAATTTGAGTCCTCTATCATTTAAGCAGAAATTATACAGTCATTTTATGATTGTAAGAATCGGGGTTTGAAGGAAACATAAAACACAAGCCCTAGAGGCAGACGTCAGGGAAACCCTGAAGGGGAAATAGGGATTTTTTTTTCTATGAGAGCTCCAGATTAATACTGAGTGTAATTCTTTGTAAAAGATTAGAAACATATGGACATTTTATTATGCAAAACAAATGGATTACCCTACTTATGCTGCTGTTATGAAGTGCCTGGCTGAAGACAGAGCACATACCACTAACTCCAGAATGCTTGCATAAAGGAAGAGTTGCTGACCAACAATTAGACTGAAAAATGGCTCCATGGTTAAGTATGGGTATTAATCTTGCAGAAAGCCCAGGTTCAGTTCCCAATACCTACTCTCTAGTGCCAGGAAACCAAGCTTTAGGAGCATTCTATGCATATGACTTGCATGAACGCCTAAGATCAAGTGTACATATTTTCCTCAACATACATATATAGAGAACATATAATTATAAATTATTAATATATTAAAATACAGGTTTTATGTTTTTAAGAGTAATTGTAGATAAACATAAAACGTGGGGCATGAATATCATGTATTACTGAAAAACTGAGCTGCAACTTGTGGATTTATGTCCATGGTTAAGCGGGATTCTTAGATTTCAGTTCCAGAATGAGAGGCTTGCTCCCAGGAATTGCGAACTGGAGACTTCCCTGCACTTTTCCTTTGGAAATTCCCCAGTCAAGTATGATGCGTCCATATTTAGGGTGAGTTTGTTGATGAAGAAAGAGAACCTGTGCCACCGGGACTGTGTGCTCAGGAAGGGAAACTATCGGACAGAGCAGCAAACATGTCTACCATAAGAATGATAAAGCCTGTATGTATATTTTGCTTTTCTTACCTTGGATTTAGTTTTTGATATTAAGTTGTGTTTTATCACCCATAACCTTAGAACAACAAAGACACAAAATCTATTTTACACTGTCTATGCCGTCCCACACGCTACCTCCAAACCATATTTACAATAATGTCTTCTCCTAGGTAAGATGTGCTTTAACATTTTGCAGCACTCAGTGTGGAGATCCATGTGCATGGTTTCCTAGCACATCAGTTCTTTCGGACTATAGTGTATAGACACTAAATGCAGTATTGATCCATACCTGTTTTATATTATGCACCTAGAATTTAACCTGACACTTATTCTGTTCTTCATATTAATGGAAAAGCCAATGCAAGCTACTAAGTTTTTAAATTCTTGTGAATTAAAGACAGGTTCCTTTGTCAGTGGCCTTATCACTATGCTTGTTTGGAGACAAGAAAACTTGGTAACTATTTTGCTCTTCTACAAATATTATTAAAATTTCAAAATAAGCAATATTGATCAATTATAACAATATCAATGACTTTATCCTGAAAAGGGTGTTTTTTGGTAACTATTGTTCAGAAGGTCAGAAGGTAGACTGTGTGAGTTTGCATCTTCCTTCACAGACAGGTAGGCATTAACTCTATTCCTGCAAGCCGTTGTGAGTTAGAGCCATCTAAGTCCCTTACCTTATGTAGAATATTCCGCCCACAGAACCACAGCTGCTGTGGAGGAGTTGGCGTGGTGGAGCTCACATAGAAGTTATTTCTGGTCATGATGAAAACTGCCTGACCATCCTCCCCCTCATTAAGTTAGGGAAGTCAAATTTATGATATTGGGAGCAAAGAATTACATCACACTCTGAGTAATTAGGTCGGGTAAGAGGGTGCACAAGGAAATGCTTTAATTAAAGGGCTATCTATGCAACATTCCTTCTCTGCTTGTCTCAGGACTTACTGAACCCCCTACAAAGTCTTCCTCTGCTATCATGTGATGCCAATGTTCTCAGATGGTTCCAACCTTGGTTACCCCAGGTGTCTGCAGAGTAGAAGGAAAGAAATCTATATTTTCCACCAGGATGAGAAACCTGGTGGATTAATCATGTCTGGAATGTTCCCAGTTCATCAAAATTTGCAGGGTTGCAGCTTTCTTTGATGCTTCTGACATAGTGAAAATTGTTTTTAAAGAAAGTAAAAAAAAAGTATTTGTCTTCAACAAGGAAAAAGAACAAGGTTGATATTTTTGGCATTTTTTGTTTTAAAAATGAATGCAATTTTATTTTCAATAAAAATTCTTAATCCTGAGGAAGAATATATTTATCAATATTTATTATTAGATATTCACAGACTACTTTCCTGTTATAAAACCCTGGGCAACTCTAACTTGTTTGTAAGGAACAGAAGTTTTTTTTATACTATGGAACACATTTATGCCAAACCAAGAACATCTCACACATTTTTTGGTTTTATTAACATTTTTCCAAATGTACATCACCTCAAAGTTTTCAGTGAAAATATTTAAGAACAGAGAATTTTGAAGCAGTGTTTCAACTTAAGGTCCTCCCATCGTTTTTGGAAGAAGAGGGTTTTTAAGTAATAAATGTTTGTGTTTACAAGGCTAGTTTTTACATGGTAGAAATCTTCCCATAGTAAAATAATGCTGAATTTTACTTGATAGAATTTTGAATCTCGTTCCTAATGACGAAGTTCATAGCATTAATCCCAGCACTTGGGAGATTGAAACAATATTACTAGACCAGCCTGTAGTATAGCCAGTGCTATACGTTGATATTCTTTCTCAACAAAGCACCCACACACAACACACATTCACATACTACCCACCGAAGGGAACAAGCAACAGAGAGGGATAAGTTTGGAATATTGATAACTAGCTACTGGCAGGGTGTTGTGGAATATATAACTATGTAAACATGTGTTACATTTGTTTCTGCTGCAGTATACTACTTCAATAGTATAACAGTGGGTTACATTTGTTTCTGCCGCCTTTGTAAATGATAGAAAGATGTGCTCTATTAGTTACGCTGCGTTTTTTAGCTGTGTAAAGATGTGTTGCATTTGTTTCACTTTGCCTGCCTAAGCCATCTGAATAGTTTAATAAAATGCTAAAAAGCCATTAGCTAGGCAGAACAAAAATGGGTAGGGCTGGCAGGTAGAGAGAATAAGTAGGAGAAAACATAGGCAGAGAATGAGAGGAGAGAGTTAGAGAGGGAGCCACCCAGGACTAACCAGCCAGGCAGCCACCAGTCAGATAGACAGAGTAAGATATACAGAAGGGGAAAAAAGGTAAAAAGCCCCTGGGAAAAACATAGATGAAGAGAAATAAGTTAAAAATTTAAGAACTAGTTGGAAACAAGCCTAGGATAAAGCTAAACATTCATAACTACTAAGAACCCTCAATGTCATGATTTGGGAGCTGGTTGATGGCCCAAGAGAAAGCGTTCCAACATAGGGCATGAATTTCCACATAGGGCCTGAGATAACTGGAGGAAAAAAAGGTGGTACATTAAGCAGAAACAAAAAACACCTGACACAGTGCAGGCTTCCTAGATCTAGGGCAGTTAGACACAGTTAACAGTTGAATGCGGCTTTTATCAGACAGGGGCAAAAAGCTTGGCATTCACGGACCCAGGTTGGGGCTGAGCCAGTCACCAGGGCCATGAGTGCAAAGCCACTGAGTAGTTTAAAGTTTGTCTCATGCGTCAGAGAAGAGTGTGAGTGTGCAGCTGTAGGAAATTAGTAAAGCATGTCCAGATGGGAAAAAAATCCTCTAAACACATTACAGTGTGTTTTCAAATGTGTGTAGACTTAATAGGAAAGAAAAGAAAATGGATATAGACAGTCATATAAAAAAGTAAATAGCTTATAATTAATAAAGTCTTTAAACAAAGAGTAAAGCGATTTTAAAGAAAAAAGCCATGTAAAGAGGAAAAATCCATAGGGAGTCTGAATCCTGTATGATGCCCTGTTGACTTTGAATTTTTTGGGTGCTGATGACCTAATGAGAGCTGCTGAGAGACACAGAATTTTATGAGTGACTGCTGAATTAATCCAGCCTAGATACTTTAGGAATTCCTTTACTTGAAAATGGAAATCAGAAATGGATTACTCTGGGAAGGAGGTTATGTGGATTCATTCAAGTTGGACAGAAATCTGGTTTGGTTTAGGAAAAAACCCTGAAAATCCTGGCTACAGACATAAAGAAATAAATTAAACCTAGTTTTGTAGTTGCAAAACTCCAAGAGAGCTGATGGATATTTTACCTGCTCAAACAAACAACAACAACAAAATCGTCTTCAGCTGGCCTGAGTACAATGCATAGTTCAAACTCATGTTAATGTAGATATGTACGCTACCTTGTGTGAGTTTGTGTGTTCTAAGAGTAGGGAACAGGATAGCAATGAAAATGGTGGGCACAGGTAATCCAGTCTCTCAGAGCGCCTCCTTTACAGTTTCTTCACAGTTCTGCATCCTGAATAGCATCAAGGCTACTGGCTGAGAAGGTCCAGTTTCATATACTAGCCTAGCCAGGACTACAGAGAAGCCTTCTACTTTCCATTGTACAGAGACTGTGCAACAAATATTATAACTAGTTTTCCCAGGACTTGTCCATTGTCTAATTTTCTCAGAATTACCTAAAGATGCCAAATCCCTCAGACAACAAAAAGCAGTCTAAGAGAACACAGCACCCAGATCCCCAAGAGGTATTGTGGGCGAATTTTGGTCATTCATTGGGTTATGGATATTTATCATCATGGGGGGAATATAGGAATATAAGTTAAAAATAATTAATCTCAAATATTTTGCATTCATATTGATTTTGGTACAAATTTAATGCTACCAAGGGGCAAGCCTCCAGGCAGAACAGCGTTCAACAGGAATAAAAACTTATCTATCTGAAGGAGCTAGGGAGCAGGCACCCATACTCTCATGATGGTGTCTTTCTCTTATTCTCCATTCTTCTGTGTTCTTTCTATGCTCCTTTTGTCTTCTTTCTAATCTATATTTACTCTTGGTGCTTGCCTCTTAATTCACTCATTCTTTGATAAATATTTTTATTGATTTTATTGAGCTATACATTTTTTCCCTGCCCCTTCCCCTTCTACCCTCCTCCATGATCCCCATGCTCCCAATTTACTCAGGAGATCTTGTCTTTTTCTACTTCCCATGTAGATTAGGTTCATGTATGTCTCTCTCAGGGTCCTCATTGTTGTCTAGGTTCTTCTCTAATTCTTGCTGTTTCCCTCCTAGCCTCTTTTAACTCTTCTCCCTCTTTTCTTCACAGCTTTCATGCCCCAACAGATTCTTTCAGGGGACACAGGAGTCACAAACAAGTTGCCTTCCATCTCTCAAGCAAAGGATTATAGGCCAAAAATTAAAAACAGAGTCACCCCAACAACTCACATGAAATATATCTAAACAACTTGTGTCTCGGCAGACTGCAAATTGTTGTTGTAAAGAAAGAATCAGCCACTCTACTATCTATCTTGAGAGGTAGTCTTATATGGAAGTTTAGAGGAGTCATAAACATAAACTAATGAAGAGTCGAAGAAAAGAAAATTGTGTGCCTATAACCTATACTTCAGAATGCAGCTAGGACTGATGACCATTTTGTCATTTTGCCCTACATTTTCCCAGGCAGGGGAAAGGAGATTTAAAATAACCCATGACTGTATAAATACTTTGATCTAATATGCTGTAATCAGGAGTTATAAATTCTGGATTTTCTTTTGACCCAAGGGTGCACAAAGAGTGCTCTTGGGACACAGAGTGGCTCAGAATGTCATAAATCCTCTACTTTGGGCTCCATTCAACATTCCTGAGATACTATAAAACTCTTAGTGTCAGTTCAAGTTGTCTCTCCCCAAGACACTGTGGCACCATAGAGCTGCAAATCTCAAACATGTATTTCCTGCCCTATGCTATGCCCTTGACCACAAAAATAAACTTGTAGCCCTAGCTCATGGCTACAGAGTCAAATTATTTTTCTGTAACCCTGATTAGTTAGGCTTTCTCCATGGTGTTTCTAAACAAAAACTGTTTCTGTTTCTCAATCTCATTTCTCTACTCCCTGTCATCTGTGCAATTCCAAGACCCAATACTTTTATGACATAAACACAGTCTGTTGGGTGAACATTGAGTCTTTAGGATGCATACCCATTTTAGAAATTTGATGTCAGGAATCTGGGTATGGAACTAATCATCAGCTTAGGCTACTAACCAACCAGACCTGGAAGGAAAGTCTGTGCAGCAATCAGGGTGTTTTGTACATTCATCCCTAGCCTAATAAATCAGATACCTCAGCTATGTGTCCTTTTAAACTTTATATGGTTTTTATGGGGATGTTTATCTTAAAAACCATTAGCAAGGCTTCTGGTCTAACCAAAAGTTATTTTGAAACTTTGTTTTACCTAATGGTGCACACCAAAATCTGTGACTGCATCTTATCATCATTAGGAGAATTAGAGCCAGCCTGGATCCTGTTTTTTCATTGTTAACCTGAGCTATGATCTAATACTACTCCTTAAGTGGAACTTATAGGACTTAGTTATGAAACATATTATTGTATATATTATCACTCATCAAAACTCTATATAAGCTATCATCGTAATTGTCAATTGAACAGCACATCTTAGGGACGAGTCATCTTCTTGACAATCTACAGGTAAAAATGCCCTGTAGATTGGGTTGTTCCATGAGATGAACACACTACAATACAGGCATTGGTGACATCTCCCCACATCACCCACACCTTGCCCAGTATCAGAGAGAGGGTGCAGTAGCAAATATATAAGGGCACAGTAGAAGCAAAAGTCATTCTGGGGTCTTGCCTAAAGCCAGATTCACCCAATCAGAGAGTTTCCTCCTTGTGTGCTGACAGCTTGAACTTCAATTGCCATCTCCTGCCCCTCTGAAATGGTTACCTGCAAAATCTGATGTTATTTTTAACACAAATTTAAAGTTACTTTTGTTATATGTCTACTGTTGTTTGGTGGCATTGTGCTTATGAATCTCATTTTAAAAGGTAATGTATATTAAAGAAATGCAGGTTAGTAGTTAGTCATTTATAATATTTAAACTTGTAGTCATATTAGGTATGTTCGCAAGGTTAAATAGATATATTTAGATAGTTATTTTCATAACTACAAAGGAAGATAAAACATACAAAATAAAACATCACTGAAGTTGCAGTTCACAACCAACAGCCTACTTAAAAACAGATATACTTTCTATTTCTATTACTGTGCTAAAATAATGCTGATTATTTCACCTCAATTTTCAGGTTTTAGCACATCACTGAGGGGAAGTCATAAGAGCAGGAACCCAAGGCATTAAGGAGCAGAGAGCAGACACAAATGTATATATGCTGGACAGCTTTTTTCCTTTCCACTCAGTGTTGGAGGGAGGCTGCTTGGTTGTTCCTAGCCAGTTAGCCCTGAAATAATCATACAGAAACTGTATTATTAAAAGTACTGCTTGGCCCATTAGCTCTAGCTTCTTATTGGTAACTCTTACATCTTAATTTAGCTCATCTCCATTAATCTGTGTATTGCCACGTGGCAGTGGTTTACTAATAAAGTTTCAGGATATCTGACTCTGGCAGTTTCATGGCTCTCTCTCTGACATTGCCTTTCTTCCTCCCAGCATTGTTTAGTTTTCCACACCTACCTAAGTTCTTCCCTATCAACAGGCCAAGGCAGTTTTTTTATTCATTATCCAATAAAAGCAACACATAGACAGAAGAACCTCCCACTTCAACTCAATCCTGAGTTAAGCCCACGAAATTATGCCACCTACATTCACTGTAATTCTTCAAACCTCAATTAATCTCAGTTAACCCAGTTATGAAAATTCTCCACAGTCATGCCCAAAGACCAAGATCACAGGTGATTCTAGAATTTTACTGAGTTAAAAATTAAACATAACCATCGTAAAGATTCAACTGAAACACAGACCTTGTAGTGTACAGAAGGCATTAAAAAGAAAACATGAGGGATCTAGGTCTCCTTGAAGGTCTTAGAATGGCAAAATGGCTGTTCAAAGAAAAAAAAGTCACGGGAGATGGAGACTAGCTGGTGACAAACCAGGCCTGAGTGGAAGTGGTCAGGAGAATAATGAAGGATTGAGCTTTGGAACACGTTATGGAGTACCCCAGAGATGCTGCTTATCCAGATAGATATGGAAAACTGTTCCCTCTCTTTGATCAGAAGTGTAGCATCCAGACACTGGTTTTAATAAATTCAGTGAGACCAGAAGAAATTGGTTAGGAGTCCATACCAGAAGCCTAGATCGAGAGGAGAAATGATAATTTTAGAGGAGGGTGAGGAAAACAGTTGAAGAATGTAGGATTATTCGTGACCGAATATTGAAAACCCAAACCCGTGTTTGCAGAGAGAGGGTGAAGAATCCTTGACGGTTTCTTGGGTTTTGCCAAAGAAGTGAAGAGAAGAGAGGAATCCAAAAATAAATATCACATATTTTCCCTTTAACCAACACCTTTAAACACAACTGTGAAATGAATGAGAATGAGTAACATATGCTGCTGCCTCCTGCATCATGTGGGCACACGCAGTCAGTTTCTGAATCGATAAGCACTTTGATTACACTGTTGCTGAGAAACAATGTCTAAAAACATATTCCAGTACAATTTCTATGTAATCGGTTCCTCCTGTCCCATCATGTGTGACAGTGTATTATTATATATTGACAGAAAACATCAATATGGATGATGTTAGACAGTGCGAAGAAAGCATTTTGGTGTGCTGATTTTGTCTTCATAATAGCAGAATTGATCTGTGTTTCGGCTAACTGGGCCACAGCAGCTCAGGGCTAATTGCTGGCATCTACATCGGCATGAGCTGTAATGTGGTGAATGTCAGATGGGATCTGAATTCACAGAAACGTCTCTGTAGCCTAATGATTTTTGTCAATTGCAAATTCATTATTAATCTGATTTGCCCTTCTTTGTTCGGGACTTTGAAAATGATGGTAAACTGTCGTTCACTCAGCATTCAGTAGAATCAGTATGGTATCAAACACCAAGCTCTGGTTTGCTGACTTTTACTCCTAGCTGACATATAAACTCTTTTCGTGCTTAATGGCTCGGGGAATCAGCATTGTTAGCTGTTTCAAACATTTACTCAAATGATTTCTTTCCTTAGGAACAGTCATTCCCCAACCCCTCTATCTGTTCCAGATGCACCTTCACATTGTTCCCTAAGTAATGAGGATATTTTCTTCCTCTGCTGCTCTAAATCACAACAACACCAGGAAGCAATGGAAGGACTTTAGAAATGGATTTTAACCAGTTATTAAGCACAGGCTGCTCAGAAGAGCCTCAGGTTAGTTATGTATGTCACTAAGATAACAATACCTGACAGAGACTTGCTGAGACCCAGCTTGAGTCAGGGTTAAGCCTATTGCTGGACGAGACTGAACTTTGTTTCACCATCTGTGTCCTTGTAGAACTAAGGTGGGTGAAACTCTAGTTCTGTTGGTTCAGCAGCACTTATCTTTGCAGGGTTCTGTGTCATTTGTAAATCAGAGATTTCTTTCATCCCTAAATGTTTTCTGGCCTCCAGCTGTTTCTACCCATGCAATGTTGCTTGGTTTAATAAAATGCTGATTGGCCAGTAGCCAGGCAGAAAGTATAACTCAGGTGACCATGCAGGAAGTAGAGGCGTGGCAATGAGAACAGAAGCATTCTGGGAAGAGGATTCTGCAATCTGCAGTCTGACCCAGCTGCAGAGAAAGCAAGATGTGACTGCCTCACTGATAAATGTACCAAGCCATGTGGCGAACATAGATAAAAATTATGGGCTAATATAAGTTATAAGAATTAGTTAACAAGAAGAGCCTGAGATACTGGACCAATCAGTTTATAATTGAAAAATAATCCTGGTACTTGTTGATATTGAGCACATTTTTCCCTCCTCATTTGCGTCTCCATTGCAATACTGTTATGGATCATCTTTAAGAGGCATCATGACTTTTTTCTCTTACTAAGCATCTGTCATGATTATAACAAACAGTTGACAAGGCAGCATATGTGTGACTTCCGGTCCAGGGGTCACATTCACATCTTTGCTGACAGTTTTATCAAAGCGTGAGTCACATTGCATGAGAACCCAACTCTGTTCCTCAGAGTGACCAGAAGGTGAGGCTCTGGACCTGCACGCAGTACTTGACAATGTGATCTCTTCAGCCTGAGATATATCCATAAGGAAACCAAAACTGACTGTAAATTAACACAACACCTTAACTGATTATTTTTAAAAAAACCTTTATTACAAATGTTACCTGGTCAGTCATTTTTCATAGATACAATTTATAAGGGAAGTCATTCATTCTCCAGGCACATTCGCTCCTCTGAGGTATGTGTATTTTGGGTCCTTGTAAAATATGGCTAAGGCAGTAAGCCCATAGATATCTATAAAGATGAAAGGGTCACATAAAATTCCAACTTAGCTGATGTGGCTTGCTGAAGTCATACAAAATAGACTAACTTCCTAGTTCATACACCTCAGTGTGGCAAACAGAAAATTAGCCACCTGGCAGCTACAAGTGTTCATGTTTTATGTTTTCAGATATGTGGCCAAGATTTCTTTGTGACTGCCAAATTGTGACCCTAATGTAAAAGGCAAAAAAACACAGTATATTTTTACCATCTAGAAAATCATATTCAATCTTTGCTTTAAAAACATCTTCATTACTAGAGGGGGAGGAACATTTCTTGCTCATACTAGAATTCCTTCCTCAGATTTTGTAAGGTTGAGATTTGAAAAGAGCATTTGACAATGCTACTAAACTCTAGAATAGCTCCTGGGCTTTGAAATGTGAATTTTTTGCAGGAAGCCTTCTAGGGCAACAAGTGCATGGCCAGGGAAGGCAGCAATATTTACTGCCTTGATGGGAATAAGTGAGAACCAACCTTGCATACTGTTTTTACTGCTTTCTTAGTTAAAGTGTGGTTGTCTGTGACTTTCCCATAAGTCCTTAGGTTTAGCACAAGATGAAAGAAATGAAATTACCAAACATCCAGAGTGGTAGATTAAAATTCTGTGTAACAGTCGCAACTCTAAATGAAACCTAGTGAGACAGAGTGCGGTCAAGCTAAACAAAATCCTAGAAGGACTTAGGCAACTTATACATTTGCCGCAAGGTGGTGTTATATAATTTAATGAAGGAACACCCAAACATGAAAAAGAAAACTAGATCTGAGGTAGGAATAGTTTTGGTGGACAGATGGTGCTCCTGATATTCTGTGTATAACTACAAAAGTAGGATTTATAAAAGTCCTTTTCATTGCTGCTGTCACTGTTCCTTGGGTGTTTCTTTTTCATTTATCATCTTGGTTCATTTTCTGTCCTTTTTGTTTGTATAGCTCAATCAACTGTGATGACGTTTGCTAATAGGGAGAAAAACACATTTATAAATGTGACCTGGGTGTTTGTTTAGAGAGGTTCTCAACTTTACGCACCAATTAATCATCCCCTATCTGTTCCTGTTGTATAGAAAGCTCACCAATGTATTTGTTTAGACTGTTGTGGCAAAACACATTCACAAGTCAGTTTGCAAAAGTTTCATTTCCTCAAGGTTCTGGGAACAACTGGATTTCTAAGAATAATGTGATGCAGAGTAAAAGTCCAGCAAGGCCTGCGTCCTGGTCTGAAGTGGCATAGTAGAGTGGTATGCAGTGAGGCCTGTAGGGTTTTTACAGTCTTTAGAAGGGCCACAGAGGCTCTCAGGACCTCTTTTCAGTGGTCATGAACCCATCCCAACACACAGTAAGTATGGTGTAGCACTGCAAATGGACCCTCAGTGTTGAACACTAGATTACCCCCCTTAGTCAAACAATGAAGGCCAGGAACTTAACTAGACACAGGCAGTCTGGGGCCACTGCACTCCAGAGAGAAATGACACAGGAAGATAATCTGCGAATAAGTCCCTCCTTGAATTGTAACTTTGTTCTTCAGAATATATCCTGGCTTGGGAGTGTGAAGAAGTTTTGAAGAAGACAGAATAGTGGACTGAGATGAGTTACTTCCTGAAGGTACAAAGGGAAGAATGCTGGAACAATATGTTCTGGATAAAAATATCAAATACCAATGAAGAAATTCATTGACTAGTCAAATAAAGTAGAAAAAAAGAAAAATGAGCCCAAACAACCAAAACAAAATAAGATAAAACAACAACAAAATACAATCAAACTAACCAAAGCTACAAAAACAACAAAAATACTAGGCTCATTTCAGATCCAGCATTTTACTCAAAAATGTACCAGAAAGTATTGTTTTAGGGTCAAGTTAGCAATTTGTTCACCACACCCTAAGGAAACTGATTTGGGATGTTCTTCTGTATATGTGTTGCTTTCTTTGGTTAATGAATAAAGGAAGCTGCTTTGGCCTCCGGCAGGGTAGAATTGAGCTAGGCAGGAAAACTAAACTGAGTGCTGGGAAAAAGAAGGCAGAGTCAGGAAGATGCCATGTAGCTGCTGAAGGAAAGAGACTTTACCGGTAAACCATGAGCCTCATGGTAAAATATAAAATAATAGAAAGGGTTAATTTAAGATGTAAGAGTTAGTTAATAAGACGCCTGAGACAACAGGTCAAACAGTTTTGTAATTAATATAGTTTCTGTGTGATTATTCGGGTCTGGGTGGCTGGAAAACAAAAATACAGTCTCCTACAGGAAACTATTTTTCCTGAACCATCAAAAATTTAAACTAAGATAAATGAATCTCTCAAATTTACAACGGCATTTTATGCAGAAAATTGATGCTGGATATGCACAAACCATCCCTTGATGAAACAAAGACAAAGTAGCTGGGCTCTAAGTTATAGATAAGCAGCTATATAGATTCTCTTAATCCACAGTCAATGTTGTCAAAAGTAATCTGTCAAGATAGTAAACAATAGACACTATCAGAATGTAACTAACATAAACCTTCTGTTATCTTCCCTTTTGATATATATTTCTCTGCCTATTATTTATTTATCAGTCTGTCTCTTTGTCTGTCTATCCATCATCTATTATCTATCATCATCTGTCTTCTATCTAATCTGCCATCTGTCTAATATCTATCTATCTATCTATCTATCATCTATCTATCTATCAATCTATTTATCTATCTATCTATCATCATCTGTCTGTCTGTCTACTTATCTTTGTATCTAGTTTGATAAAGTAGAAACAGGATATTAATTTAACTACTTTTTGTATTAGGTCTATATCTAGGACCTTCAGTGTTCAATTTTATTTTACTAATATTACTAAAACTTTTGATTGCTGTGGGATAATGCTCTTGTACACTTTAAAAATTTGTCACTCATACTGGTGAAATAAAAAACTGATTGGCCAGTAGCCAGTCAGAAAGAATAGTTGGGGTGACCAGACTAGGAGAATTCTGGAAAGAGGAAAGGCAGAGAATCAGTCACAATCCAGATACAGAGGAAGAAATATGAGAATGCCTTAATGAGAAAAGGTACCAAGCCACATGGCTAAATATAGATAAGAATTATGGATTAATTTAAGTTGTAAGAGAAAGTTAATAATAAACATGAGCTAATAGACCAAACAATTTACTACTAATATAAGCATGTGCTTCTTTGGAACTGAATGAGTGTGGGACCAGGCAGAATAGAAACTTCTTCCAACATCTGTAATGCTGTGGGCTAAATCCTAGAAGATGTGTTCCTTATGTGCCTAAAGTTTTGACAGTCATGGTATTATCATTTATTCTTTTCAGCATCTGTTATTTATGGTTTTCATTCCATACATATTTCTTTGAGGACACACATGTAATAAAGAAGACAATCACTAATATTTTCCAATTTAGTATGCTACATTTAGTCCATGTCATTTCCAAATTTCTCTGTTTTAAATTAATTATTATTCTTTGTGAAACTGCTTGTAAATTAGCAAAATTGTTTATAGCATTTAGCATATTGTATTATATTTATGAAAATTCTTTATTGTATACAATACATATTAAATGTATCCATTCCCACTACTTTCCCTAACTCCTTCTTGTCTGTCCCTAATTTCTACCCTTTCCCATTTTGTGTCATAACCATGTGTTCTGGGCCAGATTTACCAGGAATGTGTTTCCTGCAGAACAGACCTTAGATCCAACCAGAGAGCCATTGGTAAGAAGCATAACTTCTGCTCAACTAATGCAGTCATGAGCATATCTGGACACGCCAGCTACTACTGCTGATCACAGGGTCCACAGTTGGAAAAGCCTGTTGATGGCCTCCTTTTCCAAGCAGCCTACACAGAACTCTCCAGTTCGATGAATTCTAACAAGCTGGGAAGAAACTTCCTGACAGTATAAACCTGATTTGTTCATGTCCTATAGCAAAACTGTGTAGTGTCATCAACCATAGGGTCTTGCAGTCAAGGTTCAGGGTAACTTGTAATAACAAAGCCACATGGAGCCTAGGGGTCCCATGATCAACAGTGTGAGGGGAAGTTTCCCACAGTAGGCACTTGGTTTTCCATTTTACAACCTATAACTTTTTAAAGGAGCATTATTCCTCTGTATGAAAACTCCAATAAAACACACACACACATACAGATTCACTTGCTGTCACTCACATACACATACATGCATGCAAACACACACATAAATATTTATTTGTTTCAGAAACATGAAATTTTCAAGTCACCATATGGCCTTTCACACTTCCTTAGTGTCAATTATTCCTCTCCCAGCTTCTCCTGTGCTCTGCCCTCCCCTCTCCTTCCTTATTCAAATCTCTTTCCTAGTTATTCCACTTTCCCCCTTCATATGATCTGGATTCTATCCCTTCCATTGACAACTTTCTTCAAAGTTCTGCACAATTTTCCTTCCTATTGTCCTGGATTCTGCAGGCAGCTCATATTGGGCTCACAGATCTATGAAGGTATGATGTTAGGATCCACATATGAAAGAGAATATGCTATGCTTGTCTTTCAGAGTCTGACTTACCTCACTCAGTGTATTTGTTTTCCAGTTCCATCAGTTTACCTGTAAATTTCCTAAGTTCAGTTTCTTTCTGCCTTAATAAAGCTCCATTCTATCACCCAAGCTCACTCAATTATGGATATCCAGGGTTTGTATTTCCTGACTATTGTAGATAGAGCAACACTGAGCATAGATGGCAAGTATCTCTGCAGCACTTATGTGTCTATGTCCTGAGGTTCTTTTGTAGATCTACTTTTAGTTGCTTCTTCTTCACCGTACCCTCTTGTAGACTCATATCTACACTGATTTCCTCCTTTTTTTTTTTTACAAAATTAGGTACTTTTAACTTGAAAATGCCAATCAATGAATGATCTGAGTGAACAGACTGTTCTTAAAACCAGAAACAAAAGACAGTAAAATGCTTTAAAATGAGCCCCAGGCATCATCACAGTAGACATTAAAACCATTTTGAGATCTCCTCTCACCTCTGTTAAAAAGGCTTTAATGGAGAAAACTTTGAACAACAAATTCCTGCAAGGATGTCGGTGACAAGGCAAGTTTACTCTGATGGATGTTGCAAGGAAGGGGCTGCTTGTCCATCCTGGCTGCTTGGTTAGCTTAGCCCCAAAATAACCACACAGAAACTGTATTAATTAAATCACTGCTTGACCCACTAGTTCTAGAAGTGTAAACTGGGTAGCCACTGTGGAAATCACTGTGGATGTTTCTCAGAGAGTCCAAAGCAGAACTACCATTGACCCAGCTATGCCACTGCTGGAGATGTCCACAAGGATGGCTCATCCTTGTTCTTTGGCTTCTGTATTCACAACAGTAAGGAAATAAAACCAGCCTGAATAACTACCAAAGAAGGAAAACACAGCATACATACACAGTGCAATTTTGCCCCGCTGTAAGGGAAAATGCATGGATCAGGAAAGTATTATATGAGGTGAGGAACAGCTGTCTTAAAGTGTCTAATACCTATTCTCTCTCCCAGCTTTTAATGTCTGCACGTATGGAATACATTTTATGGGCTAAAATAAGGAAGGAAAGGAGACAAGAGAGCCTTGCCTAAGATGAAATCTCTGCTACGCCCACTCTCCACAGACCTGCCCACAGCATTGTCTGAACGGAGCCATCCCTCTGTTTAGAATTCCATTCTCCTGACTTTAACGTGTCTGCACAAAAGCCACAATTTTTATGAAAATTTGACTGTTAAAGATGGTAAGCCATCCATTTCCTTTCATTGTCATTCTTATTGTACTTTTTATAATACAAGTCCTTCTTACAGTGATATTTATGATACCCAGAGGTTTTCCTTTTTGCAAGTAGCCTTATAGTAAGTGAGAAGAGTCATTTGTTTATTACAAAATCTCAAAAGGCATTGGAATGAATTGATTTATCAAAGACTCAATAATATCTTATTCTAGAGTTATTTCTCAGTTGAAAAATAAATACTCTTTGCTGGGTGGTGGTGGTGCATGCCTACCAAACTAGCTCTTGGGCGAAGAGACAGGCAGATCTGTGTGAGTTGTAGGCCAGCCTGGGCTGTTCTACAGAGCAAGTTCCAAAGCTACACAGAGAAACCCTGTCTCAGAAAACCGGAAATAAATAAATAAGAAAGAAAGAAAGAAAGAGAAAGGAGGAAAGAGAGAAAGAAAGGACGAAGAAAAGAAAATAATATCCTTTAGTGACTAAATAATTATTGGAAATAAATCTGATAAAAACTGCAGCAGAAAACTGATCTAAGTTTAGACAGGGTCAGTGTACTTTGCACACACCCTGATCTGAGGTTTCCATGGAAGCTGCATCCAGGCAGAGCATCTGCAGATGTTTGGCTCTTTAAGACCTCACCACATTTGACAAATAGGCTTTTGTTACTAAGGGACAAAATAAACAGACATGGTGAGCACACCTGCAATTTCAACATCTGGGATGGAGCTCCAGGAGGATCAGGTCCCGAGACCTGACTTGGCCCTGCCATGAATTCATTCAAGGTCAGCATGGGGTACAGGAGACCACATCTCAAAAACTGAGAGAAAAATTATCTTGGGCTCTATTTCTTGGTTCTGTTAACATCCATTTGCTGCAAACTCCTTTATCTGACTTAAAATCTCTATAGGTCATAGGAAGAACTTTGTGAAAATCTTGAGAACATCAGCAGACTATAGCTTCCATCAACCACAAGGCTAAGAATCTAAAGTAAGATGCCTACAAAAAACAATCTCCTGTTCGTCCACAAACTGCCTACCAGTGTCCCCTCAAGCATATGTGATAAATATGGTGGCTGACAATGGTCTCTTTTTTGTGTTTATCATGTGTCAGGGGAACATGCCCTTCACGGTAACTTCAAACCATGCTATCTGCCATGGTCACTAACACTTGCCTCAGAATAAAACATCTCTTACTCCATTTGGAGCAGAAGTTCTGATTAACATGGAAACTTGAAGCAGCACTTCCACATTAGAATTCCAAATATAAAATTAAAATAATGTTGAATAATATTTATTAAATTAAAGTGTTATCTGTGGGTTCTTAAAATGCATGCAAAAATGTCCTCATCCATACTTGTCAGTGGGTTTTAAAAAATTAATTATGAAAAATAAGGAAATTAATGCATCATTTTGGTTTGCTTTACTGATTTGAATATTTTTAGCAGTTACATTTTTAAAATTTAAAATATGCTCACCATGTGCAATTCTAATTAAATTAATGTATAAAATATGTTGTTTAGCTTACCCTCACAGAGACCTATGGCACTGGCCAGGTGGTGAGCCGAAACAGAAGGCTTGCTAGTGCAAAGCTTCCCTGGGTAGCTAACAAGACCTTATTTCAATAAAATTTATAATAGGCTGAATATGTAGTCTGGTGGTAGATTGATTGCTTAGCATACAAAAGGCACCGGGTAATGTCCCATTAAAAGCCAGAAATATTTCCACAGTCTTCAAAGCTTTATGCTGGCTAGCTTTGAGTCAGTGTGACCCAAGCTGTAGTCATCTGAAAGGGGGATACCACAGTTATGAAATTGTCTCTATAAGATACGGCTGTAGGCAAGCCTATAGGACATTTTCTTAATTAGTGGTTGATGTTGAAGAACTGAGCCCGTTGTGGATGGTACCACTTTTGAACCGATCGACGATCCTGGGTTCTATCAGAAAGCAGGCTGAAAAGCCATGAGGGACACATCACTAAGCAACACCCTGTGTGACATCTGCCTCCAGGGTCCTGCCTCCAGGGTCCTGTCCTGTCTGAGTTCCTATCCTCACTTTAATGGTTTGCCAGCCTGCTTTATGTTTTAAGGCTAATAAAATTTTCCTTAAGAACAAGCAAAGGAACAATGACTACTATAGTCTCTGTCTTCCTTAAGTTTTGTAGTTACTTACCTTAAAATTAAAAAAAAAAATTCTGAGAATACAAAATCTTCTAATGTATGGGTGTTGACAAACATTGACTACATAGACTTTTAGTTTACTGTAAGGCCTAATCCTTCCTTGACTCTACTTTAAATAAATGATCTAGAATTCAAATACAGAAAGAATGCTCCAAAACTTTAGCCTGTATTGTGCTAGCTTCGTGGAAGACTTAACTTGTCCAGACCTCAGTTCCGTATGCTGTGTCCGCTGCTGAATGAGTTAACAGTTGTCTGATTTAAAGTTCCATGTCTAGAGAGACAGGAATAACCTAAAGATATTCTCAAAAGTCTTTAAAGGGTCTTTAACATTTACAGGAATGTCTCAATCTCCATTAAATGACCCATTTCAATCGGTGAGTGGTTCAAATGCTCTCACTCCTGGATTGCGCATCTCTTTAGGAGAGCCGATGGTCTCTCAAAGGCAGTATACATAATGAAGTGGAAATTTCAGGGACTTTCTCTCAGAAATGAGGAGCCTCTGAGTGGCCTTCAGAAAATGAGCATGAGCAGAGAGCTGGGCAATAATTCGAAACCCGTTACAATGTGGTCAACTTTTGATTTCCTTTATAGATATCTTAGGAAAATACTCCCGTAGTATGTATGTGTCAGCATAAAACTGATAATTTTATATACATGCATATTTACATGTACACTATTATGATCTTATTGCAGTACTTTTGCACTGTGGGTATAGTATGATACTTGGAGAAATGTACCTATCGCATAATAATAGAATTAGGCTATCTGGTTCATCCTATCACCTCTGTTGTCTTTCATGCTATGAATGTGGGATCTTAAATGTTTCCCTGGCAATCTTTTAACTTATAAGCTTACATTTATTTTTAGTGTATGTGAGTTCCCTTGTGAATGTGGGCACACACAGACAATGGCGGGTGGGGAAAGGTCAGAGAACAACTTTATGAAGTTGGGTAACTTCCTGCTACCTTTAGCATAGATCAGATTTACCGGGAAAACATCTTGTACTGTTGGGCATCTTGCTGGGTACAATATTGCTTGGAATAGCTACCCTAATGTACAGTGTTTTTCCAAATATTTGTTTTCATTCCAAACCTTTATTTCTACCCTTCCTATGTCTCACTGCTGATGAGTATGTTGTGATTCAGAATCTTACCTAGAATGTTGCAGGGTCAAGATGAAAATGTACAGGAAGTAAAGATGCAAATGTTCACAATAAATCATAACAATCACCACAGTTATAATTATAACCTCTAGGTCCAACAGAACCTTGTTCACTAATACAATGACTGTTTATTGAGTCCTGTACTCCACATTTTTGCATGCATTGTCTGTTAATCACACAGGAAATTTGGCTCCTATTTTTACTTTTCTACACGCACAAAATCTGCTGCTCAAGAGACTTGAACATCTGAGATAATAGAATAACAATGAAATGGCACATTGGATCTCATAGCCAGGGCTAGCCGTCTCTAAATATCAGACATATGTCAAGCAGGAAAGTATAATACAACTGGATCATTCCTCATGTCAGGCTGATAAAGACTAGCTTTCTATCATATTCTAGGCCCTGGGTAAGACTGGGAGGGTATCCATGGAATGACAAAGTACATACATGGTTTTATTTAACTCGATAGTCATTCTGTGAGATGCTGGTGATACACAAGTAATGAGGAATGGTGGATAATTCAGTGATATATACTTTCAAGTAATAGGGAGAAAGAGACAGGACATGCAGAGACACAGGCAAAGAGGAGGCAGTCAGACTCAGAAACTAACAGTTGGGATGTCTTTTTCCCATATATCTGATGTCATATACAAAAGACAGAAGACAAAGTCTGGCTCTTTTATGGTCCTTAATACAGTAACAGTACATGAACTATAGCTTCAAAGATTGGCAAACATGGAAGTGCTAACTGCCCAAGTAGACAGCTCTGTTGTGCATGCATCAAGCTTCATGTGAAACTCCTCTAACATCCTGCATGGTGCGAACCAATTATTTAACCTTCAGAGACCAATAGAACAAAAGATGTAAAATTTTTCAAATCTTTGTAATTTTTAAAAATAGACAAAACAGTATTTCATCTATGTGTTTTCTTATTTTAGGAATATTTTAACTTAGTTACAGATATGTAAAATTATACAATCACAAATACATTGAAACACCAAAATTATGTTGAACTTCTGCAAAGCAACTAAAAAATTACAAGCTGAGTAGTCTTTTTCTGGACAAAAATTGCTCATATCAATGAAACTGAACTAGGACATCTTCCATTTCTTGCATGAAATACATTTCTGTGGCAAATTCTTTTTAATAATCTAACATATAAAAGCATTATGCTATAACAAACATAAAATTAGGTAGAGAAAACAATTACAGAATGGTCAAAATCTCATTAAAATTGTGCAAGGAAAATTATGTATGCCCCATTTGCAATTTTTCTTCATAGCAGAGTATCAAATGATTCATAATTTGAGAGCCAACTTTAGTCTTCTCCTAGACCTACTTGACCTTGTAAGTGTTTCTTGATTTTAAAGGATGACATTTAATTAAAACTGCCTTGCTGAAGCGCAGTAATTATCGGTGCAGATAAAAGAGATTCACGAAGGCTAAAACGGTTGGATTGGTTAAAGAAACACAGATTTTTTTCCTTACCATTGCATTGTATCATTTACAAGATACAATGTATTATCTGGTTTCCTATCATTTAGAAGCACATCATCTTGCTGGTTGAATTGGCATCCACGATTGTGGAAGAGGCATTTCAATTAAGCCCAGAGTCAAACAGACTTCAAGAATCCTCTACCTTTATTTGCAGTGCTGTGCATAAAATTATTCGAGCATTACCTGGAAGAATGAGAACTCATGGAGGGTGAAATCGTACCGAGATCTCCCTCTTTACGGGATGATGTCTTTCTCTTCACAGTCTGTGCTCCTTCAGTGAGTGACATTTAGGATCTTGTATGAATAATCACTGAATTCGGTGCCTGTGTATCTTTAAGGTCCCACGCCAGTACTAAGCCCAAACATACTTTGATCTTTTCATGAGAAAATGATTTTCATTATAAAGGTCAACATGAAATAAGTGATGTTTTTGTTTACTTTAGGAGCTTAGTTCCTCCTTCATTACAATGCCAACTGCACAGGGGGTTCTGTCTGCACAGACTGTCAAAACAATTGAATTATTTTAAAAGACGGTCTATTCTTTACACACAAATGGTTTCAGACTTTCTTGAAAATACTAGTTTTGTAATACGACCTTTAATATTTAAAATATTTATTTTTCAGATTGTTGTGAAATGTGTGTATACATGAGGAAATGATGCATATTGGTTTTTATATATGTAGTGTATACAGTCCTCTGAGCTTTACTCTACTTTTCCTGAACTGAGATTTCTAGTTATTAGAATTTTGACTCGCTTATTCTTTTGTCAGCTAATATTACCATAAAGCAAAACATTAATGCTTTATTTAATATGTTTTTCCTTTATTGACGTTGTGTTATGGCTGTGCATAATGTCTAGCTGTAACAGACTCTTCTGTCAGTACAGTGTTTCATAATCATTTTCCGCTGACATCAAGATAGCAGGTGTTTAATGCTGGGAGTTCATGCCCACGTAACAATGAATTTCTTTGGCCTTGACGTATTTAATGGACAGATTTGGAGGATCCTCTAATGATAAAGATGACAAATGGATTTAAAGTAACCTTCGCTAATTGTGTCTTTTCTTATCTCAATAAAATGAACATATATCATTTTATCTGGGTAAAAATGTCCCGGTTTATAACTACCATCCATACTGATTTAGAGATAGAAAGAGCAAACATCATTAAAGTGAAACTCTGGGGTTGGCTAGCCTCATAGTGCGTGCTCATTTCCGACAGGGCCAGCCTTGATTCCATTTTATGATCTCTAGGAAGATAAACTCACACCCTCAAAGAGCCTTTGCTTGATCTTATGAACATAATCATGACGATAACAGCAGTGGAGGTCTCAGTGAAGGTCTTCATATGAGCAATAATATGCCTAAACCTAATACAAATTAATGTTATAAAGAAAGTTGGTGTAATACACACTTGTAGCCTAGCTCCTGGAGGTGGAAGCAGAATAGCCATCCTCAGATCCATAGGGATCTTCAGGCTATCCTCAGCTATATGAGGACCTGTCCCAAGGAAAAGATTTACTGAAGGAAGACTGGCTTAACATTCAGGGCAAGCCTATCTCTCACATACCTTTGTGTAAAAGAAAATTTAAAATAGAATGAATTGTATAATGCAGAAAGCTTCTTCTTGAGCGGATTCGCATCTCCACTTGCTACCATCGAATGGTAGGCATACCATGGAATACTTTAGCCGGAATGTATTTTCACCTGGTTTTTCACTGGGTACGATATACCAGTGGATGGGCCCATATAATTTCTACTATTCAAATTTGTTAACAACATTCATAGAAACAAGCAACTCTTGGCAACCAAGTTTCCTTTTCCTTGTTGCTACTCTGATGAAAAATGAAAAGAAGATGCAACATCAGATGGCAAATTATGACCAATGTTCTGTGTTAGAATTTATGGCTGTTTTTCTGTTTCAGATTAGTATTTTGAAAAGTAATTAGAGAAATTAAAATTCCTTCTTTATAGGGAAAGCCAAAGGCACTAAAGCAAGAAAACTTATTTAATAATCTTTTTATCCCATTATTCTTCAGAAATAACTGTACCATTTGTTCTTTTATGGTTAAAGGAAGATAATACAGAAAGTTGATGGGAATTAGGAGGAAGGAGGCAACGAATAACAAGATTTGAAACAGACAGAAGTTCGGGAAGACAATCATTGAGTAATTTCTCAATAAGAAATCATTGAGGAAGAAAGGAGGGAAGGTAGGGACAGGAGCTTCAGAAAAAGGATGAAGACAAGTGCAGAAATGTACACAGCTGGAAGAGGAAGTCATGAGTCAATAAAATCGAACTGAGCAGATCTGGCCATGGAAAGAGGGAGTGTTCCTGTAGTACAAAAGACATTTAACTAAGAGCTGCACACAGATGACACTGAATGGCATCTGTGAGTCAAGAACACTGAACATGCAACACTGACAGCGCAAATAGATGCATCCTACCATCTTCATCTCATGGAAAAACTCAAGTAAACAGAACATGCTCTTGCAATAATGGGCCATCAGATATTAAGAAAATTAATGTCTGATAACTTAACATACAGGTTAAGAAAAGAATAGGAAAAAAAATTAGTGCTTCTATTAAGAGGTGTCCCCCATCCACTAAAATGCTCAGTTATCCCTTCTGTATTGCATTTGTTACTATCATTTTAGATTTGATGATATTGACATTAAAGAATGGAATATCATCTAGAAGTCACAAATCCCTGTTATCGGGAATAGAAGAATATTCAGAGGCAGTTGGAGACAAATCTCAGCATAGTCCCATTATACTGCATGGCTGTTGACCTGAGGTTGGTATAAGGTAAACTATACCACTATGGAAGGGCTCTGCTTTCCACACTGTGGTGGGTCTGCCTCAAAGGAAGATGAAAGTGCAGACATATCCTGGTGTTCTATTTGAATCCTGGCCATGGGACAGTATGGGGAAATGTTTTCAGTCACAAATAAAAGTCAAATTATTGGTAAATTTGTCAGAGACTGAGCGAGACTGCCCATGGACAGTACTAAATAGATATAATCTTTTGCGAGACACAGTGGCCAGCAAATTTGTTTGTTTGTTTGTTTTTTGACACGAGTCAATATTCTACTATTAGATTCCATGGCATACTCAGATGTTTCTTTGAAGAGCCGTAGCTACCTAGTGTGGAAGCGATAGATGTGCCTTTCTGACCTGCAGAACACTTGTGTCAGAAGCTATAGACGGTTTCATCTAGACCCTTCAAAATCAGCAAACTCTGCTGAGGCACTGGCTAAAAGCCTCAGGAAGAAAGACAATGGGAAAGCTATCCAGTGTGAATTCACACTGAAGTTGGATTTAATTTCCATGTGGAGAAGATGCCAGAATTAAGGATACTCATTTACTGTAATAATCCTAGTAGGCAATAAAGAGAGTATGTCTCCCAGAAAAATGGCAATTAAAGAGGAACAAGAACTCATAATGACATGATATAGATAAAACTTATCCTTCCATAACTGAATACACCAAGAGGAACTGCTTCACACTCTACAGGACAAAGAGAAACCCAACCTCACAGATCTGAAGAAGCTACACAACATGGGTATGAGAAAAACATCAAAAGATGAACTTGGGGAAAGTCCTGTGCTTTTATAGAACATAAGAACTCCTGCCTCCAAGGGGGAGAGAGGTCAGTGCTATGTACAGATGGGCCTGGAACTCAGAACTGCAGCTTGCCGTTCCTGTGCTTTATCCCAGTGACAGTATTTGGGGAAGGAACCCTCTGCATTGCCTTTGCTCTTCTAGATCAGACACGAGATGTAGGCTAGATTAGCTGCACTACAAGCTTTCACAGGGAGCAGAAGAGAAGCTGACACCTAGACATTGTCAGTGGCCCAAATCTATGATTGGGCACACAGTCAGCACATGAGCCCTGCTGTCATGGTTCGGCAGAGTGTGGGTATGAGTAGTTTCAGACGCGGAGTGCCAGAGTCAAGTCTGAGCACCGCACAGCAAATGCAGTAAAGTGGGGGAGAGCAAGTGCTGGGCCAACGTTGAGCCTAAGCTGAAGCCTCCATGTTTGTAAATAAGTGGAATGGGCCTGACAAAGATGGTCCACCCACCTCGTGTCAGAGTGTGGTGTGCAGCTAGCCAGAACAGCGATGTTGCCATCTTATCTCAGCACACACTGACTGACGAGTCTTGATTGATCCATGGCGTCTTTAGGAGGAAGTGTGCATAGGCACACTCTACTCACTGTTTATTGTCATAGCTGAATCAGAAGCATTTTCAGACAAACACATGGGTAACTCACTTATCCTTAAGCACATCACTTTATCCCAAGCAAAAACAATATGGATATGATGTTGAAATTATATTTGGAATAATAAGAAAGCCATCTTTCTGAGATTTTGTTAAAATTCCCTAATTCTCCAAATTGGATCGCATCACAGTCTGACTGTTATTTTGATCCCAAATGGCTAGAAACTTGTAAATTTCATCTCTGCTTTCTCACTTCCTGATCACATTTGTGTCTGCTTGCTTCTTAGTACATCTAAGGAAAGGAAGTTCATCTATGTAGCCTGGCATCACTGTCTCAAGTCCTGACCACTGTAAAGACCTGAAGTCTGATTTGGTTTCTGGCTACTCAAGCTATATTTAGAACTACCTGAGACTCACAAAGCTCGTGTAGTGAGCTCCTATCTTTCTCTTTTTCTCTCTCTCTACCTGTCTTCCTCCCTCTCCCTCACCCCTCTCTCTTTCTCTTTGTGTGGGCGTGTGTATGCATATGTTCTTAACAAGTTGGAAGCCCTGTCTTTCAAGCAGCTTGGATGGTCTGAACCTCTTACAGGCAGATGACTGATCTCTCTGCCTCCAGGCAATGACGTTTTTCTGAGCTTCTCTATAGAGTTCAACTGGTCTGAGATTGTCTCTCAGACTTCTTACGGGCTCATGTGCACATAGGGAGGGAATGGTCAAGAGAATCTGGTCAGTTTTAGGAACTTCCTGAAGCCTGTGAATTATGCATTCCTTGAATTAAATGAACTTCCCTACAGGACAGAATGTGCCACCTTCCTTAGAGTGTTCTTCAAATCAGTGTGTATCCCTTCAAGGCAGGAGGGTTTGTCTCAGGGGAAATTACTACATAACAGGTATGAACAACGTTTTTCATTGAAGATAAGTCCTTTCAGTTGCAGAATAAAGAGTTATTTATTCTAGACTTGCAAAGAATAAAATAAATATAGTATCAGTCCTACCACCCCTCTGAAAAATCCATGTGGCATTTCTAATCTTCACTGATTAGCTAACTAGGTATAGAGTACATGATCATCATTTGTGATTTAAGAATGCACGGATAAGAACTTTACTACTAATATAATTTTATAAATGGCTAATAAAATATTCTCAAGTGATAGGTCATTTTTTAAAAACATTCAGTTACTGTTTTGATTGGCTTTCGAAATCCAGTCTCCAATAGCTACAATAGACCATTATCAAAGACCTGCCTTTCTGAAACACCTCATACCTTGCCTACTGCCTAAAGTAAGTTCTCTGATAAAATACTCATCAAAGGGATAAATGATCCTTGTTTCCATCCAATGGAATTTTATCACAATTATATTACTGCTACTTTTAATTAGCTGATAGAATTAAGTCCTATAATATCTAAATAAAGAATCATGACTGAAGTCAAATCTCAATAGACGTTTCTTCATTTTTATACTAATTCGTATATAATGATGGAAATCATAATATTTGGGCACATTTTACCATGACTAATCCTTCAATCTTGTCTCTGTCATACGCCAGAAAGTAAATTTCTGAAATTTACTTTCCTAAAGACTACCAGCTAATTCATTAACAATCGCTTTATTTAGGTAATGGAAATATGCAATAATGGGTTTAAATAAAGCCACCTGTCTCTCTGTACATGTTTAGGAGCTCCAGTCATTGCTTAATACTATTGGAGACTTATAATCTACTATTCTATCTCTATTTATCTTCCTGTAAAGGCTTATGATTTGTGTGTTTTAAAAGTTTAGTTAAATAGTTTTTTTCTGTATTTAGTCAAAATATAGCCAGTGTCCAGATGGTTGGGTTTAAAGAAAGTCTCCATATATGCTTTTAAGGTCAGATTTAGCAGAAAACTCAGCTTCCAGGCTGTCTGTCCTGTGATATTAATATATTTTCTCTCTTGAATGTAAATTAAGAAGAATCACTGTCAAGATGTTCCTAGGTTAAGATACAAAGACACATACATTCTATTTTTGAGAAGACTGCTTCTTAGAATTTAGTGAAAGAAGATGCGCTAAAATAATTGAACTTATCTGTTCTACACGATGGAGATACTCTTTTTCCCAACTTTAAGGTGTTTAGTTAAGTGTTTTATTAAACATATATGTCTTTCATGTGGGAACTGCACATAATTTTATTTACACCCTTGGGTCAGATGGTGACTAATAACTTTAATTCCATTGTATTTGTTCATCGGAACTCTCATGTACCATGTTTCCTGGGAATTCACACTTGGGGGTTCTGACTTCTCCCTGAACAGACCGCAAAGCTGACATTACCATTTCCCAGGAACCAGTCAACGTGGCATTTTTATGCAGCACAGAGAGTCTGTTATGAAGCCTCCCGAAGTAGGGTGATGTGTGTGCTGAGAGGTCTGCTATGGGGGCTCTGGCACTTATCCTACAGGCTAACAAATTACTCTGTCACATTTTCATAGATTCTAGTAGAAGACACAAGGATTCTAGGTGAGAGGCCAAGTGTGTATTACTCACAACACACACCAAAAAAAAAATAAACAAAGCAAAAATATAAAAACCCAACAACAGTGTAAGCCTCAAAATATTCGCTTTGTTTTCCTACCTAATTGACAGGAAAGGGATTTAAGGGAATGCCCACAGCTCCTGGCTATAGGGCACCGACCTTCCTCATGTAAGACAGCATGCCTGCTTTCCATCCTAGGAGCACTGGCTTTGTCTTTCAATGGGGTGGATGCTAAAGTATTATGGACAACACAGTCTAAACCAAAGAACAGCTTATTTGACACCAGTGAGAGGTCCAAAAACAAAATAATTATTGAGTCATCTCAATAAAATTAATCCTGTTTCCTAGCTTTTTTTTTTTTTTTTTTTGATTTTCGAGACACGGTTTCGCCGTAGCTTTTTTGGTTCCTGTCCTGGAACTAGCTCTTGTAGACCAGGCTGGCCTCGAACTCACAGAGATCCGCCTGCCTCTGCCTCCTGAGTGCTGGGATTAAAGGCGTGCACCACCACCGTCCGGCTCCTAGCCTATTTTTGATGAAAACCATTAGACCATTATCCTGACTACTCTGCTTGATCTGTCTGACAGAAACTGGGGCCATATCTGTTCAATTTTGTTCTTTGAGCTAGTCATCCCTTTTCCAGACAATAAGATTGTAAGTTCTAAACTCAGTCATAATAAGACCTTAAAAGCAGCTGTCACAAACCCACCATGGTTTATTTTCAAATGCCATATTTTTTTCTTACATTTCAACCTTATTACTAATATCTGCCCCAGATGCAGCAGAATCCATCAATAAATTTGAATAATCATGTCTAATTCAACGAAATTCTGTGACGGCATGTAAAGTTGCCCACAGTGCAGTGGTTTCTCTCAGGTCTGCTCTGCTCTTTACAGAAACTTTGTTATGAGTGTTGACTCTAAAATGTGTGATCTAGTCGGTGACCACTTGCATTTATCAAGAGCTCATCGAGTGCAGGTTGGGTGGAATATGAACATGTATAAGAAACCACCAATCAAAATGCAGGAAGTCCAGACAAGCCTGCACTCAGGTTCACATAAGTTCCCGGCAATACACAAGACCACATCCAAGAGTAGTTGTGAGATTTCTCTATCTTTCCTATGCTCATGGCTCTATAATAAACTATTCACATAATACAATTTTTATTTCAAATGTCCCTGGAAATCCAAATTGAGCTCTTATGATATTGAAATCTGCCTTTCCTGATATCTGTAATTTTCTGAAGCATATTTCCAGATTCTATAGAATGTACCTTTTATGAGTTCCTACTGAGAAACAAAATCGTGTATAATACAAGTTCTCAGTGGTTTTGTCATTATTACAATAAACATTAGGTAGGTGTCACTAGTACTTTCATTCTTACATGGGAGATGAGTGCTAACAATAAAACAAATAACTTGATAGAAAATAAAAACAGCCCGGTGTTTAGCAGGTGGCTGAGTGGACGATGTTTTCCTAACATGTAAAAGGTCCTCAACAGGGCAGCACATTGTGTCACTATGATGCTGTGGGCCCTTGAATTTGTGAATATAATATGTATAATATCTTGTACCCTAAAGTAATTATTGTACTTTGTATAAAATATTTGAGGGGAAAAATAAAAATCCAAGTTTCCACACACATGAGTGAAGCCATCTTTGTAATATTTCTTAAATTTCATTTTTCCCGGGCATACATGCATACAGTTTAAACTACATTAGACATATTAAAATGCTTTATATTTCACATTCTTGAGGGAGAAGTATTTAAAAAAAGACTTGTTTGCTGTGCCAGGCTAAACTACAAATTTTGCATTTACAGATTACTCTGGATGAAATTATGTGATACCTTTGTTGCTTAAAGTCTGCTTTCTTAATACTTCCCAAGCAGAACCACATTGAAAGAAGTCAGTTTTAAAAGCACTTCAAGTACAAGACTATGTGGTTGAATGAAATTTTTGATAAAGGCAAGTGTGGTAGTGTAGAAACAAGTGGCACCAATTTGGAACAAAATTTTTGATAACTAAATTAAAATTATCCAAATGTACTGTTTCCTTATGTGATACATTAATAATAAAAACACTTTAGAGGCACTTGGAAAGCCTTAAATTGGAAGATGACAAAATTTCCATTCTGTAACTCAGTGGAAATCTGATGCAATATTCTTCATGATCTGCCTGCAGTTTCAGACAGCTTCAGTTACTATGAGTAATGGTAACCATAGCAACATGACAGGGAACAATTAATGAAGGGAATTCAACTTCAAAATCAGAAACACATTCTAAATTACAAATATTAGAATAATAACAATGCCTAATGCCTCTTCCCACCTTCAACTTTGCTTAAATAGCTCTTCTGATTAATAATTGTGATTTTGTTCTCATATATATGACACACACATATGCTTATATATGAGAAAGGAAAAATAAGTGAATTTGTCTTATTATTAAGACTATACAAACTGCCTAAATATCTGCAAATAAGAGAAAACATATTCTCTTTTTTATCTCTTTCACAACCATCAAGGGATTGGCTTTTGAAGGTAATCTGTCAAAGTGTTATCTCAACTTGGCTGTAGAGTTTGTATCTGCCATACACTAGTTTTATGACCTTAGTTATTTATTGACTCTTCTAACCATCTAATTTTCCAGCAAAAATGATATTGCTGATAATAATGTTACCTATTATTGTATTTTAGAGAAAGCAATCTGGAAGTAAAGTAACTATTTTAGTGACCACAAGGGAAGAATAAACTCTCAATGAATGTCAATAGATTCACTAACAAGCATAATTATCAAACATGTCATGCACTCTTCTTGCTCTGTGAGGGAGCAGTAAATGGGACAGAAATAATTATTTACCTAAGAAATCAAGCTTTTGGATAAATAATAAAGATGTAAGTAAACTAACACACAAAGATGCAATTTCTGGATTGCTGAGTGCATTAAAGAAGATTAAAAATAAGCATCAGATGTGGTGATATCAGTGAGAAGTGAGTTAAGACTGTGGGTAAGGGGCTTTCTGGAACCTGACCTTTAGAAGGAGGAAGCAATGTGGATGACAAGAGGGAAGGTGGGTTTCTGGTAAACAGTTAGACTCCAGGTTACACTGTTCCACATAATGACTGCTCCAACTTCAGCACCATGAACTCCATCAGCATCACTGGTTATTCATCTTTTTTCTAGTTGGATAAGCATTCATCAAAGTGGTCTGGAAGGCCTGGTCTTTCTCTGACACAGAGGAGAAAATGGTTGTCAGAGGCAGGTGGTGGGCATAGTAAATGAAAGATTTGGTCAAACTGTGTGAAATCCTGCTTCTCAGGAAGAATGACTCCTTCCATCCACTGTATAATCAACACGATTATGGCCAGCATTGGATACATGAAGCAGCTAAGAGGACATTCATTGTTAGCTCAAAGAAAGACAATATTTTCTTTACTGTATATGATAATTATTATGATTTGATCACTCTCTTTTTGAAATACAACTTTCCTTCTATAAATACATGAAACTATGGTTTGTTAATTCAAAATAAAATAAAACAATTCAGCAACCTCACACAACTCAATTGCAGGTTCCCCCAGTCAAAACAGTAGATGACAGGCCCCCTGTCAGCCTAACTGTCCCACTCATTTGATTCTGTTCCCCAAGACTCATTCCACACCCACCCCTTCCACCGCATTGCCAGTCTTAAGGTCAGGCCCATTCCCCAAACTGGGGGAACTCCTGATGCTCAGGTGCTGGCCATACCCGTTAGGAGAACAGAGACACTCTTTGCTGCAACAAAGGTCAAACTAATTCACAGAAAGTCAGCACCCAACTTGGACAAAGACTACTTACTAAATCAGAGGTTACATAAGCCAGCAGAAATCCAGGCCACAAAGCATAGGAGTTTAAATTGAAAACATAAACCAAAGAATGAAGCACCCATCTAACAAAGACAAACTCAGAAATCAGAAGACAGGTGCCATTGTAAGAATACAATCAACAACAGCCAGGGTAATGAGACACCACCAGAGCCCATCCACCCTACAAGAGCAAGACATGAACATTTCAATGTCTCTGAACCACCTGAAAATGACCTTAAAACCAAATTTATGAAGATGAGAGAGGTCCTTAGAGAGGAAATGAAAAACTCTCTTCAAGAAATCAAGGGGAAAAAAAAAACAACAAAAAGAAAATGTGGAAGAAATCAGTAAAGTCCTTAAAGAATGCCAAGAAATTTTTTAAAAAAGAAAAGAAAAAAAAACAGGTAAAGGAAACTATTCAAGATTTAAATATCTAAACACAAGCAATAGAGAAAGCACCAACAGAGGGAATTCTAGAATTAGAAGATCTGGGTAAATAGCAGGAGCTACAAACATAAGCATCAACAGAATAAAAGAATCTTAGGTGTTGAAGATAAAGAAAATGTTAAAGCTAAAAAAAAAAAACTGTGAACACAAAACATTCAGAAAATCTGGGCCACTATGAAAAGATCAGATCTAAGAATAATAGGGATAGAAAGAAAAGAATCCCAGATCAAAAATCCAGAAAAATATATTTACCAAAATCACAGAAGAAAAATTTCCTAACCTAAAGGAGTACCTTACTATAAAGATATAAAAAGCTTACAGAACACCAAGTAGATGAGATCAAAAAAGAAAGTCACCATGCCACCTAATAATCAAAACACTAAGCATACTGAACAAAGAAAGAATATTCAAGGCTACAAGGGGAAAAAGCCAAGTAACAAACATAGGAAGACATATTAGAATATACAAAACTTCTCAGCAGAGACTCTGAAAGCCAGAAGGACCTAAAAAGGTGTCTTGTAGACTCTAAGAGATCATGAACACCAGCACAGACTCAGCAAACCTTTCAATCAGTAAATATGGAGAAAAAGAGATATTTGATAACAAAGCCAAATTTAAAAAATATCTAGCTACAAATCCAGCCCTACAGAAGGTACTAGAAAGAAAATTCCAACCCAATTAAGTTAACTACATCACAAAACACTGGCAATAGATAATCTCAAGTTCAGTAGAATTCAAAGAAGGGACACACACTCCACACACACACAATACCATCACTAATAAAAACAACAAAATAACAGAAATTAACAGCTACTGGTCATTGATATCTCTCAATATCAATGAACTCAATGCCTCAATAAAAAGACATAGGCTAATAAAATGGATACAAAAACAGAATCCATCATGTTGTATATAAGAAACACACTTCAATATCAAAGAAAGACATTACCTCGGAGTGAAATATTGGGAAAATATTTCCCAATCAAATGGATCCTAGAAGCAAGTCTACTTTAGCTATCCTAATATCTTAAAAAAATAGACTTCAAACCAAAATTAATCGAAAGAGATGGAGAAGGACTTTTCATACTCATCAAAAGAAAAATCCACCAAGATGATGTCTTAATTCTGAAAATCTATGCCTCCAAAGCAAGAGCACCCATATTTTAAAAACAAACAAACAACAACAAAATTACTGAAGCTTAAATCACACATCACAATCCACACATTAATAATGGGAAATTTCAAAACACCACTCTCAACAATGGATAGGTCATCCAGATAGAAACTAAATAGAGAAATAATGTAACTAACACACGTTAGGAATCAAATGAACCTAACAGATACTTGAGAAAATTTCAACCAAAAAAAAAAATGTACCTTACGGTCAGCACCTCATGGAACCTTTTCCAAAATGAATATGAATATACTCAGTCACAAAATAAGTTTCAGCAGATACAAGAAAACTGAAATAATCCTCTGTATCCTATCAAGCCACTATAGATTAAGTTAGATTTCAACAACAACGGAAACATCAGAAAGCCAACAAATCCATGGAAACTGAACAAGTCTCTACTTAATTACCAATGGGTAAATAAATAAATAAGTATAGAAAGAAGTTAAAGACTTCCTTGAATTCAATTTAAAATGAATGTACAACCTACACAAACTGAGGGGACACAATGAAAGTGGTGCTAAGAGAAAAGTTCATAGCACTCAGTGCCTTGTAAGGAATTTGGAGAACTCTCACGATAGCAAATTAACAGCACAGCCAAGAGCTCTAGAACCAAAAGAAAAATGTACCCAAGAGGAGTATATGGCAGGAAATAATCAAAGTCAGGGCTGAAATCAATAAAACAGAAACAAGGAGAAGAATACAAAGAGTCAGTGAGACAGAGTTGGTTCTTTGAGAAAATCCACATGATAGACAAACCATAATTCAAGCTAATTAAAACACAGACAGAGAATATCCAAATTAATAAAACCAGAAATGAAAGGGTGACATAACAGATATGAGGAAACCCAAAGTATCATTAGCTCATACTTCAAAAAATTGTATCCTTTATTTTTTAAAGAACAAAATTTGGAAAAGCAAACTAAAATTGGAAAATCTAAAAGAAGTAGACAAATTTCTCGATAGATACCACGTACCAAAGTTAAACCATGATCAGATAAACAATTTAAATAAAATCATAACCCACAGGGAAGTATAAACTCTCATTAAAATCTCCCCATAAACAAAAATAGCAGGGCCAGATGGCTTTAGTTCAGAATTCTTCATGACTTTCAAAGAACTAATACCAATACTCTTCAAATTATTCCACAAAATAGGAACAAAAGGAACATTGCCACATTCATGTTAAGAGACCACAGTCACTCTGATACCCAAACCACACAAAATCTCCACAAAGAAAATTGTAGAGCAATTTCCTTCATGAACATTAATGTAAAATATACTCAATGAAATACTTGCAAACCAAATCCAAAAACATATAAAAAAGATCATCCACTATGACCAAGTAGGCTTCATCCCAGAGATGCAGATAGAGTTCAACATATGAAAATCTGTCAATGTAACCCACTTTATAAATAAACTGAAAGAAAAACACCAAAAAACACAAACAAAACCACATATTTATTTCATTTGATACTGAAAAATCCTTTGACAAAATCCAACACCTATTCATGATATAAGTTTTGGAGGGATCAGGTATGCAAGGGACATATCTAAATAAAACAAAGATAATTTACTGAAAATCTATAGCCAACGTCAAATCAAATGGAGAGAAATTAAAAACAATTCTACTAAATCAGAGACAAGATGAGGCTTTCCACTGTCTTCATATCTATTTAAAATAGTACTTAAAGTTCTACTTAAAGAAATAAGACAACAAAAGGAGAGCAAGGGGATATAATTTGACAAGGATGCTCTATCCCTTCCATTATGTCAGTATTTCTAATTGAGGCCCTCACGCTGTAGCTCAAGATGGCCTGAAATTCAATCTTTAGCTCAGAGTAGCCTCAAACCCATACCAATCTTCATGCCTCGGCATCCCCAGTGCTGGAGATGCAGACATGCTGTACCACACCTTATTTGTGTACTTACATTTAGACTTTCACTTTGGTCTGTCTATCTCTTTTGTTCTGGGTCTCTATCATATTGCTTTGGTGTCAACTTTAATTACTTTTGTCATTTTCATATATCCACTTATTTTTGACATTTTCATGCAAATTAAATGTATAGTTATTAAGTTTAGTTCATTATTATAATACCAGGGAAGCAATATCTAGGAAAAGAATCATTTTCTCTGCTTACAAGTGGTTTCTGTGAAGCCTGAAGAGCTGAGTTCAATCCTGGGGATCTTCATGATATAAAAAGGAAAAGAACTGACTCCCATGGTGTACATGTATACATGCGTGTGCACACACACACAGATACAACTGCACACAGACACATGCACACTAAATAAATAGGGCCTAAAAATTGCTTCGGTGTTTTACATTTTAAAGGAAGAGCGGCAAAAATTAAGCAAACTCTGCATATGTGGTGGGGGAAACTGAAGATTTCAACTGGAAACAGACAGTAATAGGCATGCGTAGCATGTGATAATTAAAATGATTGTCAAGTCCTCTCTGATAATATTAAAATATAAACTGATGTCAACATAGAGGGGAAAAGTTAACCAGAAGCTTTGGGCTGTGGTTGGCTTTTAGGAGAAGGATTCCTGCAGGGCTGGCACAGCCCTGGAGTTTAGCTGTAGGGGAGGCTGCCTTGCTTAGTGATTAAGAAGAAGCCCATGTGGCTGACAGGCGTGAGTGAGAATGGAACAGTGTCCAGGAGTCTGGAGCCCTTGAATTAAGCAAGCAACACACATCCAACTAAACATGGGCAGTTTATTACTGCTGACGGTGTGATGAACTGCTACCACAGCCACTATTTATTTTCTTGTTTTTGTTTTATTGAATATTTGCCGCGCACGGCACCCCTGTGTCTGCGCTCTGTGCCCTGGCACCCAGTTCGCGAGCTTCGGGGGGCTGGAGGTTAAAATACGCAGACACACACAGACAGAGAGACAGCGACACGAGTCATCCTTGAATTGCCCCAAAATGCCCCCTTTATTGTGTTCAGGGGCAGATTATATAGAGATAGCCACGCCCCGGTCAAACCCACCAGAAACCACTCTCCTGCCATCAAGAACTCCTGAAGGTCTTGTGCTCAGAGCAGCTGTAGGCACTCAGATCAGGGGATTACAAGAAATTCAGGATCTGAATTTCTCACTGCTCCCAACAAATATTTTCTCCTGAGTTCGACTTGTGAGACATTATTCTTTGCGAGTATGAAGGCATGTGCATGTCTGTACTGAAAAAATCCCATCAACACACTTGTCTTTTTCTAGACTGTGTAAATATTCACAACCTTATTACAAATATATCTTATCAATACTGCTTTCCTGGGATCAATTAGCTTTTGATTTGGGGGGGGGGTTGTTTGTTTTGTTTTTGTGTCAGTGGAAATTGAAAGACAGGTAAATTAGTGTTTCAATTGTTATTCCTTTACTAGTAATAAGTACATGTGATATGTACTTTCTATCACTTATGGAAAGCTTTCTCTTAAATGCTGATAGTAATTTTTATTCTATAATTGATTTTGTAGTTTATGTGGTTGTCATTTGCTTAGCAGTGCTGGACACATCTACTATATTCAGTTGAATGATAACTTGGAAAGAGAAAAGCATTCAGTGTGTTTTGTACATTTGTTATTTTCCATTGCTGTAATTCCTCAAGTGATGTCCTAATTACTATATACCCCCTTTCTTTAGAAATAATTATCAAAAATTTTGTTCTGGATATGTTCTATCCTGGCTTCCAGTTGATTTTTTCCTGTTTATTCTCTTTTGTTTTTGTTGAAAAAAGTCTACTTAGGATTTTTGAGGAATAACAACAGATATTATTAACTCTTGCACAGGATTATGGAGGGGGGCCTTTGTTAATTGAAAGGAGCTAGACCTTATAAACTAGCTGGGTCTTCATGGCAGTCTTCATCCCATCTTCACCTTGAAAGACAAGTCAATAGGACTTTTGCTTTGGTTCTTAGTAAGAAAGAATTTTCTGGAGGTCTAACAGAAGGACTGACTTAGAGCCCAGTGTCTGCTTATCTCTGAAATATTGATGGCACCAGTGGTTCGTGCCTCGTGGTGACTGTGATGCTTATTGCTTTTGTTGGCAATGTAAAGTAGTGATGGACACTGGTTGTTCACTGGCATTAGGCATGTCCTTCTCACAAGAGTGCTTAGAGCACCACTGTTTCTGGGGCAGATAGGAATCCTTTGCATTAGAACCTAATGGCAGTTGTATAACCATGTTTAGTCTTCAGTAAAAGAAAGCATTTGTAGGGCTGGAGAGATGACTCAGTGGTTAAGAGCATTGCCTCCTCTTCCAAAGGTCCTGAGTTCAATTCCCAGCAACCACATGGTGGCTCACAGCCATCTGTAATGGGGTCTGGTGCCCTCTTCTGGCCTGCAGGCATACATGTAGACAGAATATTGTATACATAATAAATAATTTTTTTTAAAAAAAAGAAAGCATTTGTTTGTTTTCTGTGATTCAGAAATCTCTGGATTTGTGCTGTATTTATCTAGAACATTCCCCTTACCTAGAAAGAAATATATAGTGACTAAGTTACCCAAGTCAGTCACAACAGCATTTAAGATGCCTAAAGTTGTGGTGTCTGCAGGGGGATGGTACTTAATAATGCTTAAAAACTGTTATGCACACAGTACAGATCAGTTTCACTAACACTCGCTCTTATTTTTAGGGGTCTTACTGTACACCAGTAATGTCTGGGTGACAAAAGCATGTCCAACTGGAATAGATTATAACAATACTGGGTTCCTTTAAAATACTGTGAATGCTAACCTACAGAACTTTGCCTGTACATTCTTCAATATTCAGTTAAACATTGAAAAGACATAGATTCTTTTTATTCCATTTCTGTGTGAAATTACATCCACTCAGCCATTTATTCATTCTTGAGTCACTCATTCAGTCACTCAATGGTACTCATGAAACTGTCATAAGTCAAACCTTCAACCAAGAAGGAATGGATGTCACCCCAATCTTCTCAATGTACGCACAACATTTATTCTTGCTGCAACCTGCATGTGTGCACTGTTCATCCCAAACCACCTCATTCCATTCTGTGGACTGTAATGCCAAGAGCATCTTCACCCACATGTGTGATTGACATCCAATGAGTAAGCAGGGAATGCCAGGAATGAAACTTGGGTTCCCTGATCACCTTCACCTGTCACTCTGACTGTGCCATACAAAATAAATTAGCCTCTGTAATACTCATGCAGGGTGCCCTTGGAGCTCACATCTTTGTTAAAATGAGTTTGTTTGTGCATTAATTAGAGAAGTGCACATGATAAATAAAACAGTCTTTGACCTAAATAACATTATCCTCTAATGAATTCGCCAGAAACATGGCCCACTGTCGGTGATAAATTTAACTACATGATAAAATAACCGTTGAGACAATGGGACACATGGAAAATGTTGCCTTGAATGGTTCGGGAAACTTTCAGATTGATAGCATATTTAAGCTCAGTCTTGAATGGAGTGGGATCATTCCATAAAGACACAAGAGAAAGACTGCTAGAAATAGTGACACACATCAAAGAAACACTGCTAACAAAATGCAGAGTAGGACATCACGTCTTCTAAAGAAGGCAAAGCAAGGGGTGTACATCAGGGAAAGAAGTCATTCTTAGGATCCATAGTCTTGGTACAGTTTATCCGACAATTCACAATCCATGAAGGCCAGGCTGCAGTCACACACACCATAATGGGCAGAGTACAGGACAGATGTGAATGTATTCTTCATGTAGTCTGCTTTTCATGGTATACTTTAGAATTTCTGAAATGATAGATATACCGATCATACAAATTGAAGGTGTTTCTTACCTCCTTAGACAGAGCTTGGGAAATACAGAGATACATTGCAAGAAAGACACACTTTAGGAAAGACTCGCCCTAAAAGCTCTCTGATAATGAGTTTTGATTTAGAGGTGACTTAAACTTGTAGAAAACACTCATTTGAACAGAGGAAACATAACGTCCGCATTTGCACTCCTTCCTCTGGAAGATAATTTCTGTCAATGGTTAGGAAACAAATACAGCATTCACATTTGGGATTTAATTTTCATGAGTTTTCATGATTTCTAAAGTCCTTTAGGATTAAGTGATTTCAGTTGTGTGTTTTCAGAAGTAGCACCTATGAACAAAAGCTTTGCTACATGGAAATAAAGCCGACTCCCTCCCTTGAGTCGGCTCCTGACTGAGAATACTTCTGCTTCATTATAAGTAGGATAAACATTTTTGGCTCAATAATGACACAGTTATATCCATATGTTTACAACTCTGCAATTTCTAGTTCTATATGAACACAGATTGAATCAACATTTACAATAATAAAATGTGTAAGCCATTTCGTGAAGCATAATCATAATGCAATATTTACAAAGTGATGTCAGAAGAATGCCACTGCCAACATTAACAAACGTTGTACATTTTACGGAGTCAAGATACTAATTTTCTAATGCTTCTAGCCTAGCACTCTTCATGGTAGGTAAACAATATCCACTTCCCTTGTTTATATTCCTGGTGCTCCCAGGAAGCTTGAGGAGCTTGAATGTTCAATCATAATGAAATGCTTCCCCAACTCAGCTGTGAATTCACAAGTCTCTGTGTGGAGATACTAGGAGAAATGGCCACATTCCACATCACAGTGTGGGCATGCTCATGTATAAAGAAGCTTGATTCATAATTGCATTCACTTAAACTAAGAGTTTAAGATTCCAATAAACAGAACTGAAAAGTTAAGCAAGTAAACAAAAATATAAAGAAAAAATTTAAATAAAAATGAAGCAGGAAGGATGTTAAGATTTTTAACGTATGTGCTCATTTTCCACTGTAAATGAAGTTCTAAAAGTCTAAAAGAGAATTGGGACTCTTCTAAGATTCTACCAAGGAACTCAGGGATAGGATAAAGACAGCTTATAAGAATATTCAGTATGGGCAGAACAGTGGTGATGCACGCTTTTAATCCTAGCATTCCTGAGGCAGAGGCAGGCATATCTCTGTGAGTTCAAGCCAGTCTGGTCTACAACAGCTTGCTCCATGACAGCCAGGGCTGTTACACAGAGAAACCCTATCTTGAAACCGCCCCCCCCAAAAAAACAATATTCAGTATAAAATCAGCAATGTTTACTTACCACTAGGTTCCAAATACAGTAACATAATAATTTTGTTGGTGGCAATAGCGGTGATGTTGGCCTGATAATGATGGTTTTGACGATGATTGTCATTGTGGTGTTGGTGGTAGTAATGGTGATAGTGACTGACTATGGTGATAATGGCAATGGTGGTGCTTATGATAAAGATGATAGTGATGTGGTGATGGTAATGATGATAGTGGTGGTGACAGTGTTTGTGGTGATGGTAGTGATAGTAGTGGTGGTGATAGAGATGGTACTGATGGTGGTGGTGGTGACAGAGATGGTACTGATGGTGGTGGTGGTGATAGAGATGGTACTGATGGTGGTGGTGGTGGTGACAGTGTTTCTGGTGATGGTAGTAATGATGATGATTACATTCTATTTTCTTTCAATCTCCTCAGAACATTATCCTTCAAGTTAACCATCCATCATGCATACATCTGTATTTAAAGTAATCTCCACAATTATGTGGATGAAGAGGTTAACTTCATGACTGAAGCCGATTGGTATGTTATTTTTCTTATGTTGCATAACAAATTAGCACAGATGTAGGAGTTTTAGGCCACACTCAGCCAAAGAAACCTTGGTTTTAACCAACTGGGCAGGCCACCTTTCATGAGTCACACGCAAATTTACTTATACAAGTGCTTCAAATAGAGTATGGTTGGAAGCCAGGGAATGGGACTACGGAGAGTCCTGTCTTCATGTCTACCATGTTCGGTGTCTGAAGAGTAGAACCAGAACGAAAACTCAGGTATGTTGATTAAAAGTTGAATGTTTTTCCAACTACCTTTAGATATTTGCTAATTTATGTAAACTGATTAATATATAGTTGTGTTTTAGGAGAGGCCTGTTTGCTATTTGAAAGGTATTGTGAAATCAAGCATGCTAGCATTGTTTTATCAGGTCTCTTGAAAGATGTCTGGCATTCATGAACTTAAAATTCATATATTTGAAAGCTATAATACATTCTAAAGCATAAAGGATCCAGAAAAAAAATGCAAGAACTTCAAATGCTTGATTAGTGGAAACTAGAGAAAAAATTACAAACATAGAAAAGGATTTAATAGACTTTTATTAGCTCTTATAATCCCCCCCACTTGCTCGTGTGTGTGTGGGGGGGTGTATACATTATAGACTTGAAATTACTAAGGCTTGTAATTTAAAATAGAGGCTTCTTCAGGCTCAGGAATTTCTTCCTGGGGACACCCATATCGATTTAATTACCAGGACACAGAATACTCCTGGAAAGTCTGTGCATGTGCAGTCAGAACAGCAGAGTTCTTTCCTAATACTGATTCAGTTAAAAACAAAATACTATAGAATGTCACAAAAATGAGTCAGCTCTTTATTTTGTGTTATTGTTTTGAGACAAGGTATCTCTATATACCTTTACCTGGCTTTGAAATCACTTTATAGACTAGGCTGGCTTTGAACTCTCAAAGGTCTGCCTGCCTCTGCCTCCTGAGTGCTGGAAGGAAAAGTATGAATTCCCATCCCTGGCAGGCAAGCATCAGCTTTTAAACAACAACAAGAGGTGTGAAGCGCCATGTTGAGCACTCAGTCGGGCTGTGATGGGTGCAAAGGAGTGGACAGATCTACTCGCTTGGAGACTGCATTGTCCTGTCAGTCATTGCGAGTAAAATATGGGCACTTGGAGATCTCTGGTTAGAAGGAGCGCTATTAAGCTGTAACATTTTTTTTTTCTCTGAGTCTCTGTAGGTCAGAAATCCCAGAAAAGAATAGAAAAGAAAGCACAAATCCTTCAAAATCAGTTTTTCTGAACAAAGAAAAACTTCACTTTGTAATACTCAATGTCTTTGTTAAAGATTACCTTTTTTATTGATTTTTATTGAGTTCTACATTTTTCTCTGCTCCCCTCCCTGCCTCTCTCCTTCCCCCTTCAACCCTCTTCTTAAACACTCAGACATTTATATAATTTAAGGGCATTTGGGATAGAAAGCAATACCCCCATGAATTTTTACCTGTCATATCCATTTAACATTATGTCCCCTCCCTCCATGTGGCATCTGGGTCAAGGGAAAGGGTGATCCGGAAGAGCTTGTCTGACAAGGGCCAGGTCCTGATAAGGGTTTCTCCACAGTTTGCTCCGCATTGCCAGACCTGTCCTATGGGACGCTGTCAGTTTCTGCTGTTGTGGCAAGACCAGTCTCCACAATGCAGCCCCTGCAGGACATGTGACCTTCACTCTGTCATCTAAGTTCTCCCGGAGCTCAGAAGAGTTGCTTTCAAGGCATTCTACCTTGATGCATGGGGCCAGCACTTCTCCAAAAACATTTTCATGTACCTATGCTTGACACTTAGTAGAGTTTAGTCAGTGTAGAGAATCTTAGCAGGAGGGCAAAGATAACCCTTGGTACACACACTGCTCTGCTTTTGATTGTAACATAGGTGCAGGATCACTACAAGCCAAAACATTATACAGTAATTGCTCGGCCATTTTTTCACAAGCAACTTATCAGAGCCAAGGGATCTGCTAAAGGCTAAACCCAAAGGCAAGGCTTTTGGGCGTTATTGCTTTGTGAATAAAATAGCTGTCCTTTGCTGTAGGTTTTTTTTTTTTTTTTTTTTTTTGCTGTAGCTAACTCCTTTGGGAATTAATTCCCACAGTTCAGAACTGTTTAGTGAAAACAGTTTCCCTCTGCCAGGTCTTGTTTCTCTCTCCCAGGTAAGCACAGAGATCTGCCTTCCTGCAATTATCTTTATCAGCAGGCATTTGGTCAATGTTTAGGGTCCAGGCATAGAGCATCCCATCTAAGATACTCACCATCTCCATGGACATAAAACTACTCCCTGCCCTAAGCTGCTGTTCTGGTTTTATTAACTGAATTCTTAACTCCTTATGCTCACTTTCACCTCAGTTTACTGATGATCTTAGTTCAGGAAATTTACGGCTTCTGTTTTGCTTTCAAGGACAGCAAAAGAGATAATGAACTGCAGCCCAGAGAATACCCACAACACCCAGGATCAGAACAGCTGATAACAGTATAGCCCAGAACTGATACTTAGAGGCCTGGGTCTCTTCTTCCCATAGAGTAGTAAGTCTAACTACAGACCATGTGCTTGGTTACCTAGGACTTCATTTCCTCCAAAACAAAAACTTCTTGGTTACTACTTTATAGAGACTCAATATGGAAATAAATTTGTTCATTTTCATACATACGTAGTACTTTTGCTCTAACTACAGTCTACAATCAAAAGGTCAGACCTCATCGTTTCACTGAAAATGAAGTCAGACCAACAGATAAGAATCTAGGACAGTGTCTTGAAGATGCAGAGGAAAGGACGATGGATACATAACTGGTGGGCTTTGGTCTGGAAGAAGAAACATGGAATCATGTTATTTTAATCAGCCTTATTAACTGAGATAGTGAAATCCCTAAAAAGAAAAGTATGTTTATGCAAGGATATTGCTAACACACTGATTTAGGAAAGAAGGCTGCTGCCTGTTACTACCAAAGGCAGAATTCTCTTTCTGGATTTATGCAAAGAAGAAAGCATCTACCTGGTAACACCTAAGTTAGTAGACTTCTTGCCATTGATCTGAAAATCATGTTTTATGCAATGATCTTTCTTTTGGGGAGAGATGATAAAAAACAATGAGCCTGCCTGGGCCTGGTGCAGAGAGCCTAGAAATGCTATCAGTGAAAAGTTGAGACTGGCCTAGCTGTTGGTCAATAAATTCAAGTGTAGGAACTCAGGCCTAGGCAGAACAGCAGCTTCAAGACAGTGTGTACTTTCCCCTTTGCCTTCATGAAATACCTGTCAGTAAAAACAACAATCCCAGCACTCGGGAGGCAGAGGCAGGCGGATCTCTGTGAGTTCGAGACCAGCCTGGTCTACAAGAGCTAGTTCCAGGACAGGCTCCAAAACCACAGAGAAACAGAGAAACCCTGTCTCGAAAAACCAAAAAAAAAAAAAAAAAAAAAAAAAAAAAACAACAATTTAAATTAGATATCCCTTCAATGTTCAGCTCTTAAGGTAGCTTTGTGCTCCACACTCCCTATGATGCCTCAATTATGATGGACATTCTGTCGGAGAACTGTCTACTGGCATCTTCCTCTCTTTGTCTTGGTTGAGTTATTGGTGAGAGAAAGCTGAAGTTGCAGTATGTCTTTCCCATTTAGGCTGCCCAGATACTGGGCACACACTTACAGTGATTAAACGGGCAGTAGCTAGCAACTGGGAGCCCGACTTTAACTTCCTTTTTGAATCACAGCAAGGAGATGGCATTGATTTAAATGGCAGTGTGTGCGTCTCTCTCTTTTCTGGATATTTAGGTCACAAGAGAGTACAATTTTGGCAGCTGCAGCCTTATCCCCATTTAGACATAGAAAATGTGTCTAATTTGGCTCCCTAAAAGCTTAGGGTTGATTGGCAGCACTCCATCATATACCAAGTGCCTTCCTGGGAGGCGTACGAGACAAGTTTGACGTTCTTGCTCAAACACTGTGACATCTGCAGGGAGCAAATTATTTTTAATTATTTTTTTTGCAGAAAAAAAGCAGGTCAGGAAGGTTTTACTCAAGAAATAAGGAGGTGGGTCTGATGAAGAAAGGAGATGGTCTACCTCTATTCCTTGACTGCTTTGCTTTTGTCAAGTGCTCTCCATCCTTGACAGAGGCAAGGCATATCTTGGCTTAATATGGAGGAAAAAAGAATTTAGGAGCACATGTCTATGGCAATTCAACTTGATTGGACTCCAGTGGAGTTAATGCAATATAACCTGAGATCAGAACAATTCAATTCAAAGAAACTGATTCCCAGGTTTCTGGAGGCATCTTGGGTTCCACCACTCTTGAAGTCTGCACAGCAAAGTTTTACATATGTAACTTTTCATAGTTCTCTTGAAATCTTGAACTAGTTTTTAAACTAACTGAGCTACTAAATGATTTATTTGGTAATTAAACTCTAAGACACTTTCCACTTACTTTCTTTCCCTGTGTCATGGTAGGGATGTTGTAAGCGAGCTGTCTGCAGATGGTAGGCCCTCACACTGCAGCAATGAAGGTCCACTCTTTCTCCACCCTTTATCTTGGATATCTAACTCAACTGCACCCATGACCTCTATCATGAGTTCATTTCCAACAATCTCATATACCTGACATGTACGTCTTAGTGAACCAGCCTCAGAAAGGCAGTGTCCCAGTTCCTACTGAACCCTGCACTGTCTATATTTATCCAGATTTGCCTTCTCAGCCTAAAACAGGCCCACCACACTGGATAGTTTAAATTCATTCCATGCCATTAGTTGTCAGAATATTTAGTGTATCACATGTGATCACACATATATGCACACACACACACACATACACATCTCCATATTATGAATTTTACATAAGCTGTATATATTGTCCTGTGAAAATTTCAACAGCTCAATTTTAATGGTAAAGACTAAGTTTGTTAATTTTATGTTGATGTATACATGTATAATTAAGGTTATTTTTCTTGCTATGTATGAAAGATCATCTACATTATTTATTCTATTGATTTTTGCATGCATGTGTGTGTGACGGGGCTTAGCTTACAAATTAGCATGCTTCCACATAATTTTTTTCAGACAATCTAACTTTGGGGCAGTCTTTTCCCTACGACCTAACACATTTTCAAACAATTCTAGGCACAGTAATTGATCCTCTATATTCTCATTGTATTTTATTAAAATAATTTTTTTCAAGTCAGAGTTTCTCTGTACAACACATTTTTTATATTCTTTCTAGTCTTCCAACTACTCCCAAACCCTTCCCATACACACACATGGGCGCACACACACACACACACACACACACACACACGCACATCCATGAACATGTGAATTGGGTGAAACAGCCTGAATAGAATACTTTGAAACAGATTAATTTTATCATGAAAATCAGTAGATTCCAAGTGCCATACGGAATCCTAGATAAGGTGTTTAAATGTTTAAATGGTTATTTTTGTGGATTTTGGACAAACAAGAAAGGAAGATCATCCATAATTAAAAGAGCCCGATGCCGACCTACTTAATCTCCCCATTACTCCCTTTCCCTGTGTCCACGATAGTAACAGAATGGTATTTGATATTTGAGACATTTTCTGAAGGAAACAGAATTGTATCAATGTTTCCTTGTTTCATTGGGAGGTCATCTTTCTGTGCAGAAAGATAGGTGAAGAAGAACTGGAGACTGTCCTTCAGATATCTATGCCTACACCGTTAAACCTCTGTGATGTGCTCTATGGCGTGAGTGTAATCTAGATTTTTAGAGTGTGAGATAGGGACATGAACACAATGGGGTGCCTTTGCCATGAGGGACAGAACCTTTGAAAGGACGGACTGGAGGACAAGGAAAGTGACTGGAGTCACAGAATTGGGCACATGAGAGTGAAACTCATTGTTCTGGGCAAAGAAAAGTAATGCTTAGGAAGATTTCCACAAAGTAATGAGTTACATTGTAATGAGAATAACAAATATTCTCAGGAAGAAGTCATATACACCCATGTATATAGTTGTTCATACGTAAAACTAATTTTTTCAGGTATTTGAAGCAGGAAATATACTGTTTAAAATCTGCTTCACAAACATAAAAGTATACTTTATCAATTCAGGGAATTAAACATGTTTCCAACTATCAAGGTTCACTATGAGTTTCTGCGTTATTTGCAGGGGCCAAGTTTGCATTTTAACTCCATCATCTGGAATCCTGCTCTACATTACATGAAAATAATGCTTGGCCCATTCTACTTCACTTATTGTCTTATAAAGCACTAGAGTCAGTTTTTGAATCTTCCAGGATAATTCAGAAAATGAAAACACAGCTTATCAAAAAAAACCCGAGTATGATATTGTTTCTGACATTGAAATGAAATAAGAGTTTCACGTTATTAGACCAGATGACAGTTCAATCCAGTGAAAGCAATGGCTCTTGCGAATATTTCAACGTTTGTATTATCTATTTTACATGAAATAGATGGGCACGGAATACACTTGCAGCATTGCCACACAATATAATTTAACACTTTAAGAGTTAACTCTCGCCATTACTGTTGAAATTATCAAAGACAATTTCATGGTGACTTTACAAACACTTTAACTGATTCTATGACAGCTATATCATATATATATGTTTTATATATCAAAAATATAGTCATTTGACACAGCATGAAACAAAGTATTATTGCTGGGTCTATGACAATACAATATTATTTGCTCAAACTCCTTCCTACAAGTGATGTTTTTGAGCAAAGACTCATGACCTTCAGAATCTAATAGTCTGATGACAGCATTGACTCTACAGGGCTGGGTGATTTTCAACTGCGTTGATTATATTTGCTTCAAAATTATCAATGCTATTATCTTTCAAATTTATTATCTTTATGGAAATCAGTGTGAGGTATGTTTTCCAGGCTAAATAGATTCATTTGGTAAGTGTTGAGGTCAATTGTCTCTTTTTTTATGAGAAGACATAATAGAAGTAGTAAACTTTAAAAATCAAGGAAACAATGACAATCTTAAAGATGTGAATTTGTATAGCAAATTGAATACAAAAACAGATTACTTTCCCATAGAAGGGACATGGATACCAAACTCCATTATGATTCTTCTGATATTTGAAGACCATGACAAAATCTATCCAAGAGGATCCTGTTTCTATCAGTAATGTTACTTACAAAGACATTAGAAAAAAAGATGAAATACATTTGCATTTCAATTATAATTGCACGGGCAAGAAGCTCCTTGTAGACTGTCCTTTTTCGTTAATAAGTTCTCAGTTTATACCTTTGAAGAAAATGTCAACAACAGTATTAGGGATCATACAGAAATTTCTGTGTCGTCCTCTTCCCACACATTAAAACCAAAGGGCTAGTGTTTGAAGAGGCTCTTATTTTGTCTTGGAGCTTGATTGTGTTGTGGAAAATAACAGCTAACAAAGGGCAATCCAAGTACAAGTGTGATGAGTTAAAGAATCCCCCTCTTTTCCAATGCAGGCAAGGAATGAGTGACCTAGCGTACAATGTGGGTTAGTCACAGCTCTCTTGCTGTGAAGAGATGAAGACCATTCTTACAAGAGGCTGGCTTAGGGTTTCAGGGGTTAGTTCCTTATCATTATGGTAGGGAACATGGTGACAGTCATGGCAGGTACTATGCTGGAGAAGGAGTTGAGAGCTATATCCTGATTCCTAGGCAAGAGAGCAAGCCCGGATGTGGCAGGAGTGTTTGAAACCACAAATCTACCCAGGTGACACATCTCTCTAAACAAAGCCTCAGTTGAAACCTCAAGTTCATTCAGGTAACACATTTCCTACAACAAAACTACACCTCCCTGGTGACTAATTGTTCAACTGTATGAGCCAGTAGGGGCCATTCTTATTCAGACTGCCACATTCTTCTCCCTGGACCCCTGAACTATGTTGCAAAAATGTATTCAACTGAAATTCTGAAGTCCCCAAGTCTTTCACACTCTCAACTCTGTTTCAAAAGCCAAATCTCAATCACTGTTATTAAACTTGGGGCAATCTTTTAACTCCTCTGAAAAAAAATCAAAATAAAAATGAAGACCACATACTTCTAGCATACAATGGCACAGAATATATTACCATTCTAAAAGGGAAGAAAGGAAGCATAGTGAGGAATTGCTACACCACAACCTAACAGGGTAAACTCCTAAATCTCCATCTTGATATATGATATCAAAACACTATTGAGATCTCCAGCTTCTTTCAGCTTCATTGACGGCAACATACTTCTCTCTCTTGAACTGGTTCCACAGCTGACTGGCAGTTTTCTTTGGGAGGTATTCCATGACTCTGGCATCTTCAACATCTTTGATTTTCAAGGCAATCCTGGTTTCAACATCATAGCTTTATGCAATGACCTTTCTGGGCCTCCATAAAGGAACAGCCCTGACACACTTCTGGCCTCACAAGCTGTTCTTTGCAGTAGAGGGAGATTCCACAACCTCTTTCTTGTATCCTTGATTCTGAAGACAGAACTATATCATTAAAGTTGCCAAGTTCTGCTAAGTGGTAGGACTGGAATTAGGCCCCACATTCAGTTACATCTGCATCAGCTGTCTTTTCTCAGTGGTCTCCTTAACTAATTAAGTTTTCCTTTAATTCCTTTTCACAGGTTGGAAGCTTAAGTGAATGAGGTTGACCTGAGGTTACCACTCCCTTTATTCCATTTAGCAACAGGCTTTTCTTTGAACTTTTCATCTCCTTGAACACTGGAGAAAGATCCATTACACTTTCTGATGCTCCTTTTCTCCTCAAACTGTACATTTTGTATTTTATTTAATTCTACTTTCTCTTTTTCACTGTAGGTCTGCACAGAGTGACCACTAAGAGCTACATGAAACAGTCAATATAAGTTATCTTGAAATCTTCTCTGCCAATTCTCTTAATCCAAATCTCTTTAATTCAGCCTCAGGAAGACTTTTAGGATAAGGCCAAAAGCAACCATATTCCTTGACAAAATATTATAAGAATGGTCTCAAGGCCACTTATTATTATTCTTCCTCTCTGAAAAAATGACCTGTGGTACCTTGTTCAAATTTTTTTCAACACTCTTTCCCGTGCTTCTACAAGGATGGCTTATTAATTCCTCCTTAAAGCATCTAGACACTTTTTTAGCCCAAAGTCCCAAAGCCTTCCATATTTCTCCAACAAATATCATCGTCAGGCTTATCACACAAATGCCCCACTTGTAGGAGCAATGTCTGTCTTAGTCACTATTCTCTTGCTGTAAAGAGATGCTATGTTCAAGGCAACTCTTACAAGAGAAAGAATTTAATTAGGAGTTTCATCATAGTTTCAAATGTTTAGTCTATTATCATCATGGTTGGGAGCATGAAGGAAGGCATGGTAGATATGGTGCTGATGGTGCTGGAGGAGTTATTGAGATAGACAAATGCACACACACACACACACACACACACACACACACACACACCCCGAGAGAGAGAGAGAGAGAGAGAGAGAGAGAGAGAGAGAGAGAGAATATGGGAAATGATAACTGAGGAACTTTGAAAATGCCATATGGAACTCACTGCTGTAGAAGGCTTTTAAAATATATACATAGTCATAAATGGAGGATGATTAGAATTACCCTCTCCTAGATACCACAGGCTTTAAGTAAAAGAGCCAGCCCCAGGTGTAGGTTGTTGGTCAATGGAGTCACACAGATGCTCTAAAAACACTAAAAGCTATTGCTGTTGCTCTTGGTTACCTTCTAGAATCTGATGTAGTTCCACATGCTCAGAAATAAGACCAGGTGAAAACAGGCTGGTAGTTTCTTTCTTACTGGATAAAATTTAGAGTGCCAGAATGTGCTATGCATACTATCAGAGAAGAAAAGTCAGCAAGTTTTCCCAGCTGTGAACTTGCTAACAACAATATCCTATGGTCTGGTAGGCTACATCCACTGATGCAATAGTAACATACCTCTATGGGAAGAACCAGCCACTTTCTGACTGGATTTAATGCTCTCTGAACATGAAAGAGTTCAAACCACCTAAAATTAACTTGGCCAGCCAGACAGAAAAACCCTTGCTTTAGTGATAGGAGGTGGGAGGACAAACACCCTTAGGCACTGATGCCCTGCACACTTCACCCATCTGGAAGGAGGCAATAAATGATCTTGTCCCCTGGATATTTCAAAGAATATAAGGTGACTAACAATATTTACCTGAAAAGATGGATCGATGTTTCCCAACTCTCTACATCCATCCTGTAACGCTTTGGGCTTGACTTTACAGTTTTGTAAAGGATTCCATAAGTTATTTAGGTGCTATTTCATCAGAATATAGGCTAATTCCTCTAAGTAAAATATGTGTAGTCATGTCTTGAGTGTGGTCACTTCCCCAGATGCCTAGCTTGAGCCTCACATTTTCTAAGAACAAACAAGCAAGCAATGGAGAACCAGTAAAATCAAGAAATGAAAGGTTGGCTGTGAGAGCCAAGTCAGTGAACTGACAAGAAAAGCTTTGGGCAGGTGGGAGGCAGGTGGAATGGAACAGAAATAAGGCCTTGGAGTCAGAAGACTAGCAAACGACAGCAAAGAGAGAAAAGGAAAAAAACATTAATCTCAACATGGCTGTGGATGAACAGCCACAAACAGCGAGAGAACATGAACAACTGCCCTTTGGGAGTATAACTGCTCTGTTAGGTTAGAATACTTCTAAAAAGGACAAGGAGGCAAACCATATTGGGCACAAAATGATAATTCTATGAAGCTCTCTGCAAACCAGTGACAAAGTGGCAATCTATTCTCTGCTGATTCTTTTCTCTCATTCAAAGCCATGAACATAACAACTGTGCTGTCATGTTCTATTATAGCTCATTCCTTCAGCCAAACGTCTCTGTGCGTTCATAAGGTGTTGGGTTCGACGCCTCCACTCTGCTTGCCCTCTTAGCGCTAACCCTGTTTGAAAGAAACAGCCGTGAGGCAACAATTTAATGAGCACTATGGATGTGGAACAAAAATCAACTCCTGGATTGCAGGAGACTGGAAACATTCGATGAATAAATATTTAAAATTAACATGGGATGAAATTAAAAAGAGCATCTGCTCAGAAATCAGGTATCCAGGAAAAGATTGGCAAGACAGAGACCCAGTCAAGGGAGCTGCAGCGCTCTTTGACTACAGACAGAAGCGGCAGGAATGCTTGGACCAGTTTTCTTCTCATCATCACAAAAACAAAAATATAACAATGAAAGTAAACACAAAGAGTAGGGTTACAAGGCTGGATATGAAAATTGTCAATAAAAAGCAATTCATCTGGCATATTAGGAGAGAGTCTGGGCTTGGAGATGTAGTCTTGTGCTCACTGGAGCTTGAAAAGTAGTTCTAGAATGTTTCAGCTGCTTATTATCCCATCTTATCAGATTTAGGAAAATTACAGATGAAACACTGAGCTTGTCTGTGCTATTTTATAAATTAATTCCAAATATTAGACCAGAATACTGCTGGAGCATAGAGGAAGCAGTTTTTTAGCCAGAACCGTGAGACTAGGATCTATAACATTGTTTCAATGTGATAATCAACGTCTGACTAAAACACTAATAAAAGGAAACAACCTGACATACATTTCTTTCTGTAGATCATGAGGCCACAACCTTGAGTAAATAGCCTGAGGATTAGAGACTGTACGTAATCCAAGTGTCTTAAAGAATAAAAAACTTTCAACAAGACAATGTGCAACACATTTTTATGTTAGATCAGAATTATAATTAACAGGCAAAGCAGTTAGTTACCCTGTCCTTAGGACTTCTTCCTCTAAAGTAAATTGGTGTGGAAAGTTCTTCAGTCTTTTGATTGCTTTTATTTTTAATGAATAAATCTGTTTTGGCCAGTGGCTAAGCAGAATAGGGCAAGGTGTGTGAGTTCCAAGCAAACAGAGGAAGAGAGAGTAGGCAGAGTTAGAGAGAAGCCATGTAGCTGCCTGCAGAGACGCACTGAAATTTGCCTGTAGGTCACGACTTCATAGTGATGCACAGATTAATGGAGATGGATTAGTTTAGAATATAAGAGCAAGCTAGAGATATGCCTCACTATTGGCCAAACATATTGCAAATAATATAGTTTCTGTGTGATTATTTCAAGTCAGGGCAGTTTGGAAATGAATGAACAGCCTCCAGCAACAGTAAGTTGTACTTATTTTTAACTAATATGGCACTGATACTTCCCCAGAATCCAAAGACGTGGATACTGAAATCTGTACACACATATAAACAACTTAAGGAACAAGGGAACTAAGATTTCTTTTACTTTAACATGGGTGACCAATATTAGGTGATGATAGTCTGCCCCTCCATGAGGATTTATAGATGGCATTGCTGGGAGAAGGGCCTTACAATGGACGGCTGCTCTCAAACTATCTGTTGGCAGTTAATGTTTGCTGAAGGAGCAGGCGACATTTTCTTCAGTGGTGGGGACCATTGATAAGCCACTCATGGTAAATAACCCCTTTCCCATGCTCATATGATCAGGCCTCAGTGAACTCAAGAGGTTAAACAAACAAACAAGACCATACCGAAAGAAGAAGGGGAGGAGAATGAGCTGAGAAGGAAGGAGATTGGTAGAACTGGAACGAAGTAAGAGGGGAAATGGAAGACTATCTGAGGATATATATATATATATATATATATATATATATATATATATATCTGTGTATATATATGTGTGTGTGTGTGTGTGTGTGTGCATAAGCACACTCCAGTATTTCTGTGTTTTAGAAATTAGAATTTCCTCCATTTCATGTCTGATAGATCAGGGGAAATCACATATATCATGTATTGTATTGACTTTATGAACAAATATGTTTAAATCAACTCCAAATGGGAATTTGTCATATTTTAATAAACATTCATCCTCTTTTCTGCTGCTGTCTTACAGCACACACACAGACACACACTCACATACATAATCATTCATATACACCACACACACACACACACACACACACACACACACTTTGACTTTTATTCCTGTTAAGTAATAATATTCCTGATTTGGTTTATCCACAGTTGTTAGTTTGATACAAGGAACTAAAGATAACGGAAATTTTTGCCTTCTGACGCACACCTTCCACCCCTTTGCCTCCAGGCTCCACACGAGCCTGACAGGACCTCACTTACTGACCACCGCTACTCAGTCAAGTGGTGTGTCCTGAACTCAGAAGCCACACGTGATCACGAAGCACCAAAGGTTGAAAGGTGCATTGACAGGTACACTAGCGATTGTCTTCCAGAGACCACACGTCCTCTGCAGTCTTCCCTGAGATACAGTGAGATGTTTTCATCCCATTCTCTCAGTGTTGTTCAGACTCGGCAAACAAACCCAGAACTGGTTTTCGGCTATCCTAGTATCCGCCACAACCTCTTTATTGGTGCTGAAGTTCTTGTGACTAAGACCCCGCCTGCAACGTTTGCCCTCTCTGTGCACAGCAGGTGACCCATCTCTGACACATTGCCTTGAAGATGCTGCCTTAGTCTGTTCAAGACCATTTGTTTCCCTAAATTAATATGACCCCAACTTTCTTTGTCTTTTCATTTCGTATTTTACATTTTGTTAATTAGTATTTTATTATTCTTTGAAAATCCCTTGCATGTAAACAATGTATCTTGATATTATACCTATCCTGCTCCTAACTGCCACCCCCTAATATTTTTGGAACAAAATTTCTTAGCGATATAAACAAATAGAAACAAGAACAGCTTGGCCTTGGTATTATTTTTTTTACATTATAAAATTAATTTAATTTGAGACTAGACTACCTGTCAATACTTAAGATTTTGGGCCTAAATTTTTAAGTAAAGCTTACTGCATCCAAATCCCTTAAATTCCAGATACACAGCAAGGATCTGAAATATGCATTCCATGGAACATTCTGGTATCTAGCCATCGTGGGCCACTAAAAAGCAACACAGAATAATGTTTCTGAAGGGTCTCCAAAGCAGGCAGCCAATGGGAAGACGAGATTTGGGATGGGTGCTGTGAGCTGCTGCTCAGACCTCTTAAGGTCAGAAGCGTTTGTACTCACAGCTGCTGCAGGATAATGCGAAACTCCAAGTCATCTTGGGACACTGCCCTTGACTGCAGCCAGCTGCCATGCTCCAATGCAGGCCTTCTCCTTGGAGAGCTTACATATAAATAAATCCTGGTTCATATGAGTTCAGAGACCAGTCCTCAACCACAAAAGACACCCAGAAGAGGCCCAGCTGCAGAACTCCAATACTGGGTAAAAGCCGTGCTGGGACATCACCCCTGCCCCGCGTGTCCAATTGCAGGTCTCATTTCCACAACATGCTGTCTAACAAATTCCCTATTTTCTACTGACTTTATGAGAGCCAGCTTCCACGAATATGCCTAGAAGAAACAGACCAGTTTGTGGAAGAAGTATGCATGAATTTAAGTAATTAAAATATGTGTAAAACACCTAAATAATAGTAGTATTTTAGTTGGTGAAGCTGTCATGTATATCAAACAAACAAACGCTCTAACTGCTCAAGGTGAATCACAATACAATCACAAACACTTCCGAAAGTACCTGCAGCTCATCAGACCTTTCCCGTGCATATAAAATATTTTATGAGGTTTTGATTATTATTGTCAACTTTGAGAAACTCATCATAGAAGGTTTAAACACCTTATTCTGGATTCACAGGCACTAACGTGAAGAACCATGTTAAACTCATAGAAATCTCACTACAATGCTGTTTGGGATTCCATTTTTATAACTTATTCTCAAACTCAGAGTAGAGGCTGGATTTTACAATCAGACTACATCTGTGTTCCCACCACTTCCCCGTATTACCCACATGTCACTAGTTGGACATTCAAAGTAGATTATAAAAATTTTTAGATAGCCAGTGTCCAAGGCAGGAGACACTGGTGGTCAGTACTAATCTGTTCTTCTGGAATGTGAGTTCTTCAAGGCAGGAGACACTGGTGGTCAGTACTAATCTGTTCTTCTGGAATGTGAGTTCTTCAAGCCTGAGCTTATTAGCTGAAGGAAATATTGTCAACACATAATTAAAATGATGGGACAGAATGTCCTATGGAATTAACATTTCAGACTAAAATTAACAAGGATAAAAAGCAGATTCATAGTTGACCAATGATGGCCAAACAAATTAATACAGTCGATCATGACATAGTATTTCATGTTCACAGTCAGCTGAATCAGGTATCTCCCAATGCTAAGGCCAAAATATTCTAGGACAAAATGCTTAAGGGTTCCAAAATCCAAGTAGTTTAGTCAAGATTTCTGTAATAGAAAACGGTTGTACTCAAACCACTTTTTTTTTTTAAATCTTTGATACCTATTTTTCAGTTAACAGATATTTAAGCATAACAGTGTGAGGATTATTTGGGACACAATAAGGAACAAGACCTCTACCACTGGTCTTTCAAAGGACACATCTAAATAATACAGATTCCATTTAGCACATAAATGCTGGCTAGAAAAACAATTTTGGAGGAAAATAAAATTAAAATTGTTATTCCTCTAATATTTATCAAGTTGTATTTGTTATTTTCATATATTAGCAATCACTTCTTAGCTTTAGGTTATTTTTCACTTAAAAAGTTACTCCACTTCTTAGCGAAGTTCAAATTAAAATTAATATCAAGAATATCAAGTCAGAATTGTCTTAGACCTTCCATCAGGCAAGGTGGCCTGGCAGAACACCATCCTACTGGGTGTTTCTTCCTTGAATAATGACTTTGAGCACATAGTAGAGTCATGTCTTATTCAATTACAGGTATTATATGCACAATCATCTATAACAACATAACCAGACACATTTTGCATCAAACATTAGCACCAAGCTGTATGCATTACAGATTTGGAGCAATTCTGTCTTCTGAAATAGAGAAAGGAAACCTAGACTTGTCCTTCTTTACCAACTATCCATGCCAGCAGGCATGAAGTGCAAGGAAGGAATTGCTAGTTCTGGGCCATTCTAACCATTTCAGTGCACATAAATCATGTTAACCTTGGCAACCCTCTGAAGCTATGGTCACTGTATTTTCAGGAACACGTCATATGAGCCATAGTAATTCATCTGAAAGAAATACTTATCAAATGGCCTTATGTGTACCATTTAGGCTTGCATATTTAAATAAGTTCTGTATTTGAGGTATCCCAACATTTCTTAGAAAAAGCACATTTTGTGTGTGCAATCTGTACCCACAGTGAGGGACAAGTCTTAACAGTTTGATTCTATCACCTTCTCTCAAGCCACTTCTATTGAGCCTTGTTCTGCTAAGCTGGGTCCTGGTGTGAACTCTGAAAAGAAATATGAGGAAATCCGAAGGTTAACTGTCTTTACATTAGATCAGAACATCACGCATGAGGGAAGCAGAGGGGAATTCAGAGCCTTTGAGAGATTGTGATAATGATTGAGAGGACCATGTGGAGAGGAAATGGCTGTGGCTGAGTGCGTCCACATATGTGAGCAGCTCAAGGTACGTCCAGCCTTCTGATATAGCACTGACATTGACAAAACTCACACTCCATAAAAGTTCACAAATTTCCACTACAGTTTTAAGGAAGTTTATAATTTCTGTGTTGGGTCACATTAGTAGCAATCCATGGTATGTAGCCTAGGAGCTAAAACAGAAAGTGGTCAAAGGAGTTTAAAGAAAGGAACAATAAGGAGCAATGGAATGGATCTGTTGTAAAATCAGGATGGGCTACTTGGGAGAAGAGGTGGCTGGTAGGGGAGAGAGGAGGCTGGAGAGACAATGATGGGGCCTATAGTAATAAAGCCTAATAAAATATATCCATGGAAGGTGATGAGACTTATGTCTTCTGTGCTAACCAAGGCTTTAATTATATATATATATATATATATATATATATATATATATATGATCTATTCAATGTAATACAGTGGGTGCCAACATAGCTCCTGAAAATGAATGGTGTGGACAACAGCGTGTCTTTAAAAATAGGCTCTTTCAGTTATCTCTTTGGGCTGTTTGTTGGTAGTCCTTACTCTGTCACATGTCGCCATGCAAGGGCTCATTCCCTCAGAGCCAGCAAAAGGCAATGGAAAGGCCATGCCCACCCGTGCATCACACAGTGGCTCCTCCACCTTCTCAATGCACACTGACTCAGCCCAGGCATTGTGTTCTCTTGTACTTACCTTGCGCCTTCCCCAACATTGCTGCTCTATTCAGTCCTCTATCACACTAACCCAAGTTCATTTTTCCTGCACCTTCTCTCTGATTTTTTTTACAAATTAAAACTTAAAATACATTTTCTACGTAATGATTTCCATATGTAACTTGTACTTCTGGCAAAATGAATAAACACACAGCTGCTGGTTTTGATCACTCTTAGTTATGTGGATCTGTTCCACCTCAACTCTCTTCCCATAAACACTTAATGTGTTGCTCACATTCTAAACATTTATTTCTCCTTGGTAATGTCCTGAAAGTTAAAGCATAAACATACACTTTTTACCTTTTCTCTGATAGTGTTCTCTCTATACCTGTATCCTCTTTCTCTCCTTCCACCTTACCAGTCCCATGCACAAACCCTGATGTAGTTGCATCAACTGCTTTAAAGCACACTGCCCACCCTTGAAGAACGCAAGCGTCATTCCCCTAATGGGGCTCAGAAATATGGTCTTCACATAAATTATGGTCTGCTTTCTGAACCACCTCAGAAGCTGCCTGGAACCAGTCCTTGCCATACGTGACTGTTGACATTGAATACAGTGCTGCCCTAGGCTCTGGTGATCTGGGTCCAGTCTTCTCCTGCCTTGTTCAGTTGTCTTCCAAAATTTTCTACTGAATAAGCTACTTTATGAGTTTCTGTGAAAATATGCTAAGAAGCCTATGCAGCCTCCCAGCTTTTGACCCCAGAGTAAGCCTTCACCTGTAGAATGTTTATTCATGAGCTATTCCCGGTCTCCCTAATCTTAGTCGTCTTTGAATCACTGATAAATATCACTGCACCTTGCATAATGGCTAGTAAGTGAATAGCCACATGACTTTCTAATGAATGTCTCCTGTCTGATTTAATCTCTCCCTGCGTGTTTGCTCATTTTACTGTGATTTATGCTCTCTGATATCACCACTGTTCGAATTCTTTTGCTGAAATCCGTGCTGATGTCTGTCTCCTTCATGGGTCATTAGACCCTGAAAGGACACAGAACGAGAGAAAAGGAAGGTGTGGGTTGTTCTTCCAGTTTCACTGATAGGAATGAGGAAAATCAGCACACAAGCTACTGCCAAGCTAAACAAGTTGCATAAAGTGAGATACACCGTGGTGGCTATTCTTGGCTATATTGCACATGGAAGTAACAAAAACCCAAGCTGCTGGGTATATCTGCAGGGACATTTCTTGACTAAATCATTTGATGTGGGAAGACACACCCTTCATCCAAATTTTTTGAGACGGGAAGATCCACCTTAAATCTGGGCCACACCTTCAGCTGACAGACTATATAACAGACCTGGGAGAAGGAAATGAATTCTCTTTGTCTGCTCTTCCTCACTCTTGCAAGGAGGTTCATTCCCTCACTAGGATTACTTCTTCAGAATTCTGGAGCATGCTGAAGGCCATCTGGGGCAGATAACTCATGGACTGAGCAACTGGACTGTCCATCAGGAGACAACAGGATAGGTGGAATACTCAGACTAACTTGAAAGCCACTTTATTAAATACTATATGTTCATTCTATCAGTTTTGTTTTTCTGGAGAACCCTGATTAATACACCCCATCATATTCATGGGTTCATCATGCCAGGGCCGTTTATCCACTAATGTTCTCAACTACAGCAAATCTCTAGCATTGGCTTTATGTGTAAGAGGTAGTTGGGCTTGGCATCCCTGGTCATGGTCTATCTATTGCCTGGGCTGCCTCTGGACTTTTATTTCCTTACCACCCCTTCTCACAGCAGTGAACGTCTTTCCCCTGGTCATGCAGCATTTCAGCTTTTCTGTCATTATTCCCTTCACTGGATTTCTGACTCTGAGGAAGTTCAGAAACTTTTGCATAGCATCACCTCCTATGAAGCCCAAGATGATGTTCAGCAGTCACACTGGAGACCTTAGTCCTCTCTTCTTTTGAATCTGATCATCTACGCTGAACTTGGGAAAATATCTAGCATTCTTATTCTCTCTCTCTCTCTCTCTCTCTCTCTCTCTCTTTCTCTCTCTCTCTCCCTCCCTCTCCCTTTCAACCCCTTCTCTACCTCCATCTTCTCCCTGAATATCTTCGTCCTTATTTCCTCGTAACTCTGCTGTCGTCTGACTCCGCCAAAGGAGTTGTCTAGCTCACATCCATCATCACACTGACAAGCGTTTTCAGTATGACAATGGAAGTATCACTCAAGAATTTCACTATCTCATTGTTATTCTGTTTACTCTTCTCCCAGATATTATTGCTGCTGTACCCATGCCCATCTTCTTAGTGTTCAACATGGCAAATAAACAAGAAGCTGAGCTGTTCAAATAGTGTGACATCACTCAAAAACCCATTTGTTTGAGATAGAAGATTGTCATCATAGCCCATTATATTCTTCACCACCAGCAAGATATTTTAAGCTAATTTTATTACAACTACTTATGATATACTTATGGAGGTCAGAATAAAACTTATGAAAGTTGGTTTTCTCTGTCCAAGACGTGAGTTCCAGGGTTCATCAGGCTTGGTGGCAACTAACCAACCGAACTTTACCCATAGAACCATCTCGATATTCTTTGGATTTTTTTTTTCTTTTTTAATTTTTAAGGGCAGCAGAATGTCTTCTAAATGGGTTGTAAATTGAAGGCTTGGTTGTTGATGTAGTATTGCTAATAGGTAAGGTTTCTGAGAGATGGTTCAACTAGGAGGTCTCAGATTTCACTGAAGGGTTAATCCAACAAGGAAGTCATAATTTGATGCCCTTATGAGAAGAAGATGAGAAGTAGGAAGCTGGTTATACTGGCTACTAACCTGTCAACTAGACACAGGCCAGGATCATCTCTGAGAAGCGATGACCCCAACCTGGTAGGCTTAGAAGCAAGCCTGTAAAGCATTTTCTTTTAAATTAGTGATTGGTGTGGGAGCTCCCACCCCAATGTGAGTCATGTGGTGTGGTCCTAGGTGCTATTAAAAAAAAAAAAAAACAGGTTAAGCAAGCCACAAGGAGCAAGTCAATAACCAGTCTTCCTCCATGGCCTCTGCTATAGCTGCTGACTCCAGGTTTCTGCCCTGCTTGAGTTCCTCTCCTCACTTCCCTCAGTGATGAACTACAACCTGAAAGTTATAAGATAAATAAACCCTTTGTTCCTCAAATTGTTTATGGTCTTTGTGTTTGCTCATCGCAATAGAATTCCTTACTAAGATGAAGTCTGGATGAAGGAAGCAAGTTCCTGAGATCATGTCTCTAAAATTCATCCTGTCTACTCTTCTCTGTGTTTGCAGTTACCATGAGGGAACTTATCCCTGCTTATCTTCTATTTCCCAGAGAACTTTTTGTCTCCCCTCAAAATCTTGACAACTGGGAGCCAAAATAACTTTTTTTTTCTCCTGTGAGTTGCTTTGCTCAGCAAACACAGTGAGGTTTAAGAATGTGAGAACAAAAGGATGCAAATAGAATATCATGGAGCTCTCTCTCCTCCACTTGAGAATGTCACACCTGCCTAAGGTGGCCATCTCAACCACACATTAAAGCACGGTGTGCATCTCACCAGACACAGGTTTCATGGCTCTCTTTGTACTCATTCTCTATTCTGAGACATTATTACACTGCCTTTAAATCTTTGGAAGCCTCTATCTTACAGGAGTAACAAGATTTTCTATATGAAATCAACATTGCTGTTACCATTACCATTAAAATCTCAACACCAACATAAAGAAGTGAATGTTATACTTTAAATGACTTCTATTGTAACTTAATTTGCAAATGACTATGTGAAGTATTTTTATGTGCTTGCTGTTAAGAGAATCAGCACCGATGACGTTTCCTCTCTCAGAAGCAGCTGAGAGTAATTTCCATTTTACTGTGGCATTTACCTGGAGTACCTCCTCTACAGAAGGAAATATAGGCCCCATGACATGTGAGCATTACAGACAGGGTTATTTGAAATCACAAGTATCAGGGTTATGATGTTGCCCTAGTTTGCTTTTTACTACTATGATAAACATCATGACGTAAAGCAACTTAAGGAAAGGGTTTACTTCTTCCTGTACCTCCAAGTCACAATGCATCATTGAGGGACGTCAGGGCAAGAACTCAAACACTGACCATAACTGGACTTGGCTTACTGGCTTGTCCTCATGTTCAGCTCTGTTTTCTATCTAGCCAGGCTCCTCTGGGTAAAGATGGAACAGCTTACAGTGGGTTGGGCTCTCCCACACCAATCTACATTCAAGACAATTTCTCACAGACATAGCCATAGACCAATCTAACTGGGCACCCCCCTAGCTGAGTCTCTGAATGGTGTCAGGTTGACACTTTAAGCCTACTAGGATAGTGGCATTTACAAAATTACAGATATACTTCAAAGATCCAGAAAGAAAAATAAACTAATGATAATAGGGTGGGTTTAGAGGATGAGTTAGAGATTAATTTTTGCAAGCCGTGACAGCAGACACTGCTCTCCTCCAGAATAAGGATGCATTTATATTGCATCCTTCACACACAGGACAGTCTCCTGTGCCTATTGCTTTCATCGGAAGACTCTACCCAGCCTCCACTGCAGCCTTGGCACATGCGAAGTCAGAGGACAGTTTCTCAATGCACAATAGCTTTTAGGATTAAAGAAGGGAAATGGCTCCTGAAGTGAAAAGTCAGGAAGAATGTTTAGTGGTCAGATAATGGTTAGACAATGGGAATTCAGCCAGCACAAGCCTCCTATGCTTCTCTATTGCTTATTTCTCAGTCCGGCAAGATGAAGTCAAATATCTTTCGTGCAGGTGGTGACTTCTAGGCTCCACATGTGACCTTTTTTTGCTTGGCCAATATAAATGTTAATAAAGTAATATGCAAATTGAATGCATCCCAAGATCTTGTCCTTATGATGCTTGCCAAGGTCTGTACACCGCATTAGGGGTGAATGCTATTCCTATTCTTAATTCCAGAATAGACCACTCATTTGAAATAATCACTTTGGTGTTAATAAAGGGCTTGTCATAGCTGCCTTGTGTTTTCTTAGTCAACATCAAGGTCCACGCCAGGGTAAACTTGTTTTGTAAACAGTCATGACCCATCCAAGGGGCATAGAGGCAAGCCAGCACTTAGCCATTTTAAATGACCTGTTTGCACAGTTAAATTCCCTCCTGCTGGGGAAAGGTTACAAATTTTCCACAGTGATTTTGAATTTCTTTTTATTCCCTTGTTTTATTTTGCATGGGAGAAACAGGCTTTTTTTTTTATGAAGCTCCAAAGAAAACAGAAAAATAAAAAGAGCTCAATTATTGATCAGCATTGCTGATGGCAGAATAAGAAAGTGACTTTCACAGATTGCTTCTGAGGTGTTTTTAATTGATTGAGTCATTATTTTCTCAAGTACAAAGGAAAATTCTGGGAACACTCTACTCTGCCTTTCAAGACTGAGGTGAGAAGCTGTGTTGGACTATTCTCTTTCAGTTTAGTTGAAAAGCATAGCAGAAAGATTTTCTTTCAAAATATTTGTTTTTAGCTTTTTCTAACAAATGTGTTTAAACAAATGCCAAGCCCCCCTTCGAGGAGTGAATTTATTACACAAAGAGCAATGAACAACCATGAACAGGTACAAATGCTGAACTTTGTATGCGCTGAGGCCATGGCTGCATTTATGACAGGATACACAAGGACATTTTACACACGGACACTGAGTTTGTGTAAGATGACCCCTCTGTCCTCTTTCCAAGCTGATTCCACTTGAGCCATGTCCCCACTTCAGCAAATATTAGTGGAAGAAAAGGAAAAATTGAAATCAGTGTGGTTGTGCTTAGAGCTTTACAAGATGGCTGCTCATGGATCATGCATCTACGGAGAAGAATGGTTATAATCAATTTACTATAGAATTTGGTATAATCAAACTTTAAAAGTGTTATAGACTGAAAATATGATCAGGTTGTTGTGTTGTTAACTGATTCAGAAGTCAGTTTAATTGAATGGAAACTGCTAGATACTTTCAATCTTCTTCAGCATGTTAAAAAGTTTTATATTTCAATATTGTTCTTTTTACATACAATAAAAAGAATAAAAATAAAGGAACACTCCTACATTGCTGGTGGGAGTACAAGCTGGTACAACCTCTTTGGATATCTTTATGGCGATTTCTCAGAAAATTAGGAAACAACCTTCCTTAAGACCCAGTAATACCACTTTTGGGTATATACACAAAGGATGCTCAGTCATACCACAAGGACATGTGCTCAACTATGTTCATAGCAGCTTTGTTTGTCATAGCCAGGACCTGGAAATAACCTAAATGCCCCTTGATTGAAGAATGAATAAGGAAAATGTGGTACATTTACACAATGAAGTTCTTCTCACCAGAAAAAAAGTAATGACATTTTAAAATTTTCAGGCAAATGGGTGGATCTATAAAACATCATATTGAGTGAGGTAACTCAGACTCAGAAAGACAAATATGTGCTCACTTTTAAGTGGCTTTTTTAAACATAAAGCAAAGAAAACCAGCCAATAATTCACAATCCCAGGGAATGTAGACAACAAAGAGGACCCTAAGAGAGACATACATGGATCTAATCTACATGGGAAATAGAAAAAGATGAGATCTCCTGAGTAAATTGGGAGGATGGGGACCATGGCAGAAGGTTGAAGGGGTGGGGGAGAGAAAAGAAGGAGAGCGAAGAAAAATGTATAGCTTAATAAAATCAATAAAAATGTAACTAACAAAACAATATTGATAACTTAAAAAATAAAAATGAATGATTTCATTTTATCCTGGGAGCTTTCTCAGTGAAATCTTTTTCTTTGGAAAAATTCCTTGTAACTTCAGGTGTGAAATTTTCCTATCATTCACAGCTGCTGTCTTTCATGGTCTTTTCATTCTGGTGAAGTTTCTTAAATATGTCTTTAGAAAGGAAGCCTTCCCATTTTACAATTTTGTCTTTGCTGAGATGCTCTGAGCATGGATGGCCTCATCCTTTCCTCTCACTTTTCATAGACTCCACTTTCCTTCTTCTCTTTCTATTCCTGCCTTCTCTGCTTTGTTTACTTAATCTCCTATTCCTATGTTGTCTGCTATGTCAATTTAAAGAATCATTCTAGTTGACATGAAGTCTCTACATCATTTTTCTCCTACATGTCCCAAATACTTTAATATTTTATAAACAAAATGTCCTGTTTACACATTTAAATATTAGTCTTGATATTTTATCATTTATTGATTTTTCTAAACGAAAAAAAATCTTTTTTCTCCTCTTTTTTATTATTTTATAAATAATACCAATCAAAATTCCTACTTCCTCTCCTCCTCCTACTTCCCTTCCGCTCCCCCACACCTCCTCCCGCCCCACCCAAAACCCTCCAGTCCTAAGAGAGGGCAAGGCACCATTCCCTGTGGGAAGTCCAAGGCCCTCCCTCCCACTACATCCAGGCTTAGGAAGGTATGCATACAAAGAGAATAGGAACCCAAAAAGGCAGTACATGCAGTAGTGACAAATTCCAGTGCCAGTATTATTGGCCCCCTGTGTGTTTGTTACGCTTGTTTGAGATTTGTGTTTGTACACATGCACACATATATGCGCGAGAGCACACACACACACACACACACACACACACACACACATGCAAGTCATCTAACCCTTTTGACAGAGGGAGGCTGTATCCCTAGCCCCTTGCTCATTGAGGTAGAAATGAAAAGCCTCCCAGGGGATGCAAGAGATAAGCTTTGCATAGTTGATAACATAGGAATGTTGCTCCTATTGTTGTGGCAATACCCATGCCTGCCAATTCAAGAATAATATTTTCTTATCTTTAATAATAAGCTATTCAAATTTAGATGTCTTTCCTTGATGCAATAGCTAATCCCATTCAAGTTCAGGATCTTTTGCACACTGACCTAGAGTAGAACAATGCTCTCTTGGGTGAGTTTGTCAGGTTTTCATCCCTACAAGGTTAAGCCACTGTCCTCTCTTGCAATAAATTCAATCTTTTTACTGGCTGATCTCTCCTGTTATTTTGTATGAAGATAAGGGTTAGTGAATGCCTGGGGAAGATAGACTTGGAAATCAAGTGTGACTAAGGAAATAATTGAAGTCAAGAGTTTTAGTCATCATTCAGAAGCCTTCTTCCATTTTCAACTTGTCAGTGATCATTACTCGACTTAAGGTAGACACCTTGATGGTTTCAGTTTAAAGTTCCTGATAACAAAGTTCCTGCTTCACCTATTGCTCATTATATATGCAGAAAAACCCTCCTGCCTGATGTCAAGCAGTCAATTTTGATTTCAGTGGCCTTAGCTATGAGCAAAGCAAAGCAAAATAAAACTGACTAGTCCCTAAGAGAACACTCTGGAATCACTGTGCACGGTAGAATGCTGTCCCTCTAGACATACATTCAGCATGTACTAACAATTTGGAGTTGTGTTTATGTCTTTATACAATATGTCATAGTTTGTTCATCCTGGGACACTGGTTGTACTCCAATAGACACTGCAGAGGAGATGATATTCGCTCCTGCGCGTCAGGGAGCCCTTATCCCAGAGACCTGTGAATGACTGATCTCCCCACATTGCCTTAACTAGAGCTATTAGTTTTCACCATCACCTGGAACTGTGTTATGCCTGTGAGGCTGGGATTAAATGTGCTTGGCTTCAGCTACGTCTGAGCAGGTATGAAGTCATCTTGATTTTCTGAGGGTCCTGACCAGTTTTCCATTATAAAGACAACAGCTTGATTGACAGAGACACCCTGGGTCCCATTCACTGGCTGGGCTTCTTGCTCTTGAGACTCTTTTGTGGCTAAGATGTTTTTATTTTGGTAAGACCAAGTCAGTTTCCCTACAGTCAAGGACATAGAGGTATCAGATAGAAATACAGAAGAAAACATAAAAGGTGTTTACAGAGGTATTGAGTGGAGAATATTCATTTCAGACTCATGGGGAAGTTGTCCAAAATAGAAAAATCAGATCATTTTTTCCTTAATTTTGTGCTGATTTTGTTCATCTAGTTTTGTCACCTTTGTATTTGAACATGAATGAAATTCTTGCCACCACCCTGTACTGCTTTGTGTATCCCTAGATGAGTGAAGACACGTAATCCATTGTCATAGCTCTAATGGCCTATATGAGTACCTTCAAATTTAAGCATAGAATATTTAAATAAAACAAAAGTAAAAATGATCTCAGTGATGGAGGGTATCTCCAATTTGAAAATACTACTAGATGTTGCTACTTAGAGATAATAATAATCACAGTGCAGAGGGTAAAACATGATGATATATAATTATAAACATATGCATAGATGAATGCATTGTTTTATGTCACTTGTAACACACAAGTTAATACATGCATATGTATGTGTCTTTATACATGCATATATATATATATATATCTTTATTTTCTGATTTTCCGGAGCCAAGGAATAACTAGTGACAAAGATTTTTCATTTAACATAAGACAAATTATCCATTAAACATAAACGTTGAAATGTTTCAACGTTTGACTCTTGACCAACTGTAGCTATTTATCTTCTTCTTATCTAACATTTGAGGAAAAAAAAGTATTGTCATTTGATGATATCAAATCTTGTGCTATGAAGATGAATTGAGCTTACTGAGTAAAGATCACACCATTTTTAACAAACACAATTTCTACTGATGTCTACATTCAAAACAGTAACTAGATTTGGTCTGTAAAGTTTTTCACACTAAAATATTTCATAATTTAGTAAAATATTTCTCTCCATATCAGATCATTTAAAATACATATATATGCTCACCTTTTGAGATCTGTATTTTTCGGAGCATTGTGAGTCTCCAATGCACTTGTCTGAGTCTGCAGATATTTTCACGTTTCCTGGGGGAAATAAAATTGTGGGTTATATCGTGGCTACCAAAAACCTTGCATTGCATTCCCTTCTAAAAATGTTGTTCTCACAATTACAATTAAAATGGAAAAGATGATGATCATTACAGAATCTTTTAAATTAGAAGAAATTAATAATGGCACAGAGAGATACGAAGTCCATAGTGTCAGAGATTGTCAAGTTCTCCCTCTCTCCATCCCTCCCTGCACTAGTCAGGAATATTTTTTCATTACTATACCCATACTATTTCTGAGATAAATCTTACTGAATTAACAAAGATGTAGTTTAAAAAAATGATCTTTTAAAAAAGACATGAGAATGTTTTCAGTTGGACAAAATATTATATATACTGGATATACATTATATGTATGTTTCTTTTTTTTTTTGAAATCCTATCATTAGTTTCAGCACATAAACAGCTTAATTCATTCTACACTTGTGATTCCTCAATGAAGCTTTAGGAATCAGATGCTGAAGCACGTAAAATTGGGAACTTATTAAGACTAGTGATCAATCTAAAGAGTTTAAGACATAAAACTAGAAGGTGCTGTGCTTACCTTATGTAATTGGATTACAGTATTTATCTGTGATTTACAGAAACCAAAGAACAGTCTCATAAAATGTAACGTCTTATGCTCCCCGCCAAGGTCCCTCACCCTGACACTGACAGCAACTGAAACCAACATCTGTGCCCTGAAATCATCATTGTTTTGAAGTTTCTCCCATCATGTCCTCTTCCTCCTTCAGCTCACAGCCTTCTGTAATGGATGACATTCAGACTCCTGAACCTCGGTGGTATCCCCACCTTCCTTGTCTTTGTCCTGGTGTCTTGAGGCCTCTCTGGAATCACTGTGGACCCACCTTTACAGGATCCCATAATTTTCTGGTCACATGCTCTAAGTTCCTCCATTTTTTCCATCAGCCCAGAGAAGACATATCTACACCATGAAGCATTCTCTATCAGTGCCAACCTTGCTCATCAGAGAGATGCTCTGTATTAACTTGGATTGTATTACTATTAAAGTACCAGAGGTGACTGCTGTATAAAGAAAGGCTTTTTTGTTGCAGTTTATTCTTGAGACCACACAGGACTTCACATCCTCTTTTAAAAGTCTGTCAATCACATGGCTTCCTCCTGGTGATGTTGCCCAATCCTAACTACTTCCCATAGGCTCCCACACAAGACTATAGTAAGAAGTCTCTAGTCTCTCAACAGCTCTCATCAGTGACTACATCTCAACCCCAGCACCACACAGAATACATGCTATCCATATTTAAACCATGGCAAGCGTAACCATATTTAGAGATATGGATTTTAAAGAGATAGGTAAAGTCTTTGACAGTCATCTAATCCAACACTGGCTTTTTAAAAGAAGAAGAAGAGATGTAGTAGAAGTACACTCTGATATGAGGAGACAGAACAATGACACCACTGAGCCAAAGAGAACTGAGGCTCAAGGACCGCAGCTAAAATATCTGCTTTGGACTTCCTGACCCCAGAACTAGAAACCAAAGCAATTCTGTTGACAAATGTCTGAGCTTTAATGAACTTCAAGCCAGTAGTTTGATCGTTTTTGTATTTCCACTGTTTTATTCATAAAGTAAAATAATAATTTAGATTTCTTATTAGGAGGAAAAATGCCTTATGTGTGAATCCCCTCTCCAGGATAAACCCTCGGTGAATGGGAGTCAGTATCCCTGATGGGAGCATCTGAGCGCAGACATGGAGGTGTTCTGCGCACAATACAGAGAAACGTCAACTCCCTTAGAAATCATTTAGCTTCTCTTCCTTCTTCTCTCTTCTCTGTGAATCCAGTCATAACATGCCAATTTATTAACATAATAGAAAAGGGCCTGGAACTACTCACACGGGCTCTCTGTGAATTCTACCATTTCATTGACTTGTCACAGAAAACAACACGTTTGCCATTTTAATCCATAGTTCTGTGTTTGTATCTGCGCTGTAGCAAGGTGGGAACTAATTAAGTATGAAATTACCTTATATATCTAAAACGGGGCCCACTCACCTTTAGGCGTTTTGGGAATCCACCTAATGAGTTGTGAGTTTTGCTCCAAAGGACAATCGCAGAGCTCATTAATGCTCATTAAAACATAAGTAGTATTCAATGGATTCAGCAAAAACTCACTGTATTTTAATGAGCAGCTGAGTTATCCAATGGTCCAAAACCTGTCATGGAGAAAATCTAACTGCACAAAGAAAATGTGTGCCAGTAAAGACACTGAGCACCGTGTGTCTCTGCCTGTGGACACATCGGCAACAAAGGAAAAAACGACCCCCAGAAGTTCATAACTTCACAAGAAAACAAAATCTGAGTGAGTGATTTGGAAAGAATATGAAGTAACAGAGAAGGTGATGGGTGATTACCAATGTCAGCCTGACTGGATTAAGGAACACCAGAGAGGTGCGAGAGCATATGGTTGGTGAGCAAGCCTGTGAGGAAGTTTCCAGAGCGGTGTTCTGTGACTTTGAGGGACAAGGCAGTAGGCCTGAGCCTCAGTTTGGAAAGATACATCCTAGCTATGGGCCTAGAGCATATAAAATTATATATACAGTAATATACGGAAGCATGGTAGGCTCATCCCTACCTGCGTCATGTGGCTGACTCCTGTGTGAATGTGTTATATTACAATGCCATCATAAATACAAAACAAGACCCTATCACATCTTATGCGATCAGAAGACAACTTTAGACTTCTAACCTACTGTCATTGTCCACATGAAGTTTGACATTTTTCATTTATTTCTCTCAAGTAAGTTTATATTATACTTAAATTGGGAAATATTCTATAAGTATCGTGGATTAATGATGGGGTTCTTCTCCTGAGCCCTTCTTATTTGAAGGAATTTTTTCCTGAGAACCTCTTCCAAGCTGCTAAAGGCTGCACCAGTTGTTCTGTTTTGGAAGAACACATCTTGGTTGATGTCTCTACTGAACTCCACAATATGAACCTATTTGGGGAACATACAGGCATTATTTTTCTTTAAATATGAAATGTTCCTCATAAGGCTTATGTGTTGAAGTTATGGTCCCTAAATGATGGAATCAATCATTTTTGAGGTCATTGGATTAAGGGACTCTGAACTCCAGAATAAATATCTATATGTCTATCGATCAATCTCTCTCTCTCTCTCTCTCTCTCTCTATATATATATATATATATATATATATATATGTGTGTGTGTGTGTGTGTGTGTGTGTGTGTGTGTGTGTGTAGTAAAAGCTCTTATATTTCTTAAGAAACTTCCTTTGCACCTCTTTCTGGAAGGGAGCATAGTTTTTGAAAACTATCTGTGTGTGCATGGACCATATCTGCCTACTTCGTTATAGTCTGTCCACAAGCCACAGAGTCCACCTGTGTTTCTTCAACTTTATGTCATTTCTGCATGTACAATTCCATCTGTTGTTCTTTATGGCCTATTGTAGATTCACTATTATTGACGTCATTTGCTTAGTTAGCTCTGAAGCTATGTCTACAGTCTGGCTTCTAACACTATTACTTTAATTTCCATGCAATAGAGTTTGCATTTTCAACTTGGAGTAAGAATCCTAAGTGAAATTTGGTCATCGTTAGGGTGTTTGTTTTGTCAGACAGGCCTTCATCAATATGATGATCTTGATTCTGTCACACAGGTCTTTGATAAGCTTGACAATTATCAGGAAAGGGAAATCAAATCTAGATGCAGAATAAATATCTACGGCATAGAAGACAAATTACTGCTTTTCACCTCCAATGACAAGCCTCCAAATGCAATCAGTTTTAACAAGTTTTCTCCCGTAGCATATGACACATTGATCTGCAGTTATTCATTACCAATAGAGATTTCAGATAGACTTCTGTGATCCTATGTGGGGGAAAGTCCATGGTGCCAGGGTGCCAAAGTCTATACTCCTACTGCATGAACATCATGAAGATCTGTACACTGAACAAGGCCCCCATCCTTACTGAGATGCTGTAACTGAATATAATGCTCAGCCTTCTGTGGATTTCAGACATTTTCCATGGTGGGAATTTTAGCTGAGATTAGCCATGCTGAAGTTGGGTTATTTGGGGTGAACTTTTGAAACTTAGCTTATATCTGCCATTTGCTTAGGGAACAAAATTGTGCTTCCTTTCCAAGTAATTATTTATAAGAGAACACCACATGGAGTAAGCCCTAGAAAAGACACAAACACTCAAAATGCCTTTTTTTGCCAAAATATGCAGGATTTGTATTTGTTATACAAAAGCATTCATTATATGGCAAAAACAGAAAAAAATGAAGTGTCATGAATTTGTGATCCATGCAGCACGCATGTTGCAGAGGGATTTTCTTTTCTTATTTTTTTCTTTTCTTTTTTAAACATGTCCCACCCTTGGTGTGTGTGTGTGTGTGTGTGTGTGTGTGTGTGTGTGTGTGTGTGTATGTGTGTGTGTGGTGCATGCATGAACACACACAGGAGCACATGTGAATTTTGTTGTCTGCAGAGTCAAAAAGAGGGCATCAAATATCCTGGCCCTAGAATTGCCAGCAACTGTGACCTACATGATGTGGGTGCTAGACATCACATTTTTTCTGTTGACAAGAGCTCGGCATGGTTTTCACTGTTGAGACATCTTAACACCAAAGTTTTCTTTATAAATTTTGTAAATTTAATGAAAAGCCATTAGTCTTCTTTTGCAGGTATGTTCAGAGTCAGATGGTAACTGGGTTCTGATGGTCAGTGTAGGACCATAGAAAGCAAGGCTCTGTTTCCCAGATGTGTTCAATAATAGTAATGAAGACAGGCAGAGGTCATTTAATACAACTTAATTTCTGCCTTTCTGTCATATATACATATTTATCTCTTCTTTGTTTTCTGATTTGCTTTGTTTTGTTTTGTTAGGCTGACCTCTAGCTCACTATAAAGCTGAGGTTGCCCTTGACCTCTTGAAACTTCTGCCATCTCCTAGTGCTGGCATCAAAACCATGCACCACCACCCCAATCATGTGTCACGTGCTCTATGAGCAATTTAGCTAATTAACTTCAAGTTTGAAATTCTGCAGTGTAAGATACACTATATTGATTTTCAGTATGCATAGAAGAATCTTACAGAAAAGGTGACCGATCCATAGTAGTTTGTTCTAATGGAATTATTATTCTTTGTTTTAATATTCAGATAATCCCCAACAATTTATAGTCTCTCTTAAGATTCCCTGACTGGCACCATTCCTGGTACTATGGTGCTCATGTTAAAAGTGTAACTCAATCACCACAGAGAATGTCTCTTGCGTAAAATCACGGACACAAGTGTCCATTGCCTTTTTAACCTTTTCTGGAACTGGGAGTTCCAGCATTGATGGACACTCACATAGCATGGAACTGTGCCGTGATTCCACTGAAATCCCAACACATACATTCGCCATTCCTGGGCTGACTGGCAAGGTGCCTAAGTAGAAAGTTAACATCTTGAGTTAGATCGCAGAAACTTACATGACAGAGGCAGTGAAGCGATCCCTGCAAGTTGTCCACATGTTCACTTACACACACAGAAAAATAAATAAATGTTCAGACATCCCGTTCTCCATGACCCTTAATTAACCTCCATGACTCCAGCATTATTATTAGCTAAATGAAAACGTTAATAGTGTCTATTTATAGAATCCAGAGTGACAAGAGAGAAATAAGTTGCAAAGACGGTTTGCAATGTCCTGCTTTATGTGCTTAATAAATTTCTCCCAATTTAACTTATAGACATAGCAATAGAAATGCAAGAAGAGGAATAGGTTTAATTTGAGACATAAACAAATCTTATATATCTATATTACTTTATACACACACATATAGTAAATATGGAATGCAAACATATGATGGTATCTAATAGAAACACTATATTGTATGAATTGTGCATGGGTTCATAACTCAAAAGAATTATTTTCTGGAAGCTAATTTGTATACATACCAGTTTGTACATGATATTTGAAGTCACAGACCTCTTGAGATTTCCTTAGAAAAGTTGAAAGGAAAAAGAATATTAGGGTTGAGAAATCAGCTTTAGAAAGCAGGCTGTAGAAGATTTGATAATCTAATGAAGGTGTTTACTGGAGATAACAGTGATGTATTTTTAAGTTGAAAATTGTATAAAAGCAGACTTGAATATCTTTGGGGCTCCAAGAGAAGAAATGAGGTGCACGTTAAGAGGGAAGCTAAAATACACAGGTCAAATTTGGAGATTAATAGGAAATAATTGATGGCTTAAGGTAGTGAAACTCAGGGTTAGGTGGAAGTACTTGCATAAATGAAGAAATAAGTTGACCATAGAACAGTAAGAAAATAGTGAAATGAGAGTACATACAGACAACTCGTAGCACCTACGTGGAGATGATATTGTAAGAACAAAATCAATTTTCAAGAAAATTTAGAAATCAAGAAACAGATTATTGCACATGCATGCCTTCGTACTAGAGATGAGTGGCATGATGTCCACAAGATAGCAAAGGCGTACAGTGAGTTTCCTATGGAAAAAGAAGACATGAGGAAATCTCCAGTGATCTGTGAAATGGCAGAACATTACTAAGCTGCATTCTTAGAGGACATGGTCTCAAATGGATCTCTAGCAGACAAGAGGGTCTTAGCCTATTGCTCACTGCACAACAGAATTCAAATGAATTAGACCTCAGATGCTATCTTCATCTTACAAAAAAAGCCAAGCATGATAGTACAGCAAAAAAAGGGGTAAATTATATTTAAATAACCAGACGTTCTTAATATGACCAGAATTATGTAAACTCCAACAACCATCAATTTTCTGGGAATTTTAGTCTCCAAGCTAATTCACAAAATCAAGCACAATATATTTGCAGCTGGCTCAAATCTCTGCTAATCTTTCACAAGGAGATTTCATTAAGAAATGTACTTGAGTTACAGAAAAGCATGTCTCACTGAACTAGGCACTGACAAACCAGTATGGTTTCTTTCAGGAAAAAAATATTTGGCAAATCCCATTATTATCATAGGACACTACATTTGGTAGATAAGCATTGCACTATCAAAACCAACATAGTTTCTGGGTCTTACAGCCTAGGGGCCTAGGGTTTTAGGAGATGTGATGCGTGTGGTTTATGTGGGCAAATACCTCCTTACCTTTGAGCCTTGCTGTCTCCAAGGATACATTGTGTGCATGACAGGAGTTTTATGAAACTTTAGTAGCTGTGTTATTTCATCTTTCTCAGATGGTGACTATCTACATGTATCTAAACCATTTTAGGAGGGATAATGAGGAAGAGTCAATTCAAAAACAAAGAGAAAACACAACCCTTTGTCAGTGTTGAGAGTTAAGCACAGAAGAACAGAAATGAAATGATATGAACTGAATTACTCATGAAATCATAATTAATTTTATCCAGACCTGGAAGCTGGAAAGCTCAAGACCACATATCAAAAAAAATAAGAAAGATAGAGAGAGAGAGAGAGAGAGAGAGAGAGAGAGAGAAAACGAAAATAAAAGAAAAAGAAAAAAGGTGTCTGATAGTCTGGTGGTCTGGTGAGGGCTGCCGTTCTCAAAAGTGGATCTTCCCCGTGTCTTCAGATGTTGAACAGGCAGCTGAGATCCCTAGGGTTCTTGTCATATGGGAATTAATCAGTTACATTTGGATGATCTAATGCTTATGATCTGATCAAACCCTAAAGACCTCATCTCCTAATACTAGTGCCTTGATGATGAAGGCATCAACATTAGAAACTTAGGAGAAGATGTACTTCTGACTACATGGCCAGACAAGAAGATATGGAAGCTGGAATATAAAGTAGAAGCTATCTGGAGACAAGTGATGTGGTTGACACCCCAAGAAGAGACAGGTCAATGCTGTTAACCATTATTGGACAAATCAGCTGAATCTGTAAACGCCTAAGGATCCTGGATCCACCCTCAAACATTGACTGATCTGTTCTATCTCTGACTGTCATATTTGTTTAAGTTCAGCAAGTAGCAAATATGGTCAGAGATAGAAGAGGTCTTCTTGCTCTACACATAAATGACTTTTTAAAAGAAATTAAATCTTATACAATCTTGATTTCTGTCTAGAACACAAAGACTCCATTGTCCTTAAGCTGATGTGTCCACAGGACACATAGTGAAATGGTCTTCCTGACAGTAGGCAGTATAACAGCTTGGCCAAGCCAATGCTGCATAAAGTGGTAGACAAGACATCTCCAAGTGCCTTATATAACCATTATCCCTATTTACAACAATCCTCCTGCCATCTATGAAAGTGCCCGCTGAGTCCAAGACACTTGATAGGATGAGGAGAGCATTCGAAAGCCAGGATCACATGCACACAGGGTAGAGGGATTCCAGGTGAAAGTTTGAAATCTTGAATATAATAAGCTTTATTTACAGTCAGCCTCCAGTTCATTCTTTGGACTGTTACTTTTCCCCTGTATTTTTCACTCTATAATGAACAACTCTTGACAATGTTGCCTAAACATTCTTATCGGCATGGAAAATGATTAAAGATACGTAATTAAAAGTTAAATGGAAATTGCAAACACAAATGTATTTTAAAATTTGTTAAACAAAACACACAGCTCTTAGTAAATTGATTACATCTGTACTCCATAATAGGAAAATCTAATAATAAGAAAAATAGCTTTAACAAATAAGCTAGTACTTTCTTCATCTTTAAAAGAAACGTAAATTATTTTTTGCTGATGACAACAATCTTAGGCTGGGTAAATAGACTGACCAACAGTGTTGGCATAGTCTGTCAGGCAACTTTTAAATCCATATTGTGTTGACTGCCAACCACAACTGCTGCTCATATGTACTCATCAACACTTAAATAGTAAATATCTGTGGACAATAAGTGACGTTTTCATTTATTTCATATTGCTTTAGTGAGATCTATTTTCCTGTAGCAGATGTATGTCACCCCGGGAAGTCATTTTTAAAAACATAAATACAAATGAGATCAGTAAGTTAAAGACCCGAAGACTGATACATCCAACATGCCTAGGAGACGGTTAGTGACATAAGATGGGGCTAGATCGGTGGCTAAGTGGTGGAGAGTGTTGGGTGTTCTCACAAAGGACCTGAGTTTGGTTCCCAGAACCCACATGCAGGGTCACAGCCATCTGTAGCTCCAGTTCTAGGATCTTTGGTGCATGACTCTGCACAAGGTGGGAACTGCACACATTTGCTGGATAGACATACATGTAGGCAAAACACTCAAAAATAAATCATTCAGAAATGATATAAGGGGGAGATACATTCAGAAATAACATAAGGAAATGTCTGTGTAGTGTGTGTGTCGTATACGCGTGAGTGTTTACTGAGAACGACACTGTCTCTGAACGCTTTAGTTAATGTACTGGAATTGAAACAAGCAAAAAAGGCAAAAAAAAAAAACCCAATCCACTACTCTTTGAGTTATTACCAATAATCTTTAACATTGCTCTCATAACGGTTTAATTTTCATTTAAAATTATACTTAAAGAAATAATCTTGGCATGAATTTGACATCTAATTTGATTTGTCTTCTATCTATAAGAAAAAGTATAGGAAATAATCAATGGGATGAGTCTGGTCTTAAAAATCATGACTTCCTCTGGGCTTCTGGAAATTAGTTTTATGTGTGTATTTTTCAGTTTCGTGGCCGAATGACATTTTACTCATCTTTGCTGCATGGATCGGCAACTCTCACTACTTAATCATGAGGTTAATGGGAAGTGGACAGTACTAATGCAAAATGTCACGAGAAGATCTGTTCTGCTTCTTCCCGTTCAGACCAATAATAATGTGGATTAGCTTCCCAGTACTCTCCTCGAAGAGAGTACACAATGTGAGAAGTGAGCAAGTAGAAAAAAACTGTTGAGATCCTAAAACCTGACAAAACCCTGACGTAACTATAAGATGAGTTGATGCATGACCCTGTGGTCAGACACACCAGAGAACTGCAAGTTTCCCTGTTTCTATTGGTGAAATAAACAGTGTAAGACCAACAAATGGTCTGCAGGTAAAGGAGCTTGGTGCCAAGCCGGCCATCCTGCAGTCAGTCCTGGGATCCATAGTGTAGCAGGGGAGCAACAACTCTAACAAGTGTGCTGTAACCTCAACATTCACACTGCACCACTCAGCACATACTTCACACACACACACACACACACACACACACACACACACACACATGCACAAATTACAATTTTTATGATTAAAATGATATTAGCATTATAACTGCCTATCTTTTTGCATGCCAAAGTATTCTAACAGGAAGATCGTAATTTCATTTCCTTTGCACTCACACAGCCAAACACACCCACTGTCTTGGCACACCGGTATGTACCTATGTCCAGACATATACTTAAACATGTGTAATATAGTAAGTTGTAGTAGAATTTGCTCTCACCACTGAACGCAATGGGATCAATACACAATCAATACTGTTTCATGTGCTGCACAAAAGGTTCTTCCAAACCTATAATTCACAGACAAAATCTAGCACACTTTCTGCTTGGGGGAGCGTGGAGGAATCTGGACCTCTTTTGCTGTTGGTAGGATTGCAAGAAGGGACATTCCACTTTGTAACACTGTTTACAGCTCCCCTATGGAGCTCTCATTTTGCAATGTATCAGCTTTACTCCTTGACATTTATGATGGGAGTTGGACTCCTAAGGACAGGCAAGAAGTTCAGTGAGAGTCTTGGAAAGCAGCTTGAGTCCTCACTGTCAAATTTCAGAGGAAGCCAAAGTATTCTTCAGTGTGTGAATGGGTGATCTGTCATCTGTCTATCTGCACAAGGGAAAACCATCCTGTACTATGTGGTATATGTGCATATATATGTGTGTGTATGTATGTATGTATATATGTGTATATGTGTGTATATGTATGTATATATTATACAGTATATGAGCATAAAACCAATAAACAACAAAAGAGAAACTTCCGTAGAGACAACCCTGAAAAAAAGCACATGCACAGGCAGCAGACTGCCCCGTGTGGAAGGAGTAAAAGGCCCAGTGTAGCCTGTGATGGAGGAATAAACAGAGCCTGGATGTACTAAGGTATTGTAGCTACTCAGTCACATGTGGATCAAAACCTGTGCAATGCAAAACTCGAAGAGTAAGTAAATACAAACATCACCTCCGCATCTGGATGGTGATAATGGTTCCCTGTGAATCCAACAGCACTAACAAATACTGCTGGTGGTGGCTGTTGATAAAAAAAAATTAAAAAGTCTGCCAGGAGCCAGAGGACACAAGGGAGGAGAACCATTTTTCCCTGCTTTGTTTGACTGTAAATTTTAAATGATGCTAAAAAAGGAAATCCATTTTTAAAACAGGTAATTACTCAGTGTTGACTTATCTGTCTCAGAGAAAATTTTTACTCTGAACAAGTGAGATGTTTGTTTAAATTTTTCCAGAAAATCTCTAACTTAAAACACTGTGTTTGGCTATTGAACATGGATCAAGGCACCCCAGGAACTTCAAAGGTTTTCACCAGAGTTCCCCAGTTTCCACAAAGAAGGCAATAAATCCTTTGTGATAAATTGTCAGCGAGAGTGGAGAATTCAGCCCCATGGTCTGTGTAGTAAGCCTACCTTTGGAAAGTTTCAGGGTGCATTTTCAGAGTGTGCCAATCTTTGCAACTGCCTGAGTCCCTATTACTGGTATCTGTATTGTATTTCTAGGGACTGCAACTCTCTATCACTCCTGACTTCTAGGGCATGTGAGAGACAACCTCACCCAGTTACTTTGTTACCACTTCCTAAGGCAGTTGAGGAAGGATAACAAAGATATTACCTCAGACTATAGAGTGCTGACATGTTTAACCTTCAGGCAGTGGGGATGCTCTCTGCGAGGCACTTCCATCAGAGCTCCAAAGACCTGCAGCTGCTGGCCACTCCCTTTCCCTTCTACCACCTGAAGACACTCAGTCGATCTTTGCCAGTGTTGACCATCCTCCTTTATGTGCGGAGATCCTGAAGTGTGCTAATTACTCTGGCTGGAATTCAATACCATATCTCCTCTGCCAGGAGTGCAGCAGCCATCCCTAGAATGGGGACCTGGGGTGGGGTGGGGTGGGGGCACCACTTTCAGCTTATTAAGCCACCATGCTGGCTACTTCATCATAGGAGCCTTTATGTCCCTAGAAGCCAAGAAAGATTTATGGAGCTGCTTACAAATTAAAGGAGATGCTGAATAGGCGAGCGCGCGCGTGCTTCGGCTCATTGTGAACAGTGTGGAAAGAAAACAGAACTGAGCAGAGCACAGGATACCACTGCTCTGCTCAGGATGCACAAAGTTACAACTGACTTTAGGCTTTACAGGTTAGATTTACAGCTGACTTTGTCTTCTATCTTTTAAGTATCCAAAGCTATAGTAGTGAATTGGGTGACAACAATCTTTTGGAAAAAGGTGCATATTTCCCACTTGCCAGCACCTCTAAAATCCCACATGCCAAAAACTGAAGGCCACAGGAAACCAAAGCAGTATTTGTAATATATTCTATCAGATGGGTGAAAGCACTGGGTTAATTTCCATTCTTCCTCGTAGAGGTGATTAACAAAGTTAATTCCGTGTTTAAAGTGTCCTCTTTTCCTCATATCTACAGAGGTGTATTGGAAACTGGCCCCTCCCGACTGTTGTCAGAAAGGTGAACTTCCGGTGTTTTTGCTGTAGGTCTTCTGCAGTCAGTGCAGAAGACAATCAGCATTTTGTTATTCCGCAGCTACTCCCTGATTTGGCTAACAGTTTGACCACATCTGATTTTCTTAATATCTGAGTAAAATTAGATAAAAAGAAGAGAATTAGATATTAGTGAAATGTTTAATTTATGTCCACAAGGCTGCTGATTTGGGCCTTCCCACGGAGCTGGCTGTGGAGGTTTGGCACAGACACAGCCATTAGCAGCCCCTTCCAGAGCTGTCTTTTTTCATCCTGTTCCAGGCTGAACAGCCTCCTCCCTTCTCTCTGAGCTTTGACCTCAGCATGGATTTTCACATTTCCCCCTCTTCTCAGTTATTTTTGATGCACACAAGTTGTTTATAACGAGTAAATACAGAAATTACTTGTTGAGTATTTAGTATTTTGTCAATACTGACTCATATGCACGTAGGTGGAAGAGCAGTACTACAAATGTGAATTACTGCATCATCAAAAACATGAAATCTGGCAGGAGATAAAACATATGGAGGACACAATGACAGTCCTTTCAGTTAGATGCTGAATTTCCCCAGGCCTAGTGAGACCCTAAACACTAAAACAAAACCGTCTTATTATGTAGAAGCAGACATAAACCGTAACAGATTTCTGTCAGCCTTAATGCATTCTGAGGACTGTCTCTGGAGACTGGCTGTGGACCTGGGAAATGTATTCACTGAAGTAGCTCGGTGAGCGCCACATGCTCTTGTCCTTGACGGGGAAATAGACGCAAGTGCTTCAAAGTCTTCGTGGTCCTGGACTGCAAGGGACACAACGGTGAATGTGGAAGAGACAGAATCGCTCCACAAGATCACTCCCCTGGCCGTGTTCTGTGGGTTAAGAGACAACATTTTCCTATCTCTGGCATAAAGGAACCCACATTCTGATTCATCATGACCTTTCCATGCCCACAACTTTTTGAGAGAAACAAGAGAAATGCTCGCTTGAGGTTGGAGAGATGGCTTAGAACCAAGCTTTCTTCCCAGCACTCATTGGGTGGTACACAAGGGCTGTAACTCTACCCCACAGGGGTCCACCTCCCTCTTCTGGACCCTTTGGATATTGAACTCACAGGTGCATATCCCTACGAGGTACACACACACAAACACACACACATGCACACGCACACACATGTATGCACATGCATGCACACACACAGGTACACACACATACACACAGGCACACACACATACACACAGGCACACACACATGCACACGCACACACATACACACACAGGTACAAACACACATACACACAGGTACACACACACATACACACAGGTACACACACATACACAAAAGCACACACACATACACACAGGCACACACATACACACACAGGTACACACACACATACACACAGGTATACAGACACAGGTACACACCGAGATATAAAAATAAATTTTTTAAAAGTTGTTTTCACTTCTTTCTCTCAACCCCACTCTGTATTCCAGTCTTAGCCTTCATAGATTATTCAGAATGAAATATCCTAGTTAAATTCATATTCTGAGACTGGGCATTAAACAATACTGCAAGTTTAAAATGAGAGAATAGAGCACTGTACAGTTAAATGTGGAGCAGTCTACAAGATAAGAACAGTTCTTTATTTCAAGGAAGAGATGCTCCGCTGTGGTGCATGACAATTACGGTAACAATAAGCAGGAAACAAAAAGTACCCAGGCTTTCTGTCAACACAGAGATTTCTTTGGATCTCTGTTACTCTGTAGCAGCAGAAAGTTCAAAGCTGAAGAGATTTTACAAGGAGTGGATGTTTAGAAGTGGTAATCAGGGGCGGTGAGAGAGCAAGCTAGAGTTGTGGCAGCTGAAGTGGCCTGCCATACCTGAGGTCAGTCTCCAGAGCCACGGAGCAGAAGCAGAACACTGACTCTCTCAGGTTGTCCTCGGCTCCACACCTGTGCCCCCACACAGGTGCTCCCTGCTTCCCACATACATATTCATGAAGGAAAATAAAGAAATAAATGTGAGAAATAGACTTGACGATGCCAAATATAGAATAGATTTTGCTATGTAGAGGAAACACTTGTGTTTTCTGAAGCACTTTTGCGGAAATAAAAAAGAAAGAAAAGAGTTTATCGTAATTTATGTTTCCTTAATGTGAGACAAAGTACGGCCCATTTTTATAATTATGAAAATATCCTAGATGAAGAATTTGACCACTAAGCAATAAACAGAGATGAGAAATTAAAGTCTTTAAAGAGTATTTAGGATTCTTCAGAAAAAAAAAATCAGAATGTGTTTGTGTGTGTGTGTGTGTGTGTGTGTGTGTGTATGTGTACATACATGTCCATGTGCTTACATGGAGGCAGGAATACAGAGGTATAATTCCTCAATAAACATATATTAGCTGAAGACAGTTCAGAAAAGCAGTCTTGGGGTTTGAAAGGGAAAGGGGTTATTTCTCTTTCTTCCTATCTTTCTTTTCTGATGTGTATGGATGTTTGCTGCATGTATGCATGTGCACCACTTGCAGCCTGTTGCTCAGCAAGACCAGAAGGAGGTGTGAGATGCCACAGGGACTGGAATTTCAGACAGTTGTGAGCTTCCACGTGAGTGCTGGGAACCAAACTGGGTCCCTCTGCAAGGGCAATCTCACCAGTCCCCCTAAACCAACTTTTTAAAGAGAACTAAGTTTCAATAGTTTAAATTTTGTAATCAAAGTGTGAATAAAGTTCAAATTTCTTCCTTAAATTTGGTTTAGAAAATAACATCTCTGTGTATCACAACAGAAAATTCAGTCTCTTCCTGATCTTGCCAACGAAACGCTAAGAGTCGCTGAGGGCTTCCCATTTGGACTTCTCGACATGCAGGTGTCTTACTCCTTAGGCCTGTGCGTGCCTGTTAACTATTTACCAGCATGAGGCAGTGGGATGCCCAACAAAACTGGCCTCATCTACATTTCGAGTCAGAAGAACATAGCGCACCCCTGCACCCACTCACACGTTCAAGTTAGTCTTTCCGTGGTCGCTGTTTAATATGGGTTTTGGAGCCTTGAAAGGAAATGGCTTGCATTTTCCAAAATGCCTGGAGTGGCTTTGCCGCCCGTGATAAGGCGATATATAAATCTGAGTTGTTGTTGTTGCTAATGGGATCTATGCTCGACAAAGCATCATTGTACTTGCTGCTTTTGTGCTGAAGCTGCCTGGAGGAGGGAGGCAAGTGGAGAGTGCAGTCCTGCTTTAAAAGGAAATAATCAGTCGGCAGGTGGCTGCATAGTGGGATAAGCAAATGGACTAAGTGTAGCATGGCTTTCCTCACAGAATAACAGCAAACGAGAATGAGCCCGATAAAGATCTTTTGTACTAGAAGCATGGAACAAAAGCTTTGGGTTCCTAAGTTTTCGTGTTTATGCAGCAAAACCATGGTTTGCTTAAAATTGCATTTTTCTCCCCAGGAACTCCTTACTTTATGTGGAAGTGGAGGGATATATAACCCTAATATCTCTATGCCCTGAAAAACTCAGGAACCTCCTGGGAGCCACGGGTAGTATGCCATGGGTCACAGTACATTCTGATCTTAGGTACAGTCCTGCCAATTCTGTCAATTCTTTCTTACCACAGTTTGTCCAAGGTTCAAAGTTAATATACTTCTATTTTTCTATACGTAGGGAACCAATTCTCAAGAGGAGGAAGTAGCTTAAAGCACTATTGAATTAGTCTGGGGAAAAAGGTATTTTGTATTTGTGGCTTTTCACATCTCTTTATTCAACTCAATCTTACTGGGCAGCGGGAAATTTTTGGCACACACCCTGGACTTTGGAAAATGATTTGTGGTGCAGTGAAATTAGAATAGTTTTAAGTCACTCTGATTCTCCATGATAAGTACTTTCTTGAAGACACTGCCAGGTGCTGCAGTTTCCTGACAGAAATGACAGAAGGAGGAATTCATCTCAAAACACCACGTGTGTGCTTGAAGAAAAGGCAGTGTAGCTATAGTAAAGGGGTTCCCTCTAAGATGTCCATTCACGTAGCTCTGGCTGCACACCAGACCCTGTGAGAGTCACCCACTCTAGTCCTGGGAGTCTGCAGAGGGTTCTTCGTGAGAGCTGTATTGTAGGACAAACACGAGGAGAGGGATGGAGGTGTTTCAAATGCAACCCTGAGCATGTGAGCTGTTGCCAGAGATAACAGGAAGGCATCAAGACTGTGAGAGACAGCTGCTCTGGCAGAGAGCTGAGAAGGCAAGAAACCTGGGGATGGGGAGGGAGAAAGGGAGGAAGCTAGAGAGCGAGAAGGAGAGAGGCTCTTGTGAGGAGAAGATGGGGGTAGAATCAGGAAGGTGGTTGAAAATAGCTTATGAGGAAAACAGCCTCTCTTTGACTCATTGAAAGGCTCTGAAAACAAAGAAATGGTCCCTATGGAACTGGTCACTAATTTAAAGGACAATGATTGGCTCTTGTTGTTTTGTCAGAATTTCCTTCTTCTTCAGGGCAGGCTTGTTAAACACATTCGCTCCCAGGATAACAATTACAAACCTAAATGAGGGCCCCTGCTGAAAATAAATTGATTCTAACTCCATCAGGGATTTTAAAGATGTATGGGGGATTCTGAAGGCAGAGTGAGGGCATTACACGCACACACACACACACACACACACACACACACATGCGCGCGCACACACACACGCACACACACGCACAGACACACACACGCGCACACACACACGCACAGATGCACGCACACACACGTACACACACACTCACAGACGCACACACACACACATACACACACAGACACAGAAAGAAGGGGCAAAGACAGAGAGACAGAGCTTGCGTCTTTATACATGTGTTCACACGTGTGTATACATGTCTGTGTGTAACTGTGCACATGCATGTGTGTCTCTGGGACCACATGCGTTTACATGAGTCTGCCTGTGTCTATACAGATATTTGTTTGTACATATCTCTGTCTATACAGCATGAGTGGATATGTGTGTGTGTGTCTATGTATATGCATGTGTTTGTGTGTGTACATGCTTCAAGGAACTGACTAAACATATCATGGACATGGTAGATTACGAAGGAATAGTCAGCGATGCCAAGTTGGTAGGAGAAGGAAGTGATCCTCATCACTGACTTCCAAACAGGTCAGTTTTGTGTCCCAGAGGCTATAGCTATCAGCAGTGGATATACTTTTTTTCTTTTTATTGTTTATTTTTTGTATGGTTTATTTTGATCATTTTCCCCTCCTCTTTTTCATGAATGACAAGTCAGTCTGACAACCCCATAGACAGGCCAAGGGAGAGACTGCCAGACTTCCACTGCCCACAGAACTGCAAGCAAGAAAAACATACAGATTCTCAGCAGACTGTTTATGCCAAGATTTGGCACTTCACCCTTTTGAAGTATTGGGTAAGTTACTACCTATTAGTATTTTGTGTCTATTTTTCACTGTACATGGGATAAACATACTTCCTTTATAAGATATCTTTGAGAATTAGGTGAAGTCTAACACACAGAGAAATAACTAAGCAGACTCCAGTGCTGTCCCAGTGATCAGTCTGGTATTCAGCACAAGCATTTCCTATTTGCTTCCAAGTTAAGTTTGGAGAGGAATAATGGAAAATGATTAATATTTGCCCCAAGCTTCCAGTTGTTTTGTGTGCCAAGGAAAGAGGCCATGTTAGTCTCCGCAGTGCATGGGGCCTGAGAAATGTTTTCAGTACTAGAAAGACAAGAGAAGTAACTACCCCTGGAGAATAAGGGAGTAAGGTCTTCTCTAAATATTTAAACTCAGAATTTGCACACTCTATTAATCAAACTCTTGGATTTAGTCTCCATTCTAGTTGTTGTTTTCATAACTGGTCATACTCACAGTGATATTCCTAGTACTAGCTCTCTTTAAACTGTAGCCTTGTGAATCTAAAGAGATACTGTCGATGACTTTGAGCTATCTGGCCAGGCAGTGCTTCTTGTCTTTCTACATGACCCCTTATAGAAAGGGAAAGGGTAGTCATACTCTCTTAAGACCTAGACAGGTAGTATGAAGCAGCGTGTGATCAGTCCCAAGTTGGGGCAGTCCGGACTCTTGGATCCAAAGACCACAGAGAGTGTCAATGGATTTCTGGGGCTCGTTGTGGAAGTTATGGGTTTTATTCTAACATTTGGTTTTGTTGTGTATTTAGTTCAGCTCCTTGGAGAGATGCTGTGTGTTTGTCTCGGCTCTCTTTGCAGAGCTGAGTTGAACCAGTTGAAAGCAACAAAAAAATGAAAGAAAGCATGAGAAAGCCCAAGGCAAGGACAGGACTTTTATTTTAGACTTCAGTCTATTCTCACTCATAGAATTAGAGTCAAAAAGTCAAAGTCAAATAAAAGAAGCTCTTTTTTATTTTCAAATAAATCACACAGATCTAGCAAAGTATATTTTAGGTAAAGATTAATTGGATACAATTCTGGATTTGATAGCAGGCCTACAGAGTACAGATTTAATTGGAGTACTCATACTCATGAGAAGTAATTACAGACTTCTGTGCCAGGGTCAGAAATGAGTGGCCGTCTCCCAGACACCAAAACAGGTAGAAAGATTCAAGACTGGGTGTGTCATTCTCCCTACAGGGACAGGACAGAGAAAGACTTAAGTCTCCAGCTGAAAGTGGGTGGCAATTTATTCAAGGAAACAAGCCAAGGCAGAGAAAGGGGCAGCTCAGACAATCAGAGCTGCCCAGGTCAGTGTGTGCGCCTTCACCGCCCAAAGAGTAAAGATCTTAGTTCACAATTCTTGCAGCAAGATGATACTCAGTTCTGCAAAAGGAAAAGGAATCTGAGGGCTAGAGCAGAATTCACCAAAGTTTAAACTGGTTCCTACTCAAATGGGGTTAAGGAACAGCAAAATGGTACAGTAGGTGAAAGTGATTAGCCTGACAATTTGAGTTTGATCCTGAAAATCCATGTGGTGGGAGGATAAATCTCATTCTCACCAGTTGTCCTGTGACTTCCCTTCTACTAGCTCTGGTACACACACACACACACACACACACACACACACACACGAATACACACATGAAGAAGAACGCTAAAAAAGAAATCCCACATTAGTTCAGAATTGAGTGTAATTAAAGGCTGTTTATTTAGGGGTAGACTCACAGATCACAATCCTCTCCTGGAACAGGAACGGCAACCAAATCCCACACCTAAAAAAGAAGCCGGACATGTGCTTTACGTGGGCATATATGGTATACCCCAAGCATATATACTCCAAATGGGCGGGTAACTTAAAGGTTACTTGCAGTAGGAATTCATACAGCACCTCCCCCTTTTGTTTAAATAAGAAAGTCCCAAGCCTAATACAAAGTTATATACAATAAGAACAAATATCAGGTATAAAAATTAGAATTACAACTGGCATAAACAATATCAAGCAAGAAACATGTAATAAATGTTTCAATAATTATTCTATCCTAATGAGTTTAAGTCTTGTATAATAAATAACTTGGCCAAGTCATGAGAGGAAAGTAACTACAACTATTTAATCTTCAACCCCAATGAAGACCTGAGAAGGGAAGTAATATTTGAGTAAGCAGGAAGTGCAATCAAGCATCTTCCAAAATGTGCAACAAGTGACAGAGACAACTGGCTACCTGGGCAATCACCCAAAGTCTCATTTGCAATGTTGGAGCAACCAACTTTGGATAAGGCCTAGAGTAACTGACATTTTTTAAAACTGTCTTACCCTGTCTTGGCAAGGTTTGACAGTCTTTTTTCTTGCATCTTGATGGTCTTATTAAGACATCATGCGTTTTGACAGTGGTCAATGCATGGGCAGTTTCTTGACCAACGGCCAATTTTGCCAAGAAGAAAACAATCTGCTACATGTTATCTTAAGGATAAATAACACAGGTCTGCCAGTGGTTACCAGGAATATTAATCGTGGTTCTTTGGTTCCTGTCCCTCTCTGGTAGAATACCCCCCCACACACACAAACCTCATGTGGGTTGGTGAGAGCTGGTGCAGAGCTGTGTCTTGTCTCACATGGCAGCCTCTCCTCTACTTTAGAGCCCATGACCCTTTAATAGCTCTCTCTGAACTGGTAACTCTGTTTTAATAACAAACTGAAATGTTCTCCAGGCAACTTCAATATCCGGAGGAGAATGTGGCCTCAGAAGTTTTCTTCGGACCCTCGTTTACACTTGCCCGACCACAGTGACAGTAAAGGGACACAAAGGAGATCTGTGGGTAACCCAGTCCTTGAGAATTCTGTTTCCCAGACTCAGAACAGAAAATTTGCGGATGGTGCCCTCTCTATATAGACAAAAGAGTAACTTAAACATGCCGTGAAAGTCAAATTGGCATGTGCTTTAACAATCTGCATGAGCTTAAAGCCGCAAAATATCTCAAAACTCAGACCCTAGTATGTCACTGTGTCTGAGAAAAATAAGATAACTCCTAATTTAGTTATCATTATCACCCATGGATTGCAAAAAATAGCAAAACAGAAAAAAAAATTCAACAAAATTCCAAACAAAAATTAATCTGTTAAGAATCAAGTGAGAGTACCCCTTCCTCCAAAGCCTCTCCAGCAAAGGCTATCATTGGTGTTTTTGATTTTAGCCATTCTGATCGGTGTAAGATGATATCTCAAAGCTGTTTTGATTTGCATTTCCCTGATTGCTAAGGAGGTTGAGCATGACCATAAGTGTCTTTTGGCCATTTGAACTTCCTCTGCTGAGAATTCTCTGTTCAGTTCAGTGCCCCCATTTTTTAATTGGGTTAATTAGCATTTTAAAGTCTAGTTTCTTGAGTTCTCTATATATTTTGGAGATCAGACCTTTGTCTGTTGCGGGGTTGGTGAAGATCTTCTCCCAGTCAGTAGGTTGCCTTTTTGTCTTAGTGACAGTGTCCTTTGCTTTACAGAAGCTTCTCAGTTTTAGTAGTACCATTTATTCAATGTTGCCCTTAATGTCTGTGCTGCTGGGGTTATACCTAGGAAGCGATCTCCTGTGCCCATCTGTTGTAGGGTACTTCGCACAGAAGCACAATTCTTAGTTAAGGGAGCCAGCCACCTTAGGGTTGGCAAGAGACTTGAACCTAGAGTGGCTCCCAGGAGCCCAAGGCAATGTCCCCAGTTAGTTCCTTGGGCAGCTGAGGATAGGGAACCTGAAATGACCCTATCCTATAGCAATACTAACGAATATCTTGCATATCACCACAGAACCTTCATCTGGTGATGGATGGAGATAGAGACAGAGACCCACACTGGAGCACTGGACTGAGCTCCCAAGGTCCCAATGAGGAGCAGAAGGAGGGAGAACATGAGCAAGGAAGTCAGGACCACGAGGGGTGCACCCAACCACTGAGACAGTGGGGCTGATCTATTGGGAGCTCACCAAGGCCAGCTGGACTGTGACTGAAAAAGCATGGGATAAAACTGGACTCTCTGAACACGGCGAACAATGAGGGCTAATGAGAAGCCAAGGACAATGGCACGGGGTTTTGATCCTACTTCATGTTCTGGCTTTGTGGGAGCCTAGCCAGTTTGGATGCTCACCTTCCTAGATATGGACGGAGGGGGGAGGACCTTGGACTTTCCACAGGGCAGGGAACCCTGACTGCTCTTTGGACTGGAGAGGGAGGGAGAGAGGAGTGGGGGGAGGGGGAGAAGGGTGGGAAAAGGGGGAGGGAAATGGGAGGCTGGGAGGAGGCTGAAACTTTTTTTCCTTTTCTCAATAAAAAAAAAAAAGAATCAAGTGAGACTGTTCTATAAGATTATATATAATGCAACCTACTATAGAGAGGTGCCAGCACAGTCCTAAGACAATAGCTGATTAATGTATAAGCAATATCTTCACAACAGGTATCACAATAGTTTGTTTGTTTGGTTTTGGTTTTTTTTTTCAACGATACACAAAATCTCTAAAGTAGAGAAGACACAGTATCTTCATAGTCTCTACCTACCTCAAAATTCACATCAATACAACAACCCAGTCCTATCATTCCCGGGCTATGTTACCAAAAATACACTTCAGAAAAAGTAGCTGCTCATTTATACCAAAAGCCTTTGGATCCTGGGGGAAAGTGTCATCACAGGGAGTAGTGCATGGCAAGAGCGTAGCATATTGTGACAACCCTATATGAAAATAGGCTGCAAACCCTCCTAAAACGTGCAGAAGTTAGAGACTTGATAGTTATATTGTAATTACACGTTAAGGAATTTACAATGAGGACACTAAGAGACACTTACATAGATTTAATTTACACGGAAAGTAGAAAAAGACAAGATCTCCTGAACAAATTGGGAGCATGAGGACCTAGCGGGAGGGTTGAAGCAGGAAGGGGAGCAGAGAAAAATGTAGAGTGCAATAAAAATCAATAAAAAAAGAAAACACGATACCAAAGAGTACCACGAATTCTGAAAACCATGTAAACAATCTGCCTGATACTGGGTGAGAAGTGTGCTGTGCACTGTGTGTTATGGGTGCATAACCCATCTCCATTGCCCACAAACCCGTTGTCCTCATTGCCGTGGATTTCAGAATGTATGTGTGCTATTCCTCCTATTTTCCAAAGTCTAAGTTAGTACATCTTGATAATTAAACATATTTAACTATTAACACGGATACATTTTTAGCGCGAAACTTGGCAATGAATTTTATAGTTCTTTTTTTTATTTGAGATGAATATCATCTGAACTCAAGATAAATCTATTTTATGAGCTAAAGGCAAAATAATGATAATAACCCAAGGGACTAAAAGGATGGGAGTTGTGCAAAGCTCAGTGAATTTGGTTTCTCACCAAGTTCAAAGTACAGGTACGAAAAGTAGTATTTTGAAAAAAAAAAAAACTATGCTGTTTTACTTTAACAAAATAAAAGATGAATTGTTCACTTTGGCAGAAGGCAATGTCTGAGTCACATATTGTCTTTGCTGTAGAATCACTAAGATATTATAGAGACTCATCCCATTTAACCCAAATCCTTACCACAGTGCAGGCGTTGTCCCGTTTTACATGGGGAGATCAACCTTCACTTCATGCTCCAGGTAACTTAGTCTAAATCCTACTCATCTCCCTGATCTATCCTTGCAAAGAAGGGGAAGTAGAGGAGAGGAGAACCAAGGCCTAAAATCACAGCTTTGGCTGAAACACTTACTCATACTCTTTCTCAGTTGGCCATTGGGGAGAAGAAGCCCTGCATGCCCCTACTACGTAGAGCAGCTCCTGAGGGGCAGTACCCTCACACAGCTGTGATGTGTGATTTGAAGCATTTGCAAAACCGTTATTAAGTTGTTTCTCAGTAAATGAACTTGAAGCATAGTGATGGATTTCATTGGTTCTCTGAAAGACACCATGCACTCAGTAAAGAGAATGATATCAATACCTGTAGGCAGGATAGTAGAGGGACATTTGAATAGGGACCCCATAATGCAGACGATCACAGCTGCGTATTGAGCTCACAGTGAGGTGGTCACTCTCCTCCTAAGGAAAAATGGATATTTTTCCAGGAGGTTGAAAAGCTCACACTCTGCAGAAGCTACAGCATTCAGAACTCTAGAGAAGTAATCTGATATAGTCCAAATAAACACTCCTGTCTGTCACATAACCTTTAATTATAATATGCAACTGTAATTTCACCTAATTAGAAAAGGTGAACTCAATTTTGAATTGCAAATTATTCATTTTATGGAAGCTTTTATGAAATTAAATCCTTGTCAGACTGACAGACTCAGTCAGTGTGGAATGAGGTGCCCTATGATGTGAGAGTTTTGATTAATCACTGAGGCGTTCCAAAGCTGCTGCCTGGAACCGTTCACTGGGTTTAATGCCAGTTAAAGGCAACTTTTCAATTAAAGCCTCCATCATGGTGCTGGAACCAGAACTCCAGCCCTGCCCAATCTCCCTGAACTTACCCATACTTCCTCACAAGTAAGCGGGGATCAGAGAAATCACCTCCTGTGAAATAAGAACTTCCTGAGAATGCATAAGAAAACAATCTGCTCCCCATGAAGGGTTTTTAACTGGGCTTAATTGTAGTTAATTTAAGACTGCAAGCCTTGGGGTCACAGTTACACCAAGATTGACAAAAATCTTTATCAATCTAAGAGTGCAGGAAATTCTCTAGTTTTGAGACATGAAGACATTAAATCTGATTGTTGAATGAGTGTGTTCATGGTCAATAAAAGCAAAATTAAAGAACTCGAAGAGAATAAGAAGCCTTAAATCTCCATAAATGTCCGTAAGGCCTGCTTTGGTCAATTACTTCCAAGTCAACCAATGTGCTTTCTAAATGACTGGATGTAAATGACGTCAGAATGTGATTCTATCCAGAGCAGCAACTAAAGGCAGAGCTGACTGCAAAATTACATATATGAGGGGAAACTTTAAGATTCTGTATAAATAGAAATAAATTAGGCTTCGGGTTTAAGCCGTTCCAGAACTTGCTAAAATAAAAGTGTACTGAAATTAAAATCATCCCCTCAATAAACAGACATGATTACACCAGGCACTAGCTATCCAAGCTTTCAGGATGTAGGTGTAGGAGAAGCAACAATTAGTGATTATTCTTGGCTATATAGGGAATCTGAAGCCAACCTGGGCTCCATGGTACTATTTTAAAATAAGATTATTAAATCAGTAGTGGCTGGGGAGATGGCCCAGCCATGAGGAACACTTGGCCTTCTTACAGAGGACCCGAGTTTCTTTCCCAGCATCATGCCAGACGCTCCCAAGTTTGTAACTCCATTTCCAAAGCATCTGATGCCCTCTTTTGACCTCTGTGGGTACTGCAGGCATTTGGTCTAGAAACATGCATCCAGGCACACAGACACAAATACATAAAGTATAATATTAATAATCTATAGTCTAATAAAATAGCCATACTAAACAATTAGGCAAACAGAAAGACTGATGTATCAAATAAAATATACACAAATATAGAGTTTATTTTTCCATATTCTACAGACATCACCAGCCTATTAATAATCCCATAAATTATCAATGTGAAGCTCTTTACAAAAATAATACTGCAATGTGCACCTCAGTATTATGGGTTGTGATTTCTTTTTCTAGAATGTAGTGAAAATCAATAAAGCAGAAGAAGACAGCAAGCAGAGATACTGCATTTTGCTGTGTTCTTACTGCCATCCCCAAAGGAAAGCAAACAGTCCCACAGAAAAGAAATAACACTTTAGTTTTAGTAAGTTTCCCACAGAATTATTTTTTTTCTCATACACAATTTCAAAAGAATGTGTACAAACTTCATATCACACTTGCAAAAAACTCATCCGGCAGAAAATCCCCTGGCCTAAAGACTGGACAAGAACTGCAGGACCTTTAAGACTTCAACCAGGGTTGTACTTCTGTCTCTTCATAGAGATTTGGGCAAGTTAAAGAAAGTAGATAATTCACAGTTTATCTGACTTCAAGCAACAAGAGAAAGAGCCTAAAGGAATGCCAAGAAAGAAAATGTGTAATACATAAAGAAAGTAACTCAGTCTAAGGAAGGCGCTATCCCCAGGAAACTATGTGTGAGTCTCATTTCATTATAAACTGGCAAAAAGTAAATAAATACAAATATATTTACTCCTCCTCTGCACCTGTGGTGGATAAAGAAAAAGAAGTGTGTGGAGTGGTATGAAGAGAACACACATCCTAGAAAGATTCAGACCACCTTTGAAATCTAGCTTGGCATCATACCTTAAACCCCGGAGGCTCCCAGAATGGATTTACTTCTTTTGAGGTACTCGATACAGTGGTGAACTGAATGTTCACATTGTTACCAGTTTGATTGCCTATGTGACTAGCATCTATTGTCTACAGCTTGTCTGATCCCATAATCTTCTGGGTGTAGCTCAAGAGAAACAATACCCTCTTTCTGGAGTGTTATGATATATAAATTATCACATGCACATTTCTGTTTGTCCTATGCCTGCTCTGTATTATTATATTCTTAACATGTATGTGTTTTGTATCTCCTAAGAAGATCAGATGCCTTTGTTTGCTGATGTTTCTTTCTGATTTTTGAGATATAGTCTCAGGGAGCTATGGTGTACCCAAACTCACTTGTCACTAAATATGTCCTTGTACTCAATCATCTTTCCCCCTCATTTCTCAGGTACAAGCTGCCAACAAATCCAGGTTAAGTGTACTAGAAATCAAGCCCAAGCTCTCATATGGTCTAGGCTGAATTCCCATCCAACAAATTAGAATCCTCATTAACATCTTAAATATTTTATTATAATAATCATATTGATAATATCAGCAATATTGTTGCCTCACTATAAATACAGGAAACATCACCTTCAATATAAATAGAACTTGTGATTAAACTGAGGCTTACCTAGAATGGTAGATACATTTAGGACAGTAAAGTTATTAGTAAAGAAGAAAAATAGGAAAATGATAAAAAATAACTTAAACACAAAGAAATGGTACACAGATTTTAAAAACAGGGGGAAATTAAAACAGCAGGAAATGACTATTGTTTCCATAGCCCATGACTGAATACCCGAAAAGAATAATCAAAATAAACACAAACTGTCCCATTAGAAACAGAAATCAATTATAAAAAACACAGAGGCATCCCCAAATACCTTCCCCAGACAGGAAGTAGCTGCATTTGCACTCCCTTTATCTACAATCTTATTACTGAAGAAAAAAAAAAACAAAAAACAAAACCCAACAAATTGGTTTTTAGGAATTGGATCCTGCGGCAGACAGTATTTTGTAAATCTTCCTAATCATCAGTAAGTAGAATTCTAAAGACATCTTAAGACTATTTTTGTTATGAAATTTTTAAGGGATTAAAAAAAGTCTCGATTTTGTTATTTGAGGTTTAAATAAATTGGCAGTGGCACCAAAGCAGTATTTTCCTGCCTGAGCCTTGATGTCAGTGTTTAAAACTTCTCTGAGGACCTCCTACACAAGCGAGAAGTCACAGTGAACTAAAGGGCAGAGCACATCGTGGTTCTGAGAAACCGGCAACTACACAGCGAGTAGGAGATCCACCGTGGCCAGCTCTGATGATGTCCACAGCATTGGACAGAGTTCTGCATGCCACACACAACAAAGCAAGATTTCCCTTCAGAACGGTGGTCAGCTGGGTTGGGGAGTCTGCTCCTACTGGCTCTGGGGAGGGAGGAGAAAGAGTCAGGAGTTCAAGGCTGTTTATGGAAACATAGTTTACCTGAGGGGTAAGAATTGTCTGATTATGGGGCATATAATGTGATAATGTTCTTTCGTTTCTGTGAATCTATGCTTTCTGCTCTGCTCATGCAATGGGTTTGCATGGCAAAAATTCGAGGCAGTTTTATTTTATTTTATTTTTTGCCCAGTTTCTGCTATTGAACTAAAGTGTTCTCTATTCCAGTTTCATAGGGTGGTGAGTTCATTGTTGAGATTCCCACAAAGCTAGCCTGCAGCATGCCGCCCCCTTGACGGATTCAGACAGAAGCAGTTGAGTTCTTTTCAGGAAATGGTTTTCAAAGAAAATTTGACCACAATCCCTCAGTGAAAATAAAATCATCCCAAACAAGTGTCATGATGGGCACAATCACACACACACACACACACACACACACGAGGTTTAGGGTGGGGAAAGAGAAGAGACAATGCTTGTATCGTGAGCCTTGCCATGCATTTGCTACACCGTACAAACCCACACACGGGCTGTCAATCAAAGCAGGCAAAAAAACTAAATCAGGAAGCACAAATTTATGAAGCTATTTCTATGTTTCCTGGAATACCAAACTGCCAAGAGAAGCAATAAATGTCAAAGCCTTAGCAAAAATCTATGAAATGTAAGCTTAACCATGGGGGTCAGCAAAAAAATTAGAGGCAAGCTGCACTTCCTCCCGTTCTTGTGACTCAACCGGTCTTATACCTCAGGTCAAATCTTGGAAATCATCCAGAAGTTTTGTTTAATGCAATGCTGATTTCTAATGTTTTAAACATTTGGGCTCACCGTATCTAACCTTTGCTACATTAAACATAAGCCTTGACCACTGCTAGTCAGATTTTCTTATTTAATATATTAAGATCATGGGCTGTGTAAAAAAAAAAAAAAAAAAACATAGCACTTCTTCCCATATATCCAAGATGAAACACTGTTTCACCTGAACTAAATGAGGTGAGTTTTATGTAGCTGAGATTTTGTTTTATAACTTATTCAATGATGAAGTTGAGACAAATGTGAGACTTTTAGTAAAATAAAAATAAATATATGCTTATTAGCATATTTAAATATGAGGTAAAGTATAAAAGCCGTTCTAGTTTTTGAACAAATCCTATTAAATGTAAATGATTTTTACCTAGGTACTTAAAGAGCTTACCCATTGATGAGACTGAGTCTTAACTGCCACACGGAAGCTTCGCAGGAAAAGTACCATGCATCTAGGAGAACAAACAGAGGGTTCAAAATCATTAAATTTATGGGCTTGTTGGACAGATCCTACAGAGATGAAACCCAGACTTTTATAAAAAGGGCTTAGAAGTGGTTTCTATGAGATGAAGGGCTTCCTGCAGGCATGGTGAGCATCGTTCAGCAGGTTTAGTGCAGAAGTCCCAGGCGATATCAGGCCTGGTTTTCTTAGCATCATAGAAAGGATTTCAGCTGGAACATAGGCCTGTTTAGAGTGTTGCTCTGTTACTCACAGAAGGAGAATGCTAATAGAATCCTATAGTCAGCTAGTGTCTGTCCTGCTGCCTGGGAGAGCTGCAGTACCTTTTTCAGGCACAGTCTCCACAGAGCCTGACAGGAAGAGACGTTGATGGGGGCAGAAACTATGTTTGTCTGTGGTCCAGAACTGCAGATTTTAATGGAACTTTGAACACAAGGAAGAAAAAGATATTGTTGTTCCCTGACTTAGAGGAAGGGGGAATTTATCAGAATGACAGAGATGTTCCCAGTTCACTCCCAGACACCAGAAAACCTCCAGAGTGGAAGAATGAAATCAATGACTATGTAGTTCAGAACTTCATCTAAAATAAAACTCTAGGCCCAATTAAAGTCACTTGTGAATTCACATGCATATTTCCATATTCCACAAGAAGCAGTTCTTACTGGTGTGAGCCATGGTGCCGGCAAAGCTGTCTTATACTAAAAGAAAGCTTGACACCAATATCCATCATGATGACAATATATAAAAGCCATTCTAAACTTTGCTTTATGTTTAAAAACCACTTATGAGTGAGTACATATGATAATTGTCTTTCTGAGTCTCAGTTACCTCACTCAATATGATGTTTTCTAGCTCCATCCATTTGCCTGCAAATTCTGAAGATGTCGTCATTATTTTCTGCTGTGTAGTACTCCATTGTGTGGATGGACCACATTTTCCTCATTCATTCTTCAGTTGAGGAGCATTTAGATTGTTTCCAGGTTCTGACTATGAAAAACAACACTGCTATTAACATAGTTGAGCACATGTCCTTGTGGTATGATTGAGCATCCTTTGTGAATTTATCCAAAAGTGATATTGCTGGGTCTTGAAGAAGGTTGCTTCCTAATTTTCCGAGAAATCGCCATACTGACATCCAAAGGGGCTCTTGCAGCTTGTACTTTCACCAGCAATGGAAGAGTGTTCCCTTTACCCCACATCCTCTCCAGCATAAGTTGTCATCAATGTTTTTGATCTTGGCCATTTTTACAGGTATAAAGTGGAATCTCAGAGTTGTTTTGATTTGTATTTCTCTGATGGCTAAGGCTGCTGAGCCTTTCCTTAAGTGTCTTTCAGCCATTTTAGATTCCTCTGTTGAGAGTTCTCTGTTTAGGTTTGTACTCCATTTTTTATTGGATTATATGTTCTTTTAATGACAAATTTCTTAAGTTTTTTGTATATTTTGGAGATCAGACCTCTGTCAGATGTGGGGTTGGTGAATATCTTGGCCCATTCTGTAGGCTGCCATTTTGTCTTGTTGACCATGTCCTTTGCATTACAGAAGCCTACAAATCACAATCAAAGAGAACACAGACAACAAAGAGGACCCTAAGAGAGACACACATGGATCTAATCTACATGGGAAGTAGTAAAAGACAAGATCTCCTGAGTAAATTGGGAGCATGGGAACTATGGGAGAGGGTTGAAGGAGAGGAGAGAGAAAGGGAGGGGAGCAGAGAAAAATGTAGAGCTCAATAAAATCAAAAAAAAAGAAGAAAAAGGAAAACAAACATTCTTAACATTGACTGACTGAGTTACCATTTCAAAACCAACAAGATGTAAAAGGTATCAATGATGATGGAGTTTAGCCCAAGACAGCAAGCAGATTAAACACATTCACAGTTGGGTATAATCTGCTGTGTTCCCCCACTGAGAATGAATCATCATAGATTGGGTTTCTGTAGAAAGAGCCAAAGTTCTGAAAGAATCATAAATTCACCCTCCTTCAAATTGTCAATAATGTGTTCACCGTGCCCCTAGCTTCCTGTCAAGTCTGTGTACCACATGCATGCTCAGACACAGCCTCATCCATCACTCAGTAAACAGCCTGTCACTTTGAAATCTGAACTTGTCTTTCCTGCCTTACAGTGCTATTGACACCCTACCGATGTCAATCATAAGAAACGGTGCTGTTCACGAGCAGGGCTCCCAATATCCGCCAGAAACGGAACCAGAATGTGAGGGTTCACATCGTATGAAAGACTCAGGTTAAACACTAAGGGCCAAGTTACTCAAAAATCCCTTCCAAGATCTTTCTTCAACTTCCCTTTGAATATGTGACATTAGTCTCAGGAAGAAAAGTTCTCTGCGTCCTCCCAAACTGTCACGTTTAAGAGCCAACAAAAATGTGCTGCCTTCTGTTAATAATTCCTGTGACTCTGTAGGGATCAATTTGTGCTCAAGAAATATACCAAATTTTACTAACAAAATTTTATGAAACAACAGTTATTTATATTTTTTATTTTATATTTATAAATTTTTAACAAATGGAATCATGTCAGATAAGGAGAGTGCAGAAACTGCCTCTTCAAAATGATTAATAAACAAGTTAGTACTTAAAAAAATTATACCAGTGAGGTTTGGTACAGAGTTTTATTCCTGGCAAAAGTATGCGGTGTTTGATAGCATACAAGACCGTATTTGTAAGCAGCTGTGAGACTCTAAATTCACAGTCTCCTGCGCTACTATAGCATGCTTCATTCATGGATTTGGCACATCCATAAAGACAGCAAAATAATGAGTGTGTTGCTTAAACATTGAAATTATTGATACTGTCATTTGATACCTACCTTTTGAAAAAGCGATGAGTCAGGTGGAATAACTGATCAAAATTTTGATCCTTTTTTATAATGAATTACTTAGGCATCATATTCACCAAACATTAGTACAACACCAAGATGTTCAATCCTTTGAGGATTACAACATCAAGTCCTACAATCTGTGTCCTCATTTTTCCAACACTAGGTATGGTGGAATACAGAAACTAAACCACTAGGTCAACTAAAGTAGGAGAATATTGAGCTCAGGGTAGCAAGAGCTATAGAGAGAAACCCTGTCTCAAAACAGAGATAGACACAGAGATAGATAAATAGATAGATAGTAGAGAGATGATGATAGATAGATGATAGATAGATAGATAGATAGATAGATAGATAGATAGATAGAGGATAGATGGTAGATAGATAGGTAGGTAGATAGATAGATAGATAGATAGATAGATAGATGATAGATAGATGATAAATAGATAGATGATAGATAGAACGATAGAGAAAGACAGACAGACAGACCCATAAACATGCATGAATAGATGACTGAGAAGTAAATTGAGCCAGAAGGAAGAGAACCAGGGGTTGAATCATAGTTGGAAAAAAAAATCTAGAGTGAAAAATGTTTACAAAAAACACCCTAGATTCTATTTTACACAAAGAATAAACTATAATGATCCATTAGTACATCAAGAATATTCATTTTCAGTAGTTACTTCCATTTAGTCATGAAAAATTATATCTTGATTCAGTAGACCTAAAGTTGCATAAACTATTAAACAAGTAAGGACACTGTTATTCCTCAGTTAATTATATGTGCATTCTAGTCCTATATATCATCATAAAATCCAAAAATCTTCCAAATAATTAACGGTCTCCATCTGAGTGTGAACTAGACAGGTGTGAGTTTGTGCATGTGTGTGTGTGTGCACACGCACAAACAAATGCACTTTGTTAAAATAATGTCAAGGCAATTCGAAGCAAATTTATACATGTTGTTTGTAAAAATCTAGATTTCATATGTGATTTTAACTTTGCTCAAATAGACTTGTGTGTTATTACCCAAGATTTAGTCTTCTCAATTTGAATACAGAGTGACAGAATTAAAATTCTTTAAAAAGTCATGTATTGCCGGGCGGTGGTGGCGCACGCCTTTAATCCCAGCACTTGGGAGGCAGAGGCAGGCGGATCTCTGTGAGTTCGAGACCAGCCTGGTCTACAAGAGCTAGTTCCAGGACAGGCTCCAAAACCACAGAGAAACCCTGTCTCAAAAAACCAAAAATAAATAAATAAAGAATAAATAAATAAATAAATAAAAAGTCATGTATTTAACAGACTTCCCAAACACTGACATGGTTGTTTGGGTCCCCCCGCCTCCTTTTTCAAAAAAATTTAATTAAAAGTGCAATAATACAGTTTACAGAATAAATTTATTCATTTCTACACAAATTTCCCCCAGTTTCATATGACAAGGCCTATGACATACTGGATACTAGAATGCGAAGTCAAGTAATTACCATTGGTTGGCTTCAGCTTTCATGCTACAGGATATAATTGTCCAGAAATGTAATCTTCTTGCTATTGAGGTCGAAAGCAAATTTGAGTATAACTCAAAAGTTCATGAGCAGAGTTTTCCTAATTTAAATGGTGTTTAGCTTATTACTACGAAAAGGGAACACAGCACACTTAGAATTAACTCTGTGTCTGGAACAGCAAAATCAGTATGGTGACTCTTTGAGAGATACCTTGCTGTGAATAACAGTGAGCAGGGCGGACAGTCTTTGGTTTCCTGTTTGCTCTCAGCACACTCTGTTCTGAGCCATGCACACCTCCCAGACGGTACCAGCCCCATTCCACTTAGAAGTCATTGTGAAACAGTACTCCTTCATTCTGCCGACCGACATACGCACACATTATGCTAAGCCAGGGCATTTTAAATACTTCTTGACAACACTTGCCTTTCTTTCATTGTCTTTCCATGAGATTTCAAGAGCCTGGATTCCTAACTTGTGAAAAACAGAGTGTGACCCAAGTTCCTCTTGTGGCAGGTAGAATTGGGATAGATAGATGCACCTTTGAAACCACAGGCCTTTATTTATAACTTATTAGTATTCAACATCAAACTAAGTATATAGTTACCTATAAGTCTGCATTTAGCAATCACGCTCTTAAAATATCGACTTTAATTATTCCTCCCTAAACACACTGTTTTAAGTCATTTATTTCTTTACACTGACTACAGAATTAAAATAAAATTTTAAGTTGATCTGAGGACACGAAGCTCTCCACTTGGTTGCAGTGATGTCCTTATTTATTCCCGTCTCTGCAGCTCATGCACTCGGGGTGGCAATGGAAATCACCCAACAGTCAGGCAGGGAGGGTTGGGACGACACTGCAGAGCAGAGGGTCGAGGTATCCTGCCTACTTAATGATTTAGAGGCAAACCTGGACTGCCACAATATGGAAGACATGCTTCTGTGAAAGGGTCCAAGAAGAAGGAGAAGCAAGCTACTGCTCATCTGCAGCCCCATCACTTTTAATTCTTAAAAAAGGCTCATTGAGCGACTCAAACAACCTCAGCATCCTCTGTAGACCAAGTGAGCCTTCCATTTGTGACCCACCTGCCTTGGCTTCTCTAGAAACTCTGAATACAGACCTTACAAGGCTCCACATGTTTTATGTCTTATCAAACCTAATATGCAAGCAGTTTGCTACAAATTCAGGAACTCCTGAAATGAATATTTAGTATGTTCAATGGTATCTTCTGCATGCAGCTTTTGTCTTTTGTGTATTATTATTATTAATTTCTTATTTCTTCCATCTGGGCTTTGGGTTAAAAACTGTGACAATGTTATGAAATGAAACATAACTGCGATGAATGCAAATACTTGAAAAATAGTGATCGAGCATGCACACATGTCAGATGAAGAGCCCCTCTTTAACTATTGTCTTCCTATTTTGCTGCTGATTTCAGACAGGCTCATGATTTGTAGTCCTTGTTTGTCTACAACTCACTATGTAGCAAGATGGCACTTAAACTCAAAGAGATTCATCTACCTTTGTCTCTAAGTGCTAATGTAAAAGGTTTGCTCCACAATGATTGCTAAATCTTACTATCTTTTAGCATATTTCTCTATGAATAATGCAATATTATTTTAGAAAAGAATTTATGTCCTACTTTTGTCTTCTAAGGATGTCTAAGCAAGAATGCTTGCATGCTTCAGCACTGATGACTTCACACCATTTCATCACTAAAGGCCAAGTTCATATGACAACACACTTAAAATATTGTGCCTAGGTTTGTCTTCTATACCATAGGAAATATGTACAGCACTTGTATTGGCCACCTCTGTGAGAACAGTATGACACCAATGTCCTGAATATTAGAGCAGGCCAAATACTTGACTCAACTGAAGATCCTGAACAGGTTCCATCAGAGTGAAACTGGTAACCTGTCCTAAGGAAGCTGATGGTGGAAGTCCCGCCCCAACACACACACAGTATTTCCATTGACTAAGGTGGGAACTAATGCGAGAATTTCCATCTCTAGATTTTGAAGCCAGAATATATAGGACCTGCTCTAGATAGAGAGAAGTAAAATAGATTAGGAGAAAGTCAAAATCTTTCACTTGAGTAGATAGATGGATTAAAGATAAACTTTAATCCATAAATAATGATCTCACAATACTAGACACTGGTTTTGCAACATGCTTTTCTCTGTGCCTCCCAATACGTCTTACACCACATTACTGAAGTCCATTCATTGCCATCCTCCTGGTGAAAAACTCCTGAACATCTCTTATTATCTTCCACCTGAATTGTGTTTGAATTCACACCTTTAAAGCCCATATTTTCGGCATCTTCCATATTTTCAATATGTTATTCAGACTCCTTATTCATCGTCTCCTAAATAACTGTGATTACAATTCCTCTTGCATTTTCTCTCAATCAATACCCTCTTAATCAACACAAACACAACTAAGTTATCTATGGAGAAAAAACAGTTATACGACTAATCACAATACAGTTGAAGAACTTTGCAAGGATATGACAAAGATTACAAATGGATTATCCACAATCTTCAGTGGCTCCTCTAAACTTCACTTCAATGAACAGGCATCTCATTCTTTGAGACAGATGAAATAATCCCACATCTACATACTGAATGCTAGGCGCACCAGAGATTGGAAACGTGAACTTAACTGATGGGTCGCTCTTGGTTACAGAAGACAGAGATGCTATTAGAAGCTGTCACCATGTATGCCGATTCCAGAATCCTGTGGTTGTTTAGTAACTGCAGGTGCTAGGAAAGCAATACAGTTCTAGGCAAGGAGCATGCAACCCTTCCAGGGACAAAGGGCTTAAATAATTAGAGGGAAGGTAAGATAAGAGAAATAGTAAACACAGAGATGGAAACTTCTCGATGATGGGCAATTACCAACACTCTAAACAGAGGGTTCATATGCTGATAGACAAGCTCACACAATTTAATACACCAAAGTCTTTAAATATCTACAAGAGATCAGTCTCTACACTACTAAAATACGCTCCTCTAAAGCAATTGCTGAAACTGCTCTATAGACCATTAAGAACCAAAATGAATCCCCCAGCAAGCCACTTCTCCAATTCCATTATCTCCTCATGGATATTTAAGGAGACTGTCATGAGGTCTTCCACAGTCTCACTTGGTGTGCCTGTCTCCCTTCTGCTACAGCATCAGTCCAGTCCTGACAGCCTGGGTGTCTGAAGGATCAGATTCACTCAACTCAAGGAACCTGAGTGACTCTTGCTGGGCTTCTTGTGCAGAACGGACAGCAGGGTGTCTTTCTGCAGGGACTACATTAGCCAGACTGTGAGGTTGCTCCTTTGTTTTGATATCTTAGGGATAGTTATTATATGAGTTGTAAGTCTGTAACAGATAGGTGATCAGTATCCTGAATGGCATTCTTTTCTAACTGTAAGTTGTTAAACCATGTCCACAATAACAGGATAAATTAGTCCCTTTTACTCTCTCTTAAGCAAAGCTAAAAAGGGGTGTGTGTGTGTGTGTGTGTGTGTGTGTGTGTGTGTGTGTGTTTGGCTGTTTCTTTGATACTTAGACATTCCTACAACAGAAACATACTACTTTATGGCTGAAATATCTGTGTCTTGAAAGTAGAGCTTTCGAGTGCTGAAACCTCTTCTTGAAAGTTTAGGGTGTACTATGTAAATGTCGAGCCACGGCATCTCAGAATGATAGGAAGAGAAATGAGTGCGGGGTGGGGAGTTCTTGCTGTGATGCAGGCACAGCCAAGAGCTCACTAGAAACAATCCTGATCAGGCAGCCCGAAATAGGTGACCTGATCAGCTAACCCTCTGCTTCTCCGCATCCTGTGGCGTGGTCTCTGAGGATCAGCGAACGTACTAGACATACGACTGATGTGCTCAGTAAACTAAAACCGGCCCTGGTAAACAACTGTGGGACCATTGTTTTCTTTTCACATAATTAATATAAATTGTGCCTATCTGCTTCGTAATTATTTTATTATTGATTTCATTTTATTATCATTAGCTATGATTTATAAATATTTGAACATGTTGGTATCAGTTTTCCTAATATGAAACGATCGATAAGACTTGCTTTCAAAATAATTACCAAACCCTTCAGTCTGAGTATGACCATTTGTTTCCCTCATCACAGAGTCGTCAGGTCCTTCCTTATTCTGTCAGTAGAGACCCAGAAGTTCAATCTGGCTAATAGCACTGAAACCTGCCAGTACGAAACCATGCAGAACAATTTTGTTGATTTTATCACTTAATTATTATTTTTTTCTTTAAAAGGGCAATTTTAATGTCATACTATACTCAAACTGCTTGAAGAAATCAGGTGAGGACTTTGATAGACCATTATTTCGTGTGTATGTATTAAAGATCAACCACAGACAGATGAGATGGCTGAGTGGGTAAAAGCGTTTGCCAATGAGACTGACGACCTGAGTTAGATCCTGGCACCCATGGGCCAGAAGCAGAGAACCCACTCTGCTTACTGACCTCTTTTGGTACACACACGCAAGACAAATAAGTAAAAGTATAATAAAAATTAAAATAATAAAATTGTTTTAGCAAAAGTAATCTGCTTTATACACTCATTCCTACTCGATCAGCAGAGTTCCCTCTCATTACTAGTCAGCTCACAATTTCACTGCTGGTATAAGGGAGTGGCAGGCTCCTGGTGTCCTCTCTTTTACCTGATAGCTGGATATTCACAGACAGACCCGAGTAACTCTCATTTACTAACTGGTATGTTCTCTGTCGGAGATTTTTACTTGATACACCTTCTACACAAGTGAAGTGGGAAACCGAGTCAGTTCCCTGGGCAGTTAACTTGTTACTTTGAGTCAGGTAGGCAATTTTAATTTTATGTGGAGACATTCTCCTACTTACACAGGAGTTTCACATGTTGCTATATGCATGTGTGTAAGTGTGCACATATGTGTGTGCATGAATGTGGCTGTGTGCATATGTGCATGTATGTTTTCTGTCACAAAATTAAATTTTGAGCCAAAAAGACAAAGTACAAGAGAAATTCGAATGTTTTCACATTGAGAACCTTAAGTATGTACTATTATGGTAACCCTAATGTCCATTTCTAAATTCTAATTTCTACACAGAGTCACACAAAGATTAAGAACAGAAAATATCCCAACAGACAAGAATAAACAAGGTCTCTCTCATAGAATTAAAGAGTAGAAATGCGAGGATTTCTTGCGGGCAATAATCCTTAGTCTGGTTCTCACATGAAATGAAAACCAGGGGAAGAATTGATACACTTGCGCCCAGCACTTTGAAGGAATTGTGTCTTAATAAATGCCATATTCATTAAACACCTTCATCCAAAAATATTATGTACACCTGCGACACACCACTTAACTCTGATTAGAAAATTTCACTTTAAAAGCATGAAAAAGGGACGTGAAATGAATGAAATTCCAAAATGTTTGTTATTTCCTACATAGTGACATGGCTTTTTTCGGCTTCAAGAGCATCAAAATTAGAGCAATAGTTTTGGAGTTTGAATCTTCTTTACAAATATACCCAAGTTCGACTTGTAAAGACTTAGAATTTTTTAGTTCTGTGTATTTATGTGTCTTTATGTGCTTCCATATGTCATACATAGTCAGTGTCCACGGAGTCCAGGAGAGGATGTCAGTTCCCTGCAGCCGATTTACCCAGAGGTGTAGCAGCTAGATGTGGGTGCTAGCAATGAGCGCACACAAACCCACGTGAATAATTAAATGAAATAATTGTTTTAAAGAAATGTAATGGGACAATATTCCCAAATGTCTGAGTTGTTTCCTCCATTTGGGGATGGTTTGAAGCACATCAGAACTCACAAGGACTGGTTGCTTCTTCCATAGCCTTGCACGTCCACTTACATGATCAGCTTGGGCATTTCAAACCAGTTATGCTCCCAACTGTTTCCGGCTTTGTGGTTTCAACCTTAACCTTCCTTTTAATTCTAACATCTTTTTTCACCTTAACATTTTACATAGCATATTTTCTTTCTAATACTCTAAATGGACAGATCCTATAAGGTCAGGCTAAGGTGCCTGAAAGGAAGTAACCCCAAACACTTGGTGACTGGCCCATGACAACATTGGGAGGAGGTGTGAACTTTCACAGAACTGAGAGTTTGTAGCCACCAGGGATTGAGCTGTGTAATTTATCTCCTGTGGATTGGAAACGCCCTGTGCCCTGCAGAAGAGAAGAGGGAGGCTCTCAATTCTCTATGGGCTGAGACAGAGGCTTGGAGATGCTCATAGGGCACACTAGCATTCCAGGGCTGACAGACTTAAGGCACTCACTGGCCCCTTCCACAAGATGATAAAATCAGGGAACAATTACCAGAGACAGGAAGCTCAAGCTGTCGATAGGGTTGTTCAAAAGATGGGCCTGAATCTCAGGGGATGCAGACAAATGAATTCTTGCCACACTGCAGTAGGACTGGTGTGATAGAGCCGGCATTGAGTCATTCCCTCTGGTAAGGGACCTCCATGAACTCCGGACACTAGATCTGGGTGGATAGTTTCTTTGGTCTCCCACAAAGGCCTTTTTGTTTGTTTGTTTTCCTTATTAAGGATACATTAGTGTCCACCCTTTCCTGATGCTCTTTCACCCCCATCTTCATGAGGTGAAGAACTCTCTCCACATACCCCATCACAGGCCCAGAAAAACATGGGCAGAACCCACAGAACTATGGAAAATTGAAGAGAAAAACTCCCTTCCTTTAAGTTATTCTCTCGCGGGTACTTTACATTTGCGCTATCATGAAATCTGACCGTCGTGTGAGCTAAGCAGTTTTACTGCTCTGTTAATGACATGATAAAAATTTCCCCCATAGTAGCCAGGACCACCTCACAGTCATGAACGCTCCCTTTCCATGGCCTCGACCTCCAAGACCTGCAGTTTAATGCAGGAGAAAGCTCCCAAAGACACGCCACTGACTCATTCCAGCTTCCTTTCGGTCCCAGAAGCATTCATCTGCCTAGGCAGCTTTTGAAGACAGCGACAGTCTTTCAATTCTCTGAAATCTTGAATTCACATAATTTCCCTTTCATTCTTATTCTATTGCCCTGTCACAAGCAGAGATGTGAGGTGCCTTTCAGAAAACAATCTTGCACACAAGTGAAGGAACTATGTGGTTATTTGTAAGAAATATCACCATGTGAAAAGAACACCTGAAGTAAGCAAAAAAGCAGAGGACACAGAAAACATCCCATTTTGTAGCCCACAGCTGCTTTCCTGGGCGTCTGTTCTCTTTCTTTCCTTCCTTTCTAATCATTTTATGTTGGGATTGTGCAGACTAAGACAGACACACATTCCTGAAATTGCCAGGTAGATAAATATCTCAATATCTGTCTATTAGGAGCCACAGAATCATAGAAAGAAAATGGCTTTTTAATGGCAAACGGCAATAGGAACCCAACACATTGGAAGCTAAAACTGATGGCAGCACACCTCTTTGGATAAACTAATTGTTGGGGAATTTCTCCTTTAACATGCTCAAGCCATCACTACACAAAATGGTTTTAATGCAATCACATAAGCCACAAAAATACATCTTAATCAGCCATAAAATTCATAGAGGACCCTTATTACATAAGATGATAGGATTTTTAGCTCAGAAAATGCCTCTTGTATGCACTGGAAATGCAATCTCTGCTGACAGCCAAGCATTTATGACCAAATATATCTCAGTAATGTGACCACAGCCAGAATGAGCGGCTTTGTTTCCTTTGACCTGAGTATCTGAGTTCCTTCTAGATACTTCTATTTCAACATGATTTTTGCAAAATGTTTAGTACTGATTAATCCAAGTTTGTCAAGTGTCAGTACTCAGCCAGTTATCTGAGGAGGTTGGGAATGGACCTGGTTTCTTTAGACCTAGATAATAACTTGTACTGTGGATGTTCTAAAAATGTTAACATTTTTATAAAATCAAACTTATTATTAATTTTAAAATTTGTGCTAAAGCAGTGCTTTTGGCTACCAAACAGGGCTTAATAACTTTAGGTGATTACTTAAATTATATAGTTTTAAAAGACAAAATGTAATTAATGATGCTCTATACCCTGCTCCCCTAAATCCACCAACAAATAGCCTTGAATCTCTATATTATTTTAAAATTATTTTTATTGTGGAATTTATCTATCATGTATGTGTACACATGTGTATACATATGTGTACATATGTTTATGCATGTGTTCATACATGTGCTCACAAATGATTGCTACAGTTCATGTGTGGAAGACAGAGAACTCATTGGTGTGTTTTGGTTCTCTTCTTTCATCATGACTGTCTCAGTAACCAAACACAGGTCATCAGGTGCTGTGAGACAGTGGTCTTGTACCCTGTCATTTGTATTGTTTTAATAAAATGCAGATTGGCCAGGAGCCAGGCAGAAATTATAGGCGGGGCGACCACACAGGAAGCAGAGGGAGGCAATGAGAACAGGAAAATTCTGGGAAGACAAAAGACTCAGTCTGCAGTCATCACCCAGACACAGAGAAAGCAAGATGAGAATGCCTCCCTGATAAAATGTACCAAGCCATCCTGTCTAACACTGACAAGAATTAGAGGATAATTTAAGATGTAAGAGTTAAGAAGAAGCTTGAGCTAATTGGCAGGCCAGTTTGTAATTAATGTAGACCCCTGTGTGTTTCTTTGAGAAGAATGGCTGCTGGACCAGGTGGGACAGAAATCTCAGTCAACAATCAGGTCTGGTGGCAAGCATTGTTATCCACTGAGCTATCCTACCAGACAGTGTGAAATTATTAAATCACCAGGAGGAAATAAATAAATTGTTTACATTCATTTCTTAAAAATGTTTAATGTTGAATCACTACCCCAGTCTGACCTAATCTGTTTGTCCTTAGGGTCAACAACTACTCAGGCAGAAAATTAAATTCCGAGAGAAACTAAACTTTCCCTGATAATACTTTGGATATAATGGTGAGAGAACTGGAAATAAAGACAAAAAAAAAAGTATGTTGTGTGAACCTAAGGAAGGTGAAAAATTTTAAATGGATAATAATATCAAAGGAATACTCACAACAAAGATGAGTCTGCACACATCCCCTGCACCCAAACATCAGGGTGATCTTAGATGGACATTCTCTGTGAATCCTACTCTGGCACCCGGGGCAGTCAGCTCTATCACTGACAGTCTTGACTTACTGTGATTTAACAAAATTCTTTCATAAACGATGCCACAGAGCTACTATGTTGATAGGCATCAAAGTGAAACCACACACAATTATATAAATAACCATAATTGTAAAATATTTTGTCATTATAAATAATAATGTAAAGCAGGGCATAAGTTCAAAACTTGATTTTAAGTGAAGGTGTTTTGTTGGGACAGAGGCTTGGAACATCAATCGCTAGGGTCTTTAGTTTCATTCTTAGAGAGAAAACTATAGCACACTTCATGAGGGTTAATTCATTTTGCTAAGGTAAGTAAGAGTTTCAACATACTTCTAAAAATTTTCAGATTCAAAATATAAGATTCTATAACATTTCCTGCATCTTTTTGCTCTCTCATACTCTGTTCAAAATCAGTATTTAAAGATTTTTTTGTAGCGGTCTCCCAAAGCACTGCCTATTTTAATAATACAGGAACATTTTTTTCACAGTATTAATAAACCATTTAACGGACATTTTAATTACATTGCTCCATTGTATGGCAGGATGGCACATGAAAACATTATTTTTATACAGCTGAACTTGAGACAGGCAGTTGGGTATTTCTCTGGTTCTCTAGAATATTCATTAATAAGAGATATCAGTAAATAGGAAAAGATGGGAAAATTTGATTATGAGTTTATATTGCGATAATAGTAGCTATTTATTATTTACTTAATAATTGTTAATTCCTTAATGCATTGCTAAGTAGAAAATTCTTTAGAACAATTTAGGATAGTTCATTTGAGTAATGGCATACATAAAAGTTGAAACAGAAGAAAACAAATTTAAGAATCAGGCAGCCACAGAACCAGAGGAGGCTCCAGGACCTGCATCCCACAACACTGGCAGAAAGCAGCCCTGACAGGTAAGGGCAGTTTCCTGGACACAGCTTCCTACAGTTAAGCTGGCCACTATGATAAAATGGTATACACAGTAGGCGACTACTTGTTTGTTTCCCAGCCACTCAGAACCAAATAATCCCCACAGAAACTATATTAACTACCACACTGTTTGGTCAATATTCCTCACTAGCTCTTACATCTTAGACTAACCCATGTATATTAATCTGTGTATTGCCACTAGGCTGTGACTTACCTGTAAGGTTCCTAGAGCTCCTGCATGTCGTGTCCTTCTCCTTCGGCAGCTACACGACATCTCCCTGACTTCTCTCACTCTCTGTCTTTATCTCTTTTCAGATTTCCTGCCTTGTTTTATTCTGCTAAACCATTGGCCAAAATATCTTTATTCATCAACCAATAAAGCAACACAAATACAGAAGGACTTCTGCACATTAGGTGTAGAGTTCTATTCTGTTGGTTCCTGGGGCATGGCAGGGGCCAGGGCTTACTCATTCCATAGCATCTTCTCTCTTGAACTTCAGAACCTCCTGCCTCACCCTCTCAGAAGCTGGGATTACAGGCATGAGGCACCACAGTCTGCATGCACCCTTCTTTCCCTCTCTCCTTGTTCCGACCTATGTGACTTGTTATCTCTCTGCCTCCCTCCCCTGGAAAACATTCATTGAGGTCTTCTGGTTTTCTGGTACTGGGTTGTCTTCCATGTTCCCTCCCTAGTAACTCTTCCAGTAATCTCTTGCATGGAGAATTCCTTTTTATCTCCTGTGTTTCGGAAATTCTAGCAGAAGAAGCACAAAATGGCTGCTTTGAGGACTTCCCAGATCTTGACCAAAGCAAAGTTGGGCTTGCCTTTCCCTACAAAACTCCTTATACACTTGTTCCAACAGATCAACTCACCAAAAGACTATTGTGTAGGTTGCTGGGTTTTTGATCCTTGGGTCCCAGTTGCATTTACAAAACCCATCTAGTCCACTGTATAAAGTCTAGGCTCCATATATAATATCAAATTGTATCTACTGGGCCTGTCTTACAAACTAGCTATAAGAATTGTGTTAAATGATAGCTTATGATCTCTGAACCTAATTTAGGATGTGAAAGTTTTTGCTGCCTATTTTCAGTTGGATGCAAGTTTGGGTGGAACACAGAGGAAAGTCAGGGAGCTAGGCCCTCATTGTAGTGTGCTCTCCTGTCTGTCCCTGTTAAGACATTCCTCATAAGGTGTAGCGTGAATTATAATTGTACTTAATAGTAAAAACATAGAGTCAGATAGATATTAGGGGGTAAAAACTGAGAGATCAGAGAAGCAGAACAGCCAGCCACTAGAGAGACCTTTTACCTCTACCAATGCTCTCACCAAAGGAGCGATCCTGTCTCTACAAATCCTCAGACTACATCTCCAGACTGCATCCTCAGACTGCATCTAAGCGCCTGTCTCCCCCTGCCTTATAGTCCTCTCTCCACCCAGCCACATCAGTGCTGTCTCTACCTCCCTAGTGCTGGGATTAAAGGTGTGAGCCACCATTACCTGGTCTCTATGGCTAACTAGTGGCTTAGCTCTGTACTCTCATCTTCTGGCAAGCTTTGTTAGATTACAAACAAATATCACTAAATCCAGGCCTAGTTCAGAACTTGGCAGTTTCCCCCTGAGCAGAAGGCATTTCAACAGTCTGTGGTGGATAAATATTCTATGGTGACTCAGGTCCCAAGGGCTGCCACCAAAGCAAGATATTTAAATGATTTTTAAAAATTTTGTTTCTTATTGAAAATGTATTTTCCAATACAATAAAAATATTGTGATCATAGTTTCCCCTCCCCTAACTTCTCCCAGCTCCTTACCACTTTCTTACCCACCCAAATCCACACCCTTTCTTGCTCTCTCTCACTAGAAAATAGACATCTAAAAACAAAACAATTTTTAAAGAACGGAATAGGGAAAAAAAAGCACAAGAAGCACACAGATAGTTCCAAAGACAAGTCCACACGTACACGGACAGCTCGTAAAGACAAGTCCACACACAGACATCTCATAAAGACAAGTCCACACGTACACGGACATCTCATAAAGACAAGTTCACATGTACACGGACAGCTCATAAAGACAAGTTCACAGGTACATGGACATCTCATAAAAACAAGTGCACACATACACAGACACCTCATAGAGACAAGTCCACACATGGACATCTCATAAAAACACAAAGTGCAGACTGCATATATATATATATATTTGCTCATGAAAAGTAGAGAGGAGACAATTGGAAGGAAGGAAGAGTTTGGGCTCAAAGGAGGGACAAGAGAAGTTGGTAGGAAATATATAGCCAGAAAGCAGAAGGGGAATTGTTTGTAGGGAGCAAGTGACCAGAAAGGGCAGAGATGAGGAAATGGGCGGTCGTTATGTAGAATATGAACAAAGTAGGATATGTGCATTTATGTGTGTGTACAATTAAAATAACAAAATGCAGTGGTCTATATATCTGTGAATGTGTGCTGAAACAATCGATTTCATTTGTAATTGAATTCAAAAGTCATTAAGTCAGGTTTAAAAGTAAAGAAAAATCAAAATAAAAGAGCAACAGAGGACTGTTCTGTGTCTCTCTCACACCTCTGTCAAATTCACAGTTTATGACTCACAAGCCTCTTCAGAGCGGTTAACCCTGTAATTGCTGTGTATCCATCCCCTTCTAAGCCTAAGCAATTGCTTCCCTCACACAGCCATGACCTGTGTGGCCGTTTCCAGCAGTTAGTCCCTCTCACGGAAGTGTGCACTAACTTAGCAGAGACTCTCTCTATGGCTGTGTAAAGGGGCCTGCCCACCTCACCCTGCCTTGCCTGCAGAACACTGCCTTTGATTTATAAGCTGGTGCTGCCTGCCAAGTGTCACACTCTCTCACGGGACTTTGATGCTTACTCTGGCCTGGGTATACATCTCACCGAGCAATCAGAACTTTTGAAATGGCTCCTTTTTAAAAAAAATCAAATAAATAGTTTTAAGAAGCACAGAGGAGTATTAGAGTGAGCAATCCCTGAGTTCTCATATTTACTTTCAGAATCTTAATGGCGCTCAACTCTGAAATCATTCCAGCAAAGCGGAAAATTAATATTTTAATATGTCTCCCACTGTAGCAAGGGAAAATAAGAAAAGTGGGGTTCATAGCAGAGAAGAAATGCTTTAGTGTTAACTACACTCATGAATATTTATCACCCTTACACATCTTTGTTCCAGGGCACCCACTCACTTAGATATACCATAAATCACTGCACAACTCAGGAGCAATTGTTTCACATTTTATAGAAAAGAGGACGACGATTTCCCTTTAATACTCTTTTGATTAGATTTTGTCATAGTTTTTTACTGAGTGGATACAAAAGAGTGAGGCACAGCTAATAAAAGCAGAGACAATGAGTTTTCAATGGCAAGACTTCTTTTCAGTCAAGGGAACAGTGGAGAACCAGAGGGAATTCAAAGGAATGGGGTGGGGCTGGGGACTGGGAGTGGGCTTTGCTGGCTGGAATACTGTCTGGAAACCAGTTTCCCTCTTGGATCAACTAATATAATTTGACCCACGTGACGACAGTGCTTAGTATAGGTTTTCGTCTGTTTCAGGAAAGAACAGGGTGACCAAGAAATTCATCAATAAATAGAAGCAACAGGTAAAATACATTACTCATAGGTGATTCTTCACAATACAAACGGAATTACAAATTGTAAGTCATGTAGGCAAGGATTCAAATCCTTAGTGCTGTTTTACATAGTCCACCACAGAGTCTTTAACGTCAGGGCTTTCAAGAGTCATTTCACTGAAGACTCATTCACCCGCCTCCCTGTTTATATGTACTCCTACATGACCTACACACAAATGCACATACATACATCTTTAATTTCAGAGGAATAAACTCCAGAATTTTTATTTTAACAAAATTACCAAGATTCCTGTATTTGTTTTATTGCTGGAATTTTATTTGTTCAAGGAGAAATACTTGTTCCATGTAAGAAAATGGGCCAACAGAATGCTATGCTCAGGACACCCATAACTCTTTTCAACAGGGTCAAATATGAAGAGGAAGCTCATAAGAATATCTTTGTGGAGACCCATTCCATCATGGTTCCTAAAGATTGTTTTCAGGAGAAGTCTCACTAATCACATTGGCGGAAAACCCATGCTCCTTGGGAGGAAATGCAATGACCCAAATTAAATCCTCTCAATGTTGGCTAGATAATCACAGAGGTAATAATGGAAAAAATAAAAGCAAGTGAAAATATAGAATGACTATTTACAGAGAAGCTAATTTATACTCGAAACATTGAGCCATCTCTACACATAAGCCCTGTATAAGTCAGTTTATAAATGTGTGAAAGGTAAGAGAAATTGAAACGTCACAAATATGGACACTCAGGACTAACAAAGAGAAGAAATACTATCCCTGTCCACATTCAGCTTGACATCAAGGCTGGTTCCACTTGCTTTTGTCAACAGAACAATAAACACGCACAGATACTGAACTGTGGTTCGTGTGCACAAGGCCAATAGCAGAGTGGTGTTTACCCAGGGCTCCCTCTTCATTAGGTAACAGGCATGTCTGAGACCCTTCAGCATCTCGCTGTGTACTCCTAGGTAACATCTTCACACTGGACCAGCAAGCAGAGTAGTGTTTACCCAGGGCTCCCTCTTCATTGGGTAACAGGCATGTCTGGGGACATATGCATCTTATACCATCAGGTAACAGGTGAATTATATAAGCAACTTTCCTATCTCCTGTGGCAAAAGAAAGACATCTAAATTGTATAAAGAAAAAAAAAGATACAGAAAATATACATCCGTTGTTACCTTGAAGAATTCAGGTGGGTGAAGAGTAGAGAAAAATACCATCCTCCCCTCAGCTCAAGTCCTTCACTTTGATTCTATACCCAGGTAAAGACAACATCAAGGCAGTACCTCAGTTTCCATTTCCCATTTAGGTGCCCACACAGTAGCATCTAGGGATATCTTGTGTGTTATTTCTCACCCAGGCGGCTGCTACTTAATGCTAAACTAGTTTCTGTCAGGATGCCCAAGTAGCCTTCTTCCCTCCTAGCTGCCATGGTGCATTAGGCTCTCTGGAGTTGAGCTATGATCCGGCTCCTAGCAAGATGACTAGATAGCTTTACTGTCCTACCTTATTGCTTACAACAACAGGCAAGGGGGTCCTCTGAGTTTTTAAGGTACAATAAATCACTCAACGAAACAAAGAGAGAGATGAAAGCTGCTAACCTAACAGGGAGGCTTTGTAGTACCCCCCAGCCTGACTATATGAAATCCGTAGAACTGGTGGCAGACAGACCTAGGCTGTAGTCCCGCTTCACCTGCCTGTCCTCGGGGTCGAGTTACCTCTCTGAGCACCAGGAAAATACTATCGGTGATATAGTGAAGCTGTCAGTAATCAGATCACAAGCCAGCGAAGACCCGTGTGATAGCACACATAAAATCATGGCTATAACTGAAAAATGCATGTTCTTCATCCAATAATAGAAACTACAGCCGATATTAATAGCAATGATTGCAAACTAGGGTCTTTTGCCTACGTGTGTCAACCCTAAAGACTGCTCTGACTTATAGTGCTGATAATGATATGATGCTGTGAGATAGAATCTTTTGTACACTGTGAAGATTTGCATGTTGTAACTTATCTACCTAAGGCACACTCCGATTGGTTTAATAAAAAGCCAAATAAACAACAGCTAGTCAGGAGAGGATAGTCAGGACTTCCTGGGAGAAAGAAAAACTTAGGGGAGGAATCCGAGAGGAGCAGTTTCACCAGTGAGACTTGGGGAAGTAGAACTAAAGTATGAAGGGGAGATAACGAGCCACATGGCAGGATTGTAGGTTAATATAAATGGGTTAATTTAAGATTTAAGAGCTGGTTGGGAACAAGCCTAAGCTACTAAGCGATAGGCAATCTTTCATGTTTAATAAGAAGTCTCCACGGCATTATTTAGGAGCTGGAGATCCAAAGAAAGACGGGCTACAACACACCAAGTAGATGGTAAAATTACAGAAACACTCCTCCAAAGAGTACATGATTGCTTTGCTGGTTTCTAGGCTTCCACATGTTGCATTTTATTGTTTACAATGTTCTAACTTCATAGGATTTGGGTGGGAGAGATAAATTTTATGTACTACTTAATCAAGAACTTAAGTAAAACCATTCATATTAAATTTTGGTCATGGTAATTACACTAAAGGATAAATCAAAAAATGTATATCTCAAACCCATTCACAAATTCACAAATAGTAGTTAACCTATAACCACCACTACCACTCACTGAAGCATTGTGCTGTTATCTCTGTTTTATATCATTAATTCGAACGTTTGAATGCTTACTTCACATTACTGGTCCATACTATGATCTTTGTCAATATTATTGAATATGTCTATGTCTCTAGAAGAGGGAAAATTATGAATATCTTTTTCTGTTTTCTTTCTGTGTTCACATGTATGGACTCTCATCCCTTTTGGAGAAAACCAATGTTCATGTTCTATTTCTATCCACCATGAATTAAAATGAATTTGACTTTTTGTTTTCCATGTAGTTTACCAGCAATCATCGATCACTTCTAGTCTGTATCCACACACAAGTGAGTGATGTTGAATGTGGTGCAGTGTTTATCAAAAATCAATTCAATCGCCGGGCGGTGGTGGCGCAGGCCTTTAATCCCAGCACTCGGGAGGCAGAGGCAGGCGGATCTCTGTGAGTTCGAGACCAGCCTGGTCTACAAGAGCTAGCTCCAGGACAGGCTCCAAAACCACAGAGAAACCCTGTCTCGAAAAACCAAAGGAAAAAAAAATCAATTCAATCAATGCTTTTTGATTCATGTTCATGGAATATTAGAAAACACAGATTCTCCACAGCGAGCTGATCTGTGTCAGGAGATGCCTCTTCACACTCCATTTTATAGAGGCAATCCCATTAGTGAGAGGTCTGGAAGCTTCTTCCTGTACTTGCAGTGAGCAGGCTCATGTTCACCCTTGCAGGGTACACACTCACATTGCATAACTGTAACAAAGCTAAAACAATGACTGAGGGAAACCGAAAGCTCACAGCTGCAGAAGGGTAAACTGGAGTGAGAACTGCCTTGGTGGGAAAAAAGACAGTAGCAAACTTCACAGAGCAAAGTGGTAAAGAACTTAAAGCTAAGCAGGAAAGGTGCTCACCTATGGGCTGCCTACTTATCTATGTTGTCAGTGCTTCATACCATGAAAAACAGCCTGCTATGTGTTGTAGGGATATAGCAAGGAACAGTAATAAACTCTACTTCACAGCATGGATCATACAAACATATTCCACCATAGAATTGGGGTGAACCCACAAAACTCATCAGTCTTTCTCTGCATACAAAACCCTATTCCATCATTCGTTCTCAGTCGTGAAAACAGCGTGAGCATTGGTATATCTCAAAGCTGAACTTTTTCATCAGCATCCAGTGAACACAGGTGCGTTGACTAAGCAGCGGTGTCGAGTCTTCTGTAATTCACTTCTTCCCAAGTCTAGTTGCCCTGTTTTCACCTCCCCATGTTTTCTGTACTTACCAGATGTATGTGTGCAACTTCCACAACTGAATGCGACAATCTCCTGCTCTGTGGATATGTAATGCTGTTATGGCTGCTTATTCAAGCCTATCCATACATCACGCATAGTTGTTATAAAGCTACTTCAGGGACAGCTATGCTGTGTCCATTATCAAGGCTCTTGTTACAGAAGAACTTGATTGTTGCAATGCATGTTTTGGCATGTCCCCAACTTCTAATTCTAAGCTACAAAAATATTCTAAATGACAAAAATACATATAACGTTGCAGCTTCTAGTGGAACGAGATAATGAAAACAGGTGCAAACAAGGTTAGTATCTAATAATTGATACAATAAAATGTGAAATGAAAAGGAGAAATCATAAGTGACAGAACAAATGCCATGTGCTCATGTATTGATCGGTACTTCGAACTTCACATTTGGCAGGGGTGCAAGGATTAAGTGTTGTGGGGGATGTGTTGCTGTTTACAATCCGGCAGTCAGAGAAGCCTATTGATGATGTGAATTTGAATACAGAACCTTAGAATGGCATAATTAACTATGCAAATTTCAGGGGTAAAACATCCAGAACAGAGGACCTGAGGTGACCACACACTGAGCGTGCTGAATTCACTGTGGCAGACGGCTGCAGCACTGCCTGCCGGAGTGGCAGGTGTCAGATAGTGTTGAAACCTCTCCTGAGTGGGAGAGATTTAAGACTGTTGTTAGCTGCAATGACGAGCTTCTAGAGGGTTTGTGGAGGAATAATATGACTGTTTTTCTAACAGCAAAGGAATGCTTTATGTTGTAACAAAGGGCAGAGCATGTGCAGAGACAGGGGAGCCTGCTTCTGTCCTGCAGGCCAAGGTGATGGACTTTTATCTCTAGATTTAAAAAAAAAAACGGTACAATGGCTATTTTTCTCTTAACTGGACTGGTCCAAGAGTAGGGACCAAAAATGGCCTCATGAGTAAACAAAAGAGGGACGTTCTGACTAAAATTTAAATGTGAGGAAGCAAGAAAGATAAAGCTATTTTTTTTAAGTTTTAAATTTAGTTTTACAACAGTTCAGTACATCAGCACAGTAAGTGAGGATGTACTGGACGGCGAAGGCTACATTAGATATCTTCACACCGCACAGATCTAGAGGCCTGGATGCAGAAGAAGGTCTTGTCTCTGAATGCCTCACTAGAACAATGACCAGAGTTAGACACAGCATAGATGCAGATGAAACCCACAGACTGTGCTTTAACAAATTGAATTTATTTATTTGATGTGTGCTAGTGTTCTGTGTTTTGCCTGCATGTATGTTGCTGTACCATGTGTGTGTCTGGTACCTGCAGAGTTCAGAAGAGAGTGTCTGAACCAAAGTAACTAGAGTTTTGAATGGCTGTGAGCCATCATGTGGATCCTGGAAACTAAATATGGGTTCTCTCCCAAAGTAGCCAGTGCTCTTAGCCACTGAGCCATTTCACATGCCCCTATGCCTTACCTTTCATTAGAACTTCTTTTGCATGGGCCAAGATATATTATAAATTTTATGAACAATCCATAGCCAAGAAATAATGTCAAGTAATATCTACAGTTGAGTGACTTTTGTGTGTTGGGGGGGATCACTCAAATTCTTGAGTGTTCTAATGTTGTATAGGAGATTAGAGTTGGTCATGGCATTTAATTGAGGGTTCTTGTGAAAGAGCTATTGGATAAAACATCTTAAGTATTTCAACAGACCACAAATGCATATGCCAATGTGCAGAAAAAATTATATGGTTAAAATGGTACAGATAATAATAATATAATGGCCTGGCATCTTCTTGTTCCTGTTGTATTATCTGCTTCTTAAACTACTAATTTTTGCTGTACTGTATTAATATACAAGTTGTTCCCAAAGTAGGGCCAGAATTACCCAGACATGTCATTAAAGCCCCAACCTTGTAGCCCACCTCTGCATGGGTGAGGCAATACTTTTGGTCAGCTCTGAGAATTGTCACTTCTCACAAATTCTCTGATATGAATGTGCTGATTTCATGGACCACATTTGAGTATTACTTTTTGTGGGCAATAACTATTAAATAAAGTGAAGTATTTTTAAATAAAAAGAAGAGTGACTTGCTCTGTTTATTGAAATAAATCTTCTCAATCAACATTAAGGAGAATGTCTTTGGAGCTTTATATGACAATTTGACATTGACCAAGAAAATAAACACCCTAAATAGAACAAAATTACGAAGTTGATCACATATAAATTGGAATATTTTGATGACTTGCATGCATCTGGTATTAGAACCGCTTTCCTGGAGCCAACAGACATGAATGCAAATTCTAAGTGGCAGAGGAAATCCCATCTCTTACTGAAGTTGAACGTAGAAATTACACATCTGCCATTCGTTACATTAAAATCACTGAAGTGTTAAATTATAACGTGCAGTGTCAAGCACATGGTATTATTTCTTCATTCAGAGAACTCAAAATCTTTTGAGTGTGACTGTATTTTTAATGACAACTTTTTTTTCCTGTGTTTGTAAGGACCCAACAATAAACCAACCAATAATTACTTTAGGGCAACTGAAGAGTTGGTTGAGAAGATAGTCTATCAAAATGATCGTAAAGAACACAAACTCTGTAAAAACAAACAAACAAACAAAATAAAATGGATAGATTATATCTGATAGTCCACTCTCCTCTTCAAAAAAAAAAAAAAACAGGAAGAAGTGAAGTAACAGCTCAAGATCCAATTCCCACACTGGAACTTCTTAAATGGCACACATCTCTGTCAGTCCCTGATGGTGTTTCCTGCTGCAAGTTGGTATTGATGGCTGCCTTCTTATTTAGGAATGTGATATGATCACACTCCAGCTTTGCCTGAGTTCCCACATGATGGAAACAACAAACAAACAAGTATATAAATGAAACAATTGCCCACATATCGCCTGGAGTCATGCCAAACTTAGAGAAAAATAAAAGATTTCTGTCCCAAAATTACAAGTATGAATGATGCACAGAACTGATATTTCAACTTCACAGAAGCACGAATGTTTACAAAGCTGTTGTCTCTAGAGAACAGTTGTGTCTCAGGCTTTGTATTACTAGCTTAACAGTCTATTTGGGTATTTTTGTAATGACCAATAAATTTGGCTAGATACTACAAAAAGTTACTACAATCAAAACTTTAACGAAAAGTATGGGAAAACGCATTTTATTCTAAGAAATCAGAAATCCCTAAGAGAGAAGAAAGGAACAAAACACCCTGGTGAAGACACACTGAGTGTTTTTGTCCACACTAGCTGGAGTTTGTATCTGTTACTTTCAGTCTTTGTCAGAGGCCATAAATTCCTGAGGCAATTATAGAAAGAATGTTACCATTGTTCCTCATAAAAATGCCTGCTTTCTCCAAGAGGGAGGATCATAAATGCACCTGAACACTCGTGCTTCTGAGTGCTGATCAATCACTGGGATGTCCCAACCACCGAAATAAACTTTAAGCTAAGAAGGAAGACAGGAAAGAAATTGTCAAACATTGTCAAGAAACTTTTAACATTCTTCTCTCCTTGTAGGTTTTTCTGCATAAGGAAACGCCACTCTTGATACCCAGGTGTCTCCCATTTGCTGCCGAGTTCCTTTAGTGGGGAGCCATGTAAACTTGTGTTCCTGAAAAAGCCCTTCTCTTCTACTGCCAATGTGTCTGTCTCATACTGGATATGTGAATTCTCTTGTTTGTTCAACCCATGGTCACAGGCATTACCTAACAACACGGCAGTGTCAAAAGTTGAAGAAGATACTGGTGAAGCTTGAACATCTGTGACTCAGAAGATACCTATCCTAAGTGGCACTTAACTGCACTTACTTCTCCACAGGTGTCAAACCAAAACTCAAAGAGATTTCAGTGTGTGAATGACTCCTTCCAAACGCCTTCAGATTTCAGATTTGTAGTTTTGAATTCATTTATAAAGATGGGCTGGTTTTAAACAGGAGAGATACATAATTATAACAAATTAAAATGCCATTATTCCCTTAATAGAATTCTCATCTCCTGCCTACTATTGTTTAAAGAAATGTCTACTGAGTGATATTTTAAAAGTGTGTGCTGAGACTTTGTGAAAAAAATACACAGAGAGACTATCCCCTCCATCACACGAATAAAGATCTCAAACATTAATTTCCATTGAAAAGAAAAACGTTACGAATAATTCTATTCCCTTTGTTAATATCTGCATTCAAAAATTTATACATGGAGGCCAGCCTGGTCCACAAGAGCTAGTTCCGGGACGGGCACCAAAGCTACAGAGAAACCCTGGCTCGAAAAAAAACAAAAACAAAAAAACAAAAAAAAAATCATACATGTTTCCATTAGAAAATGGAAGATACTTACTGGGCCCAGTGTCCCTGGGTAAAGTTTTAATTTGCAGATCAATGTTCTGCTGGTGGTCATGTGACTGCATTTCTGCCCTGGAGAAAGTGTAATGTCTTAAGCTGCCATAGTGTCTGAGGTATGGCGGGGTGATCTTGGCTGCATTGTTCCAAAAAGATCCTCACATGTTTCTGTGATGAAGAAGACTAAACTACCCCTTGTGTGTAGAAGCACTCATATCTTCTTCTGCTTTGAGATATGCACCCTCTGTACTTTATAATTGTTATAGCAGAAACAAGGAGGTGAACTTCTCCAGACCCCAAGAAAAAAACATTCCTATGACTTTCTGATCAAAATAGTAATGTTCCACTGTTTGTCAACTAAAAAGACAGTATTTGAAAGGAGGGGTAAGGGTGTATGTAGGGTAATAGATTATCTTAGCCATACTTATGAAATAAAAGAGAAAAATTTGGATTGTGGTAGTAGAATTGAAAACAACAAGAAGGAATAAAAATTTTAATAGAATATTGTAATATTTTTTCCTTTGAGACAGTGTAGTATAGCCCAGGCTGTTGCAAACGCATAAGGAATTGAGTATGATATCAAATGCTGATGCTACTGCATCTACCTTCTATGCACTGGGAGGACTTGTGTGCACCAATTCCCCAGGTTTGATGTATGATGAAGTAAAGGACCCACACTGTATGCAGCTACCTCATGTTGCAGAGGCAAATCACTGAAAAGAGAGGCATAAGATTAAGGAAGTTTGTTCATTTTGCCCAGTACTTGGCAATGTCGACTTGAAAGTGCCGGCTCTGGTTCTGCTGCCATTTTGAAGCAGCTCTGCTTGAATGTCTGGCTCCCATCAGCTAAAGTGAAAACAGGTTAGATTCAGAGAAACGCTCTCTCCCACATATCATTCCTCCAGCCAAGCTCTGCATGCAAGATGGACTCGAGGATACTGAAGACAGGAGGGTCCCAGAGAAGTTTACCAGAGAAACTGCCATGGCTTTACCAAGAGGTAGCATACAAGGGGCATTTACAGACATGATATATATCTTGACAGCCCAAAAGAATGCCATTCTCACTAGGATGGAGACACCATCTTTTCCCTTTAGTGAAAGTTTATAAGAATTTTCAGATTTATATTAAAAATGGGGACTACACTTCTATAATATCTATGTTATCCAGAACATGTATCTAAATTCAACTGTGACCTGATAGACAAAATAAAATGGGTTATAAACCCACATTCCCTGGCTTATAGAGTCATTTAGGCTTATAAGTCATCATAACAGGCTTATTATACTTCAATCAAGAAACTTCCTGGTCTATGATTTGATTGTCTTCTGTTACATCACAGTATAAGTCTGTTACTTTTCATTATTATATGTATGGTTCATATAGATTAAGTAGCATCTTTAAGCATCAATTGTTTAAAGCAGGGTGATTCAGGCTTTATGTGTGTATGTTTCTGTGTGAACATATGTATTTCTGTGTGAACCCTTGTATGTGTATGCTTCTGTGTGCGTGTATGTTTCTGTGTGAGCATTTGTTTGTGTGCTTGTGTGTGTGAGTCATGTGTGTGACTGTGTGTGTGAATGTGTGTGTTTAAGTGTGTGTGTGTCTGTGTTTGGGGTATTGGAGCACATTTGCACCATTTATCTATGATTGTGTACAATTTGGAGTATATGGTATGTGTATATATAAGAATGAGTTTAGTATATATGATGTGCATGTATGATGGTTTTGGTATACATGTGCAGTGGGGGGGTTTATGGTGCATACACATACATATGTGTGGATATGTGCACCAGTGTACCTAGAGACGCTAGAGGAGGATGTCCAGTGTCCTCTGACATTCTTTTCTATCATAGTGAGACAGAACCTCTCACTTAACCTGGAAGAATGTACACATGCATATATTAATTTTAAATTATATATATGAACTTAGTTTATAGGATACTAGGATTAATTTCTCTTCACTTTGAAAATACAGACTAGAAACATATTTTCATGATTCTTATTTTTTTCTGCACTGCAAAAAACTAAAACTTCATCCTCCAAATAAACTTAACTATTTTCACAAAGTTACTCTTGTTTTACTTATATTTTACTTAACCTAAAGGGGTTTTAAGATGACATATAGAGAAACTGGAAGAATAATGCTCTCCTAGAAACACAAATGAAAACAGTTGGTCCAAAGGGAGACCAAGGATGGGGGAAAAGATGAAAGTGTGAAGACTGACTCATTTCCCAATTTTTCAGATGTTCAGAAAATCCTCTGTCCTTTTGCAGACATGAAGCTTAGATGTAATTCTGAGCTTCTCTGTGAAAAAGAATCAAAAGAAAACAAAAATTACAAGAAGGGCCAATGTCTGTGTGAGTAAATACACTATATTCTCAGGACACCTTACAGCCCTTCCATCTTTAGCTTTTTACATGGCTACTTTTCAGTACTGATTGATATTCATTTGCCAAACTCAGTATGTTAGGATTTACAGGAGCTGGTGTCCATCTTGGCTGTGAGACAGAACAGAAGACACTAGATAGTGTAGTGGGGACAATGCTGTCCCAGATGCTGAAATAAAAAAAATTCATGCAGGAGGTCACATGGAAACTTTGTCTTGAAGTATTAAAAGATGTGACAATCGGAGACAGAAAAAAATAGTCCAGCCAGAGAAGCTAACACAGAAAAATGTGCAGAAATGGAAAAGGAAGAACATCTTTGCCAAATTTTAATCAAAGGAGATGTCTTGGTTTCTTTGACACAGCTACTTAAGTTCAGTGGGAACTTAAAATAGGTGTCAAAATATTGACCAAAGAAATGCAACAAAAGAATCATTTAGGCATGATGGTCTTGATAGCTCTGCAGATGTGAAGATAAAATTCATTTTTATTAAGCTACATTTTAAAATTTTACTCATCTTAGAAATATCTTTGAGTATAATTTTTGACATATTAAGTCCATGATGCTTAAATGGTACTTTTAATTGTGTCAACTCTAACTTGGGAAAAACCTTGGTAGACTCGGTGGAGTTGGTCTAGCATTACTGCTCCATGGTTAAGAGAAGACTCAATGTCCATTTTTGGAATCATGAAATGTTACATGAAAATAGTGATTTTTAACTGTAATTCAAATGGAAAATGTTAACAGATCTTTTGTTATATATATTTTGGAGTATAACATTGTTTCTTACTTTAGTTGTCAAAACATCACTGAAGACTGCCTTTGCTGGGATTTATTTTTAGATAATGTGCTAAAAGCCATGGTTTTCTAAAGCATGTTCATTATTTGATTAAAGTACCTATTGGGAATGACCTGATACTATTAATGTTAATGTACTGACAAGTTTAATCAAAATACAAACTAATTTGTGGCAATATATTTAACTTAAAAAACTTCCACGGAAAAATGAACTTAGAGACGCTAAATTCAAATCTGAGTTATTAAAAAGTTTTGTTCCAGTGTTAGGCAAATGAAAGTTTTGAAGTTCAAGGAAACTTTGAATTAAGCATTTTTCCTGCCTACCCCTCCCCAAAATGAAATTAGATATTTTGAAAACTAAACAAGCAAAATTGATGCATATAAATATTAACTTAGACGTAAACTCAATATTTAGCACCCTAGAGGAGTGGACATCCTCTCTAATTAATTAAAACTGTTTTCAACTGAGAACAGAAATAAGAAGTTTTGCCACAAAATATACAGATCTATTTCTTTTATGATCTAGAATGTAATGGTTAAGCATTAGCCAATTTTCTGTTATTGTCCAGTACCATAACTAAAAGCAACTTAGAAGGGGAAGGGGCTTATTTGAGTTTGTAAGTTCCAGATGGGATGCAGGTCATGGGGGAAAAATAGCAGGAACACAATCAGCCAGTCTGACAAATAGAAGCATGGAGGTCACATTCATCCACAAGTAGAGAGATGGGCATAAGTAGGGAAAAACTATAAACCCCCAAGATCTGTCCCCAGTGACGTACTTCCTCAAGCCGACTCCACCTCTTAAAGGCTCCATAAGCTCCCAAAACAGCACCACCAACTTGAACTAAGGGTTGGATCACATGAACCTATGGGGGTCTTTTGCCATGCTGATTTCCACAGCTAATTTGGGGCAGGTTTGAACTCTGCTTTTTAAAAAATAGCCATTCTCCTGAATCTGAATTTATAGCCTTTAAAAACATCCATTCACATCTTCAGAGCAGATTTTCTCCAGGCTCTGTGGGTATTTCTCACTGCAAGTCCAGGAGATATACCAAAGTATTCTCTTTTTTTTTAAGTTTTAATAACTTTTTATTTTGATATGTTTTACTGTTAGTTCACAGAAGAAACTCATGTTTCAAAACATTCTGAATATAATTCACTTGTAGAAATGGAGATGTGAATAAACATAAATTAGATGCTTTAAATTTAATATAGCCTATATTATTATACACTAGTAATGGCTCTTAAAAGTTTGACCCTTAATTAAAACTGTTTATTACTTTTAATTTTCATATATGTGGGGTGAAGGGCTGGAACCATGGTATCACACACAATGTTGTAATAAAGAGTGGCAGGCTACGTTCCTGGCGCCCGGCCGCCCGCACGGCTAGCTTTATCCGAAATAATTACACGGAAACTGTATTCTTTTAATCACTGCCTGGCCCATTAGTTTCAGCCTCTTATTAGCTAGCTCTTACATATTGATCTAACCCATTTCTAATAATCTGTGTAGCCTAAAAGGTGGCTTACCAGGGAAGATCTTAACCTGCGTCTGTTGGAGTGGGAGACTCATGGCGACCGCCTGATTCGGCTTCTTTCTCCCAGCATTCTGTTCTGTTTACTCCACCCACCTAAGGGTTGGCCTATCAAATGGGCCTAGGCAGTTTCTTTTTTAATTAACCAATGAAAGCAACAGATTAGAAAGAAATCACTCCCACATCACACACAAGGTCTGAGAACTGTGTCTTTCTTTCCAAAATTCGATAATTCCTCGCCGTGTTTGCTTGGCATCTCAGCTCTTCGTTGGGCTCTGTGTCCCTCATCGCTATGGGAATACCCAGCTCTACACAAGGGCACCCCGTCCTGGTACCACTTCACAGTTCCTCTCGAGAACAAGAAGGGCGTGAGAGAGTCGCAGAGAACCATTGTGCCTCCAAAGCTCTAGCAACATAAACAGATTTGATTATGTCACCGCGAACAAAGCAATGTCTCCATAGAGTCATTATCAGGAGAGAATCTAGCACCCAATCATCTCGGGAAATAATTGAGATGCAGGATTTGTGGAGAATATGCTTTCATTACCCAGCATTAGCTAACTGAATGGGCATGGCTCTACAAATGAGTGCTTTGTCTGAAAATCAGGATTTTGCAGTGTACACTAAATCCATGGCGCACAGATGAAATCCATGCTTCTGATACAAACACAAAATTCACATTCTCTCTTTGTATTATAGGAACACTGTTTTGACGATCAGTACTGTACTCTTCGCAGATCAGACTTTCACTCCAGTGTCCTCTACTCTGTTCTGGAACACCCTCATGGAAAATGAGTAGCAGAGAAGCAGACTGTAAAGCAATGTGTACCTCATCTTTCTGTATCAGTTTTAGAGTGTACACAAAGCAATTTTAAACAAAGCACTGTGTTTGTTCTTGAACAAAGAACTGCGACTCTTAGATGTGAAGGATGCACAGTAAACCAGGGAGCTCCACTCTAAGCTTGTTTTCATCCATCATATGGTCTCAAAGGCTTTCTGTTTGAGAAAATGTTGGGCTCATGCTACACTATGCAAACCGTCAGTTATAGCACACAACACACAAATATGCAAGATCAATACTCATTTTCCTTTTCAGTTTAATTTGGAGCAATGTTTTTGGATTTGATTTAATAAGCAAAGTCACATTCATCCTTGTTCATACCACCAGTCTGTGCACCGTAAATACAGGTGGCATAACAAAACTTTTGAAGGCTTTGCTAATCTCATAGAATAACCTCTTTTGTGGGCCACTTTATGTTTATTATTTTGACTTGCATGCTTTCCTATTTATCTTAGGAAGTTTTGTTACTCTACAGTCATTTACCTCTCTAGAGAGTAACAGCACATCCAATACCATTGGCATCAACATTTGATCATTATATTTTCTGCCTTTAAAACCAAACAAAGTTTACAGAATGAAGTACAGTCACACGTCCTACCCTGCAGGATGCTTTACCCAGGACTAGCCAGGCTATGACAACAAGGAGTGGGTTGTAACATAGATCCATCTAACCCTGCAGCATGCTTTTCCTGGGACTAGCTAGGCTCTGCCATCAAGGAGTGGGTTCTAACATAGGACCATCTAATAAAAGATACCAAATCATGTGGCTAACACAAACAAGAACAATGGGTTAATGTACAATGTAAGAGTTAATTAATAAAAAAGCTTGAGTTAATAGCCCAAGATGTTTATAAATATTGTAGACATCTGTGTATTTCTTTGGGTCTGAATGGCTGCAGAAGAAGCAAGATGAGAATGCCTTGCTGATAAAAGGTACCAAGGCAAATGGCTAACACAAACAAGAATAATAGGTTAATGTATGGTGCAAGAGTTAATTTTAAAAAATGCCTGAACTAATAGGCCAACCAGTTTATAATTAATGTAGGCCTCTGTGTGTTTCTTTGAGACTGAACAACTGTAGGACCAGGTGGGACAGAGATCTCTGTCAACAATCCATTATCCTCATCTGGGCTCTGTAAATATTCATGCACAAAGTTGCACACATACATGTAAACACTCATGTATGTAAACTAAGCCTACATTTTTTTGTTTTTAATTTGAAGCAGCTCCATTAGTATTTACTAAGAGAGGGGAGGACTATACTAGAATTCACTCTGGACTGAATAAATTTTCACCCCAAATTCTGACCCTCAACCAATGCCATCATTTTAATAATAAGAGTTAAAAATATCAAAAGCAAAATCTCGATATGGACATATCCTCCACAGCAACCAGGACAACAGCATTCTGGTCAAAGGAATGAGAGAGAAGTTTAGAATAATCAAACTTAGAAGCCTGAGGTTAGGCCTCAAGAATGGAAACTCTAATGTGGGGGCTGTGGTTATAGTGTCTGCACACTGAATTTGAGAGATACCTGGAGTCTAGGATTCAAACCCGAGGAACAGATCCTGGTAAAGGTGAGGGTATTTCCTGGCCAAGGCCAGGGTTTGGTGTGCTATATTTTGGAAACCTTGCCATATGCCCCATTGCTGCTATGAGGCAAACTGCCAATGTCATTAGTATGAAGTCCACAGAAACGAGAAGCATTCTAGGAATACACAAGCACAAATCTGAACAAAGTTAAGCCTTCCTTCCTCTTCTGTCTCTGTGTAACCAGGAGACAAAACAGAAAGCGTGGCCTGGAGTCTTGGCCCCAGCCTCACTTAGCACAGTCACAAAGCAAATCTTGAGTTTTTCTAGAAGCAATTACCACACTCCTGGCCTGGTGACTGTGTTTACATAGTAGGGCATAGTGGATCTAAAGTCTGTCAGGAGGCAGCTTGCTGACAGAAGATGGACTTTAGCCATCCCAGAAGAAAGGCAAACTCAGATCAATGGCTCAGTACCAAAGGCTCACTGGCAAGTAAGATTTCACTTACATAACTCAATTAGAGTCTACTGAGTTGTTTCCCTAAAAACAAACAGGCATTCATGGAAGGTTGTCTTTCCTGCTGGAGTCTGTCATCATCACAGATATGGTCAGTCTAAGTACATTTCTTGGTGGATAATGGAGACCAATAAAAACCTTGGATAATGGACACCAGTAAAGTTTCTTCTTGGAAAATGCACAAAGTGTTTTGTATTTTTCATTTGTGACTTTTTTCCAATAAGCACTATATAATTTTACCACATTGCATTGTCAAAGTAGGCTGAAAACCTCTGCAATTCAGTTAAAAACTTGGAAGAGGTCTGCTCTGGACACGGCTATCTTAACCACAGGAAACAAGGGCGGTGGCTTGAGTCTTAGAGAAGAAAGCAAGAACAGTCTGAGAAACCAAACACTGTACACTCACCTGGGTTACCTGTCATCTAGACATGACCTAGACACACCTGTAAGAGACTCTCATTGAAGGGTTACCTACATTGGGTTGGACTGTGGCCATGTTAGGGGTGGTGTACATTTACCTGATGTGGGAAGAAGCATGGATGGCACTATTTCTGGACTGTGTTAGAGCAGTGAAGTTACCTAAGCAGCAAGCATACAAGCATCCCTTAACTCTCTGCTCCTGCCTGTGGGTGTGATGTGGTCAGCTGTCTCAGGTTCCTGCTACTGTAGCTTGCCTGCAGTGGTGGGCTGTAACCTGGAATTGTGAGAAAGAATATAGGCATCATTCCACAAGGTGCTTCTTTGGGGTATCTTATAATAGCAGCAGAAGAAACCAAAGCACCCCTAATCCATAGGCTGGAGACACATCTCACGGTGATGGGAGGTACAGGAATTGGCAAAGAAAACAGGGATAGAGTCCATGACGGAGCAGGTGCCTTTGTCAGAAGAAAGTAAGTTGTTATGTGAGGACACAGTCAGAAAACAGCTGCTTGTAAACCATGACCAGTATGCTAACCTGATACAGAGAAGGTCCCCATCCCAAGAATATGGCTCTCGTGCTGTGAGGATAGCATCTGTCACTTCAGGCTCGCAGGTCATGTGTGCACACACTAATATTCCAGTTTTAACTGCATGTATATGCATGTACCCCTAGTTCTTCTACGAGGAAACCATTTCCCCCCTGAGAGAAGATGCTTTCAGATGAGGACTACTCTTACCCCACACTTCTGACAAGATTAAGAAAACAAAGTAACAACAGTTTTTTTAAAAAGGCAGAAGAGCCCTCAATTATGGCACCATCTTCCCAACTTTTTGTCAAAACACAGTATCATTTTGTCTCATCTCTTGCCATCCATGCAATTAATTTCTGTGTTTCTAACTTTCTCGGGAACAAAACTTCAAATTCATAATTGGAAGTCATTTTCATGTTTGTCCACGATCCCAAGCACTATTGTACAGCCATTACCCTGGCATTTCCGTGAATTAATTCTGAACCACATACACTTTTTATACATTTCTGCTGCAAACCTTACAAACAGACACAGACTGCCTATAGGTCATTCCAGGTTCAGAATTTGTGTTGTATGATGCATGCTTTCACTAGTTTCATTACCAGGCCCTGATGGTCTTTCAGCTGCCTTTCCCCATTCAGGAGCTATTGGTGTCTGTTTAAGGAAAGTATTGAAAATCTTAAAGAAAGTTCCATCCTATATCTGTTCTTGTCCTTTTTACTTTGGGTCTCGTCATTTTCTTTACTGCTGTCCTAAATCGTGTTCATCATTTTTATTTCTTTTTTTTTTCTTGGTTTTTCGAGACAGGGTTTCTCTGTGGCTTTGGAGTCTGTCCTGGAACTAGCTCTGTAGACCAGGCTGGTCTCGAACTCACAGAGATCCGCCTGCCTCTGCCTCCCGAGTGCAGGGATTAAAGGCGTGCGCCACCATCGCCCGGCTCATTTTTATTTCTTAATGACTACATTCACATTTAGTTTTAACTCTAGTTCAAGCCAGGTTTAAACCTCTACACCTTTGCTGCTGTGCTTTGGTTGTTTCAGTTTTAATTAAGGACATTTTCTGGTGTCCAAATGCCACAACTTTCCTCTCATGAGTATCTGTGCTCTTTCTAAATTCCTATTCTTGTAACAAATGATATACTGAATATTCTCTTGGACTTCCAGGTTTATAAGAGTGTGAGGCAGAATTTTATACTCTGTGGTATTTGACCCATTGTGATCCTTCCCTGAATGTGTTACGTTGCCCACAGACAGCTTTGCACATGAAAACGAAGAAGCCTAAATTAGAATGATAGTTTCATGTTATTTCAGTGGGGTTAGTATAATGCAAGTATCCATAGAAGTGCAGAGATTTCTCTGGATGGCAATGTAAAAGAAAGTCAGATGTTTGAAGTAGAAGAATTCGAGGCTTTGTTGATTTAAAGATAAAGTGCCAAGAAAAAGGGGAATTTATTCAGAGATTCCAAGTAGCAGAATTATCAGAACAGCTTGTGTGAGGCTAGAAGTATAACTGGCCTGGCCTTGTTAATTCTTTGACTTTTCTCCTGCGGCAACCTCAGGAAAAGTCCCAACTAAATCACTTTGTATCTGAGCACACATAAATTTGATTAAAATAAACTTGTGCTTTGGTTTATTATTTGGATAGACATTTAAAGTTAAATTGATGTAAACTACATCTAAAAGATCAAGTATGAGCATTTCAGGGAGAACCAATCCAGGTTTAGACACTGCGTACCTCACACAATGCTACAATCAGCTCAAATGTTTCTTTTTCTTTTTTTTTCTTTTTTTTTTTTTGCATGAGAGTGTCTACTTTATTTTTTTATTTTATTTATTTATTTATTTATTTTAAATTTATTTATTTATTAAGGATTTCTGCCTCGTCCCCGCAACCACTTCCCATTTCCCTCCCCCTCCCCCGATCAAGTCCCCCTCCCTCATCTGCTCGAAGAGCAATCAGGGTTCCCTGACCTGTGGGAAGCCCAAGGACAGCCCACCTCTATCCAGGTCTCATAAGGTGAGCATCCAAACTGCCTAGGCTCCCACAAAGCCAGTATGTGCAGTAGAATCAAAAACCCACTGCGATTGTTCTTGAATTCTCAGTATTCCTCATTGTCCGCTATGTTCAGCTAGTCCGGATAAATAAAGGACATTGAGCTTATAATTCATGTTCCTAGAGAAGCTAAATAAGAAGGTGAATCCAAAGACAAACACATAGGCATCCTCATGAATATTAACCTTCATCAGGCAATGAAAGGAGACAGAGACAGAGACCCACATGGGAGCACCGGACAGAAATCTCAAGGTCCAAATCAGGAGCAGAAGGAGACGGAGCACGAGCAAGGAACTCAGGACCATGAGGGGTGCACCCACACACTAAGACAATGGGGATGTTCTATTGGGAACTCACCAAAGCCAGTTGGCCTAGGTCTGAAAAAGCTCAAATGTTTCTATCACCTCAAATATTTTCTTTTTCCTTGTGTGCAACTTTTCAAAACTTCCTCTGCTGTTTGAAAACTACATTGCTATCATATAAAGAACGTACTGTGCAGCTGTGCAGCAGTACACAGGGCTTCCTGCTTCTATCCAATCGCATCTTAGTTCCCATCAATCAAACTCTCCCCATCCCTACCACTCTTTCCTCCAGCTCTTGAGAAGCACCATCCCACTATCAAATTTTAGGAAATAAACATTTTTAGGTTTCTTATCTGAGTGAGATCATGGGGGACCCGTCTTTATGTGTCTCTCATATTCATCATGTCACACAAAAATAAGATTCCATTATTTTTATACATAAATAGTATTCAAATCTTCATAAATGACATATTTTGTTTATCCATTATTTGGTGTGCCATGTTATGTTGAGTAAATCATAGGAAAAGAACACAACATAACTGTGTGCTTTTGAGAGTGACTGTTCTGTTTTTCACCTAAGACATTCCCAGTGAAGCTCCAGTTATGGCTACAGAGCCTTGGTCCATCTGATAATCCATTCTGACTTTCCAGTAAAATGAATGAACACAAAACTGAAGTCTACAGATGATGGACTGAAGGGGAGAGTTGCATACGAAATAGGGCAGGAAATCTAATAAAGATGCATTAACGGACCAGGATACATTATTACACAAGAAATCAATAGCTATTATTTCTGAAAATGTAACAATAAAAATGTTGTACTGAAGAATAATCGGTAGCGCCTACTTAAGAAACATTATATTTGAATAATTATAAAACAAAATTTGTTTGGGGAAAAATACATTTCACGGTGAAATGCTATTAGGTGGAATCAATAGACACCATGATCACCTAAAGACAGCAGATTAATCCATAGCAAAATTGATCAGTTCCATGAATGATGCAGAGGAAAGAGTCATTTGGCCATGTTCTTAGTAGAAACCACGTGTCAGCAAAGTTAGATGAGCTGTGGTAAAGTAAAACAAGAAAGCAAAGTGTGGACTACAGAAGCAGGGAAATGACAAGTGTTTCCTCTGAGAAACTAACCTTCAAAACTGTGACAAATTAATGCCTTGTTCAAACTGTTGTGAAATCATGGGGAATGGCAAGAGGCAAGAGCCAAGCTAACCAGAGGGGTCCTTAGAAGGTAGAGAATTTTCCCAGAGAGCCTCACATATGACTTTTTGATGGATCCATAAAAGAACAAAAGCTGGAAATTACCATGGTTTAAAGATTAGTCAGCAGCAGGAGAAAGGGGGTGACTCAGAGAGCATTTGTCCAGGTCATTCAGCAATTGACATGTTTTTTGTTTTCTCTATAATTTACTCATTGTATAGTCTACAGAATTTCTAACTTTCCTAAATAACTCCAGCTTGGAGTCAGATTTTTTTATATTTAAATGTGTTTGCCTAGGCTGGTTTAAAACAATGTAGAAAAATGATCAAATACCATTTTTCCTGCAATGATTTGCTGAGAAAGGAGATATTCACATTTGGTGGGAACTAAATAGTAAGTTGACAAGGCAAAGCCCTTGGTTCATGAGAAAAGACAAGTTAACATTTACAGTAGATCAAGTGGCTCAACGGTATTGCAGAACCTTGCATCCAATGGCTACAGAATGGACATTCTCTGCAGTTCATCAAACACGCTGAAGGAAAAGTCATATATTAGGCTTAAAAACAACTTTTGATAAATTACAAAATCGTGTCTCTGATCACAGTAGGATAAAACTCAAAGACAACAGCATAAAAACACTAGAATCTATGGTCCACAGATCCTTAAGAGCATCCTTGTGAACAAAAGAGATGATAACTTCAAAGAATTCCAAAGAAAAAAATTTAAATTTTCTTAAAACAAGTTAGGTATAGGAACAAAGGCTAACTCATAGTGCCCAGTGAGGGATCCTTTGACAGGAGTCCTGTCTTAACCTGAGAGGCTGTGACCATCCTTTACAACATAGCAAGTCATTGCCACAAAAGAAAAAACTAAGCAATCATGCAGTTAAATACAAGTGTAAAAACAAAATCCCCAAAATTACAGAAAACTGCAAAACAAAACACAACTGCAGTAAATTTGTAGTATTAAACAACTATGCCCCAAAATAGATTATGTAATCCCAGTATGTGGGAGATAGATGAGAGGCTGAGGCAAAGTCTTTGTGAGTTTGATGCTAGCCTAGGCTACAAAATGAGACATTGTCTCAAAAGTCCCCAAGCTTAAACATTTTAAGGTAAGAATCTATTGCCCATTCTACTATCTAGAAAAGGCAAACCCAAAAGTAGAAGAAATGACAAAGGGAAGAAATGAACAAAATACCAATTAATATAGAACATACTAATAAATGAGTTGATTTTTAAAAATATAATATCAACAAAACTCTAAGTAGACTAACTGAGAAAAAGAGAAAGGCTCAAATAAACACAATCAGTGATGTAAGAGGAGATGTCACGAAGGATTCCACAGATATGTAAAGGACTATTAGTGACAATTATAGACACTTAGTTCATACCAACTTGGAAAACCTGGAATAATGGTTGAATATTTCCATACAAATAGCCTACTGAAATAGAGGAAGGGCAACACAGGAATCCTAACCAGACCAATAATGAGGAGCAAGACTAAAGCAACCATAAAAGTCTTCCAATAAAGGAAAGAGCCAGCTGTCTTCACTGCAGAAAGAGTCAAAACAGAAGAATTTACAAGTCTCCTAAAATTACTCAAGTGATTAAAAGAGAAATGACTCTTGCAAACTCATTCTGCGAGGCTAATATTACCTGAAACAAAACTAAGACAAGAGACAAAGGCCACAAGCAAAAACCACGAGCCAACACCCCTGTTGAACAGACACACACACACACACACACACACGACAACAAAAAAAGAACTTTGGAACAAAACATACTGGTAAACTGAAACCCTCAACAAGTCAAAAGGATTATTCTCAAAACTATGAGTTTATCCCCCAAATTTACTGATATTTTAACACCAGAAAATTCATAATTATAACACACAATATCAACAGGATAAAGGATGGTGATCAAGTGATCACTGACTTAGATGGAGAGAAACATTTCATAAACACATTATCAGTCATCAATCTAACCACCCGATGGTGTCAATTCTTCAGTTGAGGCTCTCTCTTCTCAAGTATGCCAAGATTACAGTCGAGATTAGAAATCACATATCAAAATATTCCACAGCCATTGTTCTAGATGGTATAGAAAAATGATTTATAATCACTGAGTCATGGGTATAGGTCAAGAGAGTTTATTAGGCATAGAGTAAGCAAAGTGGCAGAATAAACAGCAAGCAGATGATGTCAGAACCAGTAGACAGCTAAATGGCCTCCAACTGGACCCCACAGCGTCTAGCACATGGGGGTCAACAAAGGTCACAAGAGCAGAAGCTGACAGGGGAAGCCCAGAACCAGTCACACTGGAGTTCCCCGCCAGGAGCTGCCAGCAGAAGAGTTCTGAGCACAGGTGCGCTTCCAGCTTCTCTTCGCACTCAGTAACATCTTTTAGAAATTGCTCACCTTCTGGTTGTTTCCATTGAACAATGTTGGAAACACTACTTTCAGGTTTTCTTTTTTTTTTTTTCTGGTTTGCCCCCTTGCTCCTTAGGCAGTCCTGGAAGACACTTTGAGAGGAGTTTTCTTAGGTCTGAGGTGGGGAGGGAAAGGCAAAACCACATTCAGAGGCCAGGCTATCAGTGAGCTGAAATAGCACTTGACGTTTTACCAAGGCAATGCACATTACAGCTGCCATCTATCCAGTGTGCAAAAGCTAAAAACCCATTTTATACACGCTCTGGAACACAGAAAGATGCCCACTCTAACCACTCTTCTCCAGAAAGTACGGGAAGTTTTGAGAGGAACATCAGAGCAGGAAAAGAACTAGTTCATTAAAAAAGGGAATCTGGACAAGCCTTCTCTATTCAGAATATATGGCACAATGTCAAGGAAATCCTAAATATTCCACCACAAGGTCAATAGAACTAATGAACAAATTCAGTAATGTCACCGCTTCTAAGATAAAATTCAAAACTCAAAGCAGATTGTACACCAACAGAGAATTCCTAAGAAAAAAAAATTAATGAAGCCAATCCTGCTCATGGAGGCTGCAATAAGAGATCTGGGTATACATTTATTCAAAGATGCCTGTGACCTCTGCAATGGAAACAGCAATGCTCTAATGAAATAGCTTGAGGATGCCACAGAAATGGAAATTGGAAAGCTCTCTCATTTGATTGAAATAGAGCAGCAATCTTGCTAATACATACATGGTGTAAAGTGCTTGTGAAGGGGTCTCCTGGGACACATAACTGAGCTGGGAAAATACACCTGGATGTGGCTGGAGTCCTGGGTTGCATAAAAAGTGGAAACACAGTAGCCTGTTTGCCTGGTTTTCGCAGGCATCTGCTATTCTGTTTCTTTGAGGGCACTGAGGACCATGCTGCCCCTACCTTCCCCATGCTCCCTCCATGACAGATAACATCTTTCTGAAGCATGGATCAAAATAAGTTTCTCACTCTCTCTCTCTCTACCTCTCTCTCCTCTCTCACCATTTGCTTCATTTTTGACATTATAATATAGTTGTATATTTGTCCCTTCCCTATCCTTCTTGCCTCCAAACCTTCCCATATTCCCCTCCTTGCTCTCAGTCTAATCCATGACCTCTTTTATTCATTAATTATTGGTGCATATACATTCATAAAGACAACCAAATCAGTCTGTATAATGTTACCTGTATAAATGTTTTCAGGGATGACCGCTTGGTATCAGAAACCTGTGGTGGTTTAAATGAAAATGATGCCCATTGGCTCATATATTTTAATGCTTGGTCACCAGAGAAAACGTGTTTGAGAAGGATTAGGAAGTGTGACCTTGCTGAAGGAAGTGTGTCTCCAAGGGTGGCTTTGAAGTTCCAAACGCCTACACCATTCTCAAGTCTATCTTTTCTTCTGCCTGCACCATGAGGACCAGGTGTGAGCTCTCAGCTGTTGACTCAGCATCAGACTCGTCTATTGCCACAGTCTCTGCCATGGTGCTTCTTTTATAAGTTGCCTTGATCATAGTGTTTCACCAGAGCAATGGAACAGTAACTAAGACAATAATCAGCTGGTGTGTTATTTACCAGGGAAGACTATTTCTATGGTGACATTTCATTTTTATTTTAAAAAATAAAGTTTGCCTGAAAAATCAGAGAGCAAAACATTCCCACTGGTCGGCCTTAGGGATAACACACACCTTTAATCCCAGTAGCCACACTAGTTTGCCATAGAAACCAGGCGGTGCATGCCTTTAATCCCAGTAGTGCACATCTTTAATCCAAGACCTAGAGAACAAATGAGACAGGAAGAGACAGTTCTCAAACACAGTCTCATTCTGGACTGAGGTCAAGGTAAGAGCCTGATTGCTTTGCTTTTCTGGTCTTGAGGTTGAACCCCAATTTCTGTCTCTGAGTTTTTATTAATGATGCTACATATTTTTCTTCCTCTTAGCATTTTTTAGTTGCCTGTAGCTATCCATGTAAGGGTTAAGGCCTCACATGCTTTCTTCAGTATATGTTAGCATGTCTATTGTTTTGTTCAGGTCATGTTCAGGTAAAGACCTGGTGGTGAGACTTCATGTATATAGCATATTATATTACTAGGAGACACAATCTTACTGTAAACTCCCTGATCCTCCAGTTACAAAATTTTTCTGCTGCACCCCACCCCTTCTGCAATGATGTCTCAGCCTTAGGTGTGGGGTTCTTTTGTAGATATATGCATTGGGAATAAGTTCCAACATTCTGCATTTTGATTGGTTGTCCTTTTCCATAATGCTTCTTCAAAGAAACACAGGCCATCAAACAAAATCACAACAGCAGACACGAAAAGCCCTATTTTGAGTTGTGGGTCAGTGTAGTCCTTGAGATTCTCAAAACATATAGCTTATTGTTATTGCCCCTTGTTTCCCCCAGAAGTAGAAGGTAAGTCCCTATTGACAAAGACATCATGCACTTCAGACCCAGAACCCAGAAGGCCCCTGAGCGGGATCTTGTTGGGCCTCATCAGGCCTGGGCATGAGATCCAGTGTAACTTCCTGAGCCTAACCCGTGTTTGGTGACCTGTCTCTGGCTATAACTTTCTCATAGGAGTGACTCAGCACTGTCTGACCTAGGCCTGCTTCTGCCCAGCCATCACAGATGTGGCAGATTATTATTGGCTTTTATTCCTTACTCCACCTCACCCCATCTCAAGACTCCTGCCCCATCTCAGCCCTATATAAGTTCCTACCTGATGCAATAAAGAGAGATCCTACTTTGACAGACTCCGAACTCAATGTATGTTTATCCCTGGTAGCCAGGAGGGAGGTCTGGGTCATCGACACTCACCATACTGCTCAGCCCCACAAAGAGACCAACGGGACCGGCTCTACCTCAGCCCTATCTGCTGGAGAACCCGACAGACCTGACCTGAAAGCCTCTGCCCTGATGACTAGCTTTCATGATACTAGGAGGCACCCGTGCAAACATCTGAAGGATAGAAGCAGCCGATAGTCCTATCCAGCTGGGATGCCTATGAACCACAACAATGACCAACAGGAAACAATATCCTTAAGGGTGCAAGTCACACTCAGACCTCAGTAACCAACTGTTCTTTAATTGGTCTTAAGACCTGTTCAACAGGAGGGAACCATGCCTAGTGTGGGGAAACTTAGTCACAGAGAACCAGTGAAGTCATGGATCTCAGAGGAGAACTTACAACCACTACTTACTAAAATAGCATAATTCCTAGCAGCTTCAATCTAAATAGCTGTCCTTATACCCAATAAGTATAGTCCTCACTGCTCATCAAGGAAACTGTTCTCTCTCAAGTTGCCTTTTGTGAGGCAAATGGGCATAATGACTGGAATGCCCCATTCTCATATTTAACGTGGCTAAGGCAGGAGACCAATTTGGTCTCTACACAATGGGGTATTTATTAATCCTGTCATTTGCATCAAGTGGGACCTGTAGGCATTACATTAAGTGGAATGGGCCAGACACAGAAAAATAATCCTTGCTCACTTCTTCTGTATGAAAATTAAAGATTAATGTCAACCTAAAATCAGACAGATAATTGGCAGAGGTTGCTGTGTGGTGAGGGGCAACAATGTCAGATAAAAGAAGGCTAGAATTATGAGTGCATGCCGCATGCATACACTGAGTTAATGCACTATGTCCTACTAATATATACAATTAATACATGCTAATCAAAAATAAGTAAGTGAATAAATATTTTCAGTTTTCCTCAAGCAGTATTATTTGGTTAAGCTAAGAGGAATTACTGGCTAAGCTGTAATTAAGCTGAGATTTACCTACTTAAGTATCTTGTTGCAATATGCCCTGCAATATTAAACTAATCTCTTATTATTGCCTCTGTTTTGCATACTCTGTTTTGCATATAAATTTTAAGCATCTTTCTCCGGTGCTTCTTAAAAAGCAGCAGCACTCACTAGATGACATTATACATCCACAGTTGAGAAACTAACACTTCAGTTGTTATCACATTTATGTCACCGTTCAAAGGAATCCTGCATCTCTCCATTCCTGAACTGATTCTGTATCATCCATGTTCTCATACACAATGTCAGCAGTTAACACGGTACAGCTCTGTCATGAGACAGAGAACTCAAATGTGTACGAAGAATTGCAGCAGACACTGCAGGTCGTTCTGTCCTAGTTTCTTCTTCTGTCACTGTGAAGAAAAACACGAACCAAAAGTAACTTGGGGAGAAAAGGTCTATGTCTTCTTACACTTCCATACTGTCGTCCTTTACTCAGTAAAGCCAGAGTATGGACTCAGGGCAGGAACCTGGAGGCAGGAACTGAAGCAGAGGCTATGGAGCGATGTTGTCTACTGGTTGGCTCCTCGTAGGTTGTTCAGCTTGTTTACTCGGGGTACACAGGACCAAGTATGTGTCCAGGGATGGCATTCACTATGGTCTGGGACCTCCCACATCAATATTCAATCTGTAAAATGCCCCTGAAATCTTGCTTACAGGCCAATTTGAGGATCCTGTCTCCGATGTGACTCTCGTTTTTGTCAAGTTGACAAAAAACTAACCAGGCCACTTTTATAAATTTCCAAGTTGTTGGTTTTGTTCCGCAGAAAAGGGAGATTTTTTTAAGACAAAAAATAAAAACAAACAAACAAACAACAAACAATAACAAGAGAAAAGCTATCAAATTTTCATGATGCTATTGATTTGCTATGTCATGGTTCATTAATTATTTATGTTTACAAACTTACATGAAAATAGAAGGCCAATCTCTGCCTAGTTAAAGATTACAAGAAGGCAATATATAAATTATGTATGATAAGCCACTCAGGGATATTGAACTCTATAGTCTGTAATCTCCTGAAGCACAAAGCAGTACTGTGTCCGCTGTATAATGTATGTGAGTCTTACACTGAGCCAGTGCTTAAAATGTGTTTGTGGAGTCAATGCTCAGGTGAAAATAATAACAAATCAAAACGCCAGAAAACAGTCGTTGCTTAAGGCTGGGATACACCCTTCTAGCAACTTTAAATGCAGGTGTAAATGATCACAATAAGAGTGGATAGCAATGTTTAGCAAAGTACATATATAACCAGGATTGATTAGGGTATGTCTCCTGTCGGAGAAAAGCTGGGCCACCTCTATGAAATAATTATTATACCATTCGTGCTGAAAGGATAACACAATCACCATGAATAATTATTTCTCTTCTCCTTGCATTTGTTTAACAAACCAAAATGAAGTTATTTTTGAGTAGATAAAATGAAGCATATCTTAAATTGATAATCTTAGTAATTGGAACTGTACATTTATAGAAAGATCTACAGGAGGGATATTGTTAAAACCATAAAAGTACTTAGGACAGAATCATCAAAAGAAAGAGGGGGGATGCCTTTAGATGTGACTGGACTTTGATAAACCACTTACAATTGTATTCTCACGAAAGAAAGTGGACCTCAATCGATACTGGAAACTGCATTCTGGAGAATCAGTTAAGGAGAGATTCCAGGAGCAAGGTGGAAGGTGATGAAGAAATCTTTTGACAAGCATTATGTGTCAGTCCTTAAGACTTTGATACCGACAGGGGTTCTTTTGTAAGTTTTTTTTTTTGAAATTATAATATAATTACACCATTTCCCACCTCCCTCCCCTTCTTCAAAGGCCCTAGCTCTTTCACATTCATGGTCTCTTTTCTTTAATTGTGTTTGTGAGTGTAAATATATGTACATAAACACATATATTTCAATAGACATATTCATAAATATATAAATAAATTCTTGAAGGGGTTTCTCATAAAAGGTTTAAAAACTCAACTTACAACATAGTAAAAATGAAAGATTTTGTTTTTTTTTTAGAGTATAAAACTACTATTTATTAAAATGTGCTTTTAAGGGATCCAAATTTTAAATGATACCCAAAAGGAGTTAATTTTAATTCTGAGAGTGTCTTTATATCACAAATCATATTCAACAAATGAAACAAGTTAGTAAGTAACAGGCAACTTTCCCAAATGGAAGGCAAACCTGGGCAGGCATTTAACAGGAGAAGAAATGCAGCAGCCAGTAAGCACATGAAGTGGAACTTAATGGAACAATCACCAGAAAATGTAAATTAAGACAATGGTAAGTGATTCTAACAGCTAGCCAACCACCAAAATAGACATAGGTTAATAAAACTCACTTATACACACATCAGACACTGGTGAAAACTGGCTACCCAGCGTCTAACATGATGGGAAGTGAACCCATAACCAAACGCATGCTACCTCATGGCTCACTGTTGCACTGCATTCCTAAGAGACGTTGGTAAATATACTGTAGAAGTATGAACATGTTCATCCAGTATGTTTCCTACTATCCTGGAACACAAAGCATTGGTGACTACATATATTACACACTCCTCTAATGAACTACTACACAACACCAAAAAACACCCTCATAGACATGCTGATCAGAACCTCAGCCATGAGAGGAAATAAGAAAAGTGACCACCTCTGGGGTTGGTTGGTCATTGAGGGGGGTTGGAGTGTTTTGGGGGTGTTTATCTTATAAGTGGCAAGACTTAGATGCTGGCCACCGGTTGTGGTCATTTACAAAACATGTTACTAACCCATAAATCAAGCATTTATAAAGATATTGAATGTATTAAAAGTTTATGAACAAATTATTAAGTAACTGTTGACTGAGTTTTCTGTCCCACCTGGTCGAGCAATTGTTCAGTCCCAAAGAAACACACAGAGGTCAACATTAATCATAAACTGCTTGGCCTATTATCTCAGGCTTCTTATTAACTGTTTCTTACATCTCAAATTAGCCTATAATCCTTCTCTGTGTCAGCCACATGGCTTGGTACCTTTTATCAGCAAGGCATTCTCATCTTGCTTCCTCTGCATCTGGGTGATATCTGCACACTGAACCTTTCCTCTTCCCAGAATTCTCCTGTTCTGGTCACCTCACCTATACTTTCTGCCTGACTACTGGCCAAACAGCCTTTTATTAAAGTAATACAAGTGACAGGGTACAAGACTACTGTCCCACTGCACTCCCCCCTTTTATTAAAAAAAAAGAACTGTGACTCTAATCTTCTTTGTTTAGCTTTTTTTCTGACCACAACAACTTGTAACCAACACTCTAAACAAAGACAAACATCCAAAATATATTTTTGGGGGATATGGGCATAGTTTTCTAGGGTACTTTCTGCTAATTGGGTGCTTTGATAATCTTATGGGGACACAAAGAAAATTTGGGATTATGGACAAGTCCTGACTAGAATATTCTGTGAATCTTGATCATCTCAGCCAGCAATCGTGAGGCTGTTCAGCACTCAGACATCTGAGTCATCCACTCATATCAGGCATTTCTCAGGAGTCTTCCTTGGTCAATCAAATTTTTCTTAACCCAGAATGAATCCACAGTTTCTCATTTCTTGTGGAAACAAAAACAAAACCTCTTCTCCAAAGTAACATATCTTTTGGCTTAAATTTTGAAGTCAAATCATTTTCAAAATATATATGTTGTATTAATCCAGCAGCATTTATAATCAAATGTCTTTTAGCAGCTGTTGTTTCTTACTTGCCAAACAATTCAAAGACAACACAAAAACATACAGAATCCAGATTTTCTGTGTATTTTCCATATGTACATGGCTTTATTTTAAACTCTATTTCTTTTCTTTTTATTTTAAATTTTTGGTTTTAAGAGACAGAGTTTCTCTGTGTATCTTTGGCTCTCCTGAAACTTACTCTGTAGACTAGGCTGTCTTTGAACTCACAGAGATCTGCCTGCCTCTGCCTCCCAAATGCTGGAATTAAGGGTGTGTGCAGCCACACCCAACTTCTCTCTCTCTCTCTCTCTCTCTCTCTCTCTCTCTTTCTTTCTTTCTCTCTCTCAATCTTTTTAAGAAATTTATCCTTTCTTTCTCTCTCAAGCTTACATATATTTTTAAATACAATGTAAACTGTTTAGACGTTTTTTTTTTATCTGAATCTATCTTTAGTGTACTTTTCTCTTTTTATTACCATATGAGTCTTTAATTTGCTAATGAATATAACTAGGATTAAAGCCATGACTTTCATGACTAGGTCTATCTGTTTTCTTAGCTTTCTGAGAGTCTAGCTTCATGGAGGAGGTACTGGCAGGAGCCATGTTTATTGCCACAAATCTATGGAGTTTCAGGGTCCCTGCTGCCTCCAAGAAGCATGCTGTCAGCATTTCATAAACATCATTTAATTGTTTGCTGGCAGGTCCTCTTAAAATATCTGCAAGGTTTTCACAGCTAAAGCTGAGTGAAGAAGCCTCTCTTAAATTATATGTGCTAGCAAACAGAGCCCACCTGAGAAAATGCTGCTACCAAGAAGTCATATTTAACTCTGTTTATGTCTAGAATTACTTCCCAAACTATCTCTGGTTTTAAGTAGATTTATCTGTCCACATTGGTACCATTTGTTCACATTTATAAATAAATTATAAAAGGAAAATTGAGACTTTGTCAACTAGCAGGTATAGATCCAACTAGCAGGTATAGACCCACACTACTAATGAAATTAAATAATCAGAAGACAATAAACCATGGTAAAACGTTTGTGCTAATTTTGGGGAGAAATTAATATCAATTATCCCAAAAGTGATAGAATTAACCTTATAAAGATAACTACTTAGATTCTTTCCTGAACTGTATGTGATGTACCAATAATTGGAGCCTGTTTTTTTTTTTATAGTGATGCAAATACATCAGGAAAGGCAGGTTACAAATCAGAAGAACTAAGTAAAGTGGGATAAAACCCTTATAATTCTGTCCAAAAAACTCTTATAATTCTATCTAAAAGGCAAAGTTATATGCTATTATCATAGTACTAAGGGATTTTAATGAACCTCTCAATATAGTTACTGATTTGAAATATGCAGAAAGAATTGTTTTGCATATTGAAACTTCTGAATTTATACCAGATGATACAGAATTGACTTCATTATTCATTCAGGTTCAAGACATAATCAGGAATAGACTTTGTCCCATATATATAACACACATCCGATCCCATATGGGTTTTCCAGGTCTTCTAGCTCCAGGTAACGCAGAAATTGATTGGAAGTGTGTTGAAGACCTCAGAATTTCAATAAGAAACATGTCAATAGCAAAGGTTTAAAGAAAGAGCTTTCTATTACATGGCAACAAGCTAAGGAGATTATAAACAGATGTTCTCCTTGCTCTTTCTATAACCAAATACAGTTACCTGCAAGGAGTAACCCAAAGGGTACTCAAAGGAATAAAATCTGGCACAGAGATGTGTTTCACTTTACAGAATTTAGAAGATTAAAATTCGTACACGGCACTACTGACACTTATTCAGGTTTCCAGTGGGCAACTGCATAGAGCTCAGAAAAGACTGATTCAATAATCACATATCTATTAGAAGTTATGACCATCATGGGTATACCTGCACAATTAAAGACAGATAATAGTCCAGCATATATGTCTAGGAAAATGAAACAGTTTTTTGCTTATTATAATATAAAGTATATTACAGGTATACCAAACAATTCTACAGGTCAGGCAGTTATAGAAAAATCAAATAGAACTATAAAGGATATGCTAAACAAACAGAAAGGGATGGAAAATACCCTCAGAAACTACATAATGCTTTGTTAACCTTGAATTTTCTTAACGCTAATGAGAAAGTAACAACAGCAGAAAAGAGACATTAGATAATAGAAAAGTCTTCTGAGTTAAATCAACCAGTTTACTTCAAGGAAGTGCTGACCTCACAATGGAAACCAGATGTGCTACATTTGGAAAGGGATTTCTCTCTTGTTTCCACAGGAGAAGAAAAGCTATGGATACCATCAAAATTAATAAAGATTCAGTCTGAAAGAAAGAAACATCTTGAGAAAGAGAAATGACAGCTGATCCACAGAGGTGACAATCCCACAGGTGGTAAGAAAACCTCATAAGGGTTGGGGCAGGGTTCTGTTCTTATTTTTGCAGGAAAATATTTATCTTCAAAGAGTCAAGAGACCTTGGACATCTAGATGCCTAAAGATGAAAAGATAACTATTCAGTACGGATAGCCAAGCAAAGACAAATCTGACTTATGCTGGTGCATTATCTACATGGTAAAATTTGATTGTGTGGACATGTATACATCTCTACTTAAAAATCAGAGCTGACTTTAGAGTTGGACAATGGCTATCCTTCTCTAAATTCAAACATTTTGTTAAAAGAAAATTTCAGAATTTCTGTCTCATGCCAGGAGCCATCTGGTATGGAAAAGAAAGAAGATAGGTTTTAAGAAAATATTTTACTTTTCTCCATGCCCATTTTGTCTATATCATATGTTTCATTGAATATATGTCAATATGAATGATGTTTAACTTTTTAACAATAAATAGTAGATTTTCCTGCAGTAATCTTTGAAGCTTCCAGGAAGAAAATGGGGCCCCCCAAAAACTTCACCTGGTTGATGTGACATCATGATGCTGATAGCGCTACTAGGAGACCAGTTTTTTGGATACCAGCTGCAGAAATGGCACACCTTCTTGCAATGTTCTGACCAGATCGCCAAAAAAGAACTTCAGAAAAAAACCCTATCAACTACTCAGAGACCATTTGCTAGTATACAAAACAGCAATCTTGAAACTTAACAGTCATTTTACTTTTACAGGATCCCATAGAAAGAACATCACCCCCATGACAGCTGGAAGCAATTCTAGAAGATGACAGCCCCTCCACAGTGGGAGCAATGTCAGCATATTCCTAAGTATTTACCATAGCCTATGCACCCCAGCTTATGTCCCATTCAGTCTTTCATTTAACAATCACAACACCCTATGACACAGTGCTTTTGATTTGCCTTACTTATGAGAAGAAAAGTATCAAAGAAGGCTTGGGTAACAGGATCACTCCTCTACCAGGTCCTTATGCACTGCTGTGTGGGAAACTCACATGCTCTATGAGTTATTACTCTGTGACTGTGATAAAATGTTATGACCAAAGCAAACCACGGAATAAAGCGTTAATTTAGGTCTAAGTTCCAGTGAGGTAGGAGCCTATCATAGCAGCAAGTCACAAGTACAAAAGCAAAAAAAGCAGGAAGCTGAGAGGTTAATCCTCAACAAGGCACTACAGACAGTGAACTGAGCTTTTCTCCAGAAAAGCTCCATACCTTAAACGTTCCATAACCTCCCCAAACAGTTCCACTCACTAGGAACCAAGTGTTCACGTACATGTGCCTCTAGAAGGCATTTCTTATTCACACCACCATACATGTAGACAAGGAAGTAAGCGCCAGCTCAACTCCAGTAGGAAAAGGCTCACTGCAGCCTGTTTGAGCTCTTTTGCAGGCTCTCTGAACTCATGAGTCTCCATGTGTTGCTCGGGTATTGCAGTGCTGAATCAAGTCACTGCTCCTCCCAGGGAGCTGTGCTTCTCTTTCTCTGGTGCCCCAACGGCTTCTCTGATTGTAAGTTGGACTGGTCTCTCCCTGACGCACCTACCAGCTGGCTTCCTGGGTCTCCTTTTCTGCTATTATTTGTTGCTGTGGCCGACACAGATGTGTGGCATCTTGGCAGGGTGCTTATTAATTGCTGCACTTGGAGGAGAGAAGCAAGTGTCCCTGACAGGTACTGATGGCCTCACTTTGTTTCCACAGCTGCTGCTGGAATACTCACCCTAGTTATGCCATTCCAGCCGTATTTTATCATTACCATCAGTATTTAGAACACAGTGCTGCCGTGTAAGTGGTGTTTACTTCCCGAGGTCTCAAGATGCTGGGGTTTGTGCATTATTTGTTTCTTGTAGTTTAGGCTAATAATGTTTGCTTGAGATACAAGATGGATTTAAGATACTGAAGACGAAATACTGTTTAGCAGGTTAGTTCAAGTGCATTGATCGTGTGTGAGTTCACATATCGGGTGGATGGCACACGCTGGATATTGGTGCTAACCCTGCTTTAATCTCTGTAAAGGTCCAGGTGCTGAGACAAGAGAGAAGTCGACATATAACGAAAAAAGCAGAGATGCCTGCCAGTCTCCTCATTCTGCTTCACGAAAGCAGCAGGCATGAGACACAGCAAATTGTAAGGAAGTTGTTATGGTTTGTTCTCATTGTGAATGTTGTGCCTTCGTTCCAGCCATCATAGTGCACAAAGGATGATGTGTCTTCCTTTTTCAACATGAAGACCCTTATGTTTTTATTACCAAATATTCTTTAAGCCTCCCTGTGATGTATGTTTGTTTTCTTTGCTTCTGTAGTTAGTCTACAGCATCCTAAAATACAGAAGTTAAATGGTTCTGTATTTTTCCATAATTTGAAGTTCATCTAGCAACTAACTCTGTGATGTGTCAGATAAATTTATTAATAAAGCCGTTTAATTAAAATAACAGACGAATACTATTTTCTAACCATTGTAGGGAATGAAACCATACTCTGTATCTGGGAATTTCCCTTTCACTGATGCTTTCAGAGTGCTGGGCTCTTCCCTGCCTGAATTTCAAAGTACCATGTAACAGGAAAACCCAGATGAGCAATGTTGACTGCGGTGTGCTGGTTCCTGGTGGAGCTGTTTGGGCAGCAAAGCAGGCACTTGTATTAAGGTTCCTTTTTTTTGGATTTTCGAGACAGGGTTCCTTTGGCAGTTGGTCAGCTTAGCTTCCAGTTTACTGTTATAAACAGTAAAGAGGAGTGACAAGTGCAGAGAAGGCCTGCATGAAAAATAAAACTTCACAGTTTCTCTGCTTAAAAAGCAACCAGAATCTTCAGCAGAGAAGGCAGGGAGATCGTCAAGGAAATGCACCGAGAGGCAAGGGAATGTGTAGCTAGCAGAGGCGGAGGCCTGGCCTTAGAATGTCACACATTCAGAGGCATAGCAGGATGGAGCTCTCCTGACACGCCCCCCTAAATGTAGGCTCTAACTCCTCAAATACCTTCCATACAGGAGTCAGGACCAAAGCTAACACAGGACAGAGCTGAGACTAAAAGACAACACATGGTGATGCTTGACTGTGGGGAAGCTGCTCAAAGACTAGGTATCTGCACAGCGCTGAGGGAAATGGGAGTCTTCACTTGAGTCAAAGGACACCTTCCCTGAAAGCTATAAAAACTGCAAGAAAGAAAATTTCAGCGTTAGAGGAAAATAACATTTAGAAAGATCCAATGATTTCTTCTTGGGCATGAAACTCTGTTTGCTTAGATAACAAGTTACTGTATTGGATTTTGCCTGTTGCAGTTTAGCTACCACATGCCCACCTATGTGTGTTGAAGAATAGATGCTAGCCATGATTGGTAGTGAAACATTGAAGAGGTAAGGCATTGTGGGAGAAAGCAGTCATGGTAATGTGGTCACGGAGGAGGCATTGGGATGCCACAATCAGATTGCCCTTTCTTCTTCTTCCCCTTCATAGGCTAATCTGGCTCCCTTTGCCATAAAAGCCCTGATGTTTTAAACAGCCTCCACAGACCCAGTAGCAAAAGTGCTGAATCACCATGCAAACCAGGTCTGAGAAATGGCTCATGGGATAAAAGCACTTGACCACTTATGCCAGGAAATCTGAGTGGGATCCCTGGAAACCTGAGTGGGATCCATGGATCTCATATAAGAAGCCAGAAGCAATGGTGGACCTCTGCAATGCCAGCACACCTACAGAGGGATGCAAGACAGACAAAAGTGCCTTTTTGGAAGCTCTCAGGCCAGCTATGGTGCAGTGTCAGTACAGGGAAACCTTACCTCAACCAGGTAGAAGGCTAGGAATAACTCTTAAATGCTATTCTCTGACCACTACACAGATACCATGATACACACACACACACACACACACACACGTATCATGTCTTCCTTATTTTTACATCCTATTAATGCATACACACAGTACTATTGATAGATCTTATTCATAGAGTCATCTCGACAGTCTTCTTAGGCAGACAGGAATCTGAACTTCAATAGTAAGACATGTAAGTTTTATCATAACACCTGCCGACTAGATCTTTCATGATTTTAAATTTTGTTGGAATCAGTATTTATGGGACTGTTTCTCTATAACTTGAAGTTTATGGTTTACTCCTTTTCAACTCTTTGACAAAAGAACTAAGCTAGCATCCTGTTTCTCGCTCCCCCTCCCTTTCTGGTGTAGAGAAGGGACTTGGGAATCCTACAATATAGCCCTCTCTGTGTAACACAGAATGGACACAAATTCCACAACCTCTTGCCTTAGCCCAAGTGCTAGGATTACAGGCAAGCACAACCTTAGTAAGCAAAACATTCTCGCTCAATGTGACAAATACAGAAACATTTGAACAACTTATTGTGTAAAAGGCTTCAAGCTTCTTGCCTGTAGAATCAAACAAATTGATAAATTACTCTGATTAATTCATGTCTTTTGATTATATCAATATGCAATGCCTACTTTCCTATCATTTTCAGGTAGAATGCTTCCCATTTATATTACATGTTTAATGAAGGAACTGACCTGCTCCTCCCAATTTCTCCAAATTAAACAAGACTGTGGCTCTCTGTGGGGTGTTGCCATGGTGGATGTTGGTGAGCCACGTTCTTAAGCTCATTGTCTCATTCAATTAATTTCTAAATCATACCAAATTGTTTGAAAAATAATAGAAACTTAAAAAATGATTGCATCCTTCTTGACAAGAACATACTGAGTTACAGCTGCTGAACACCTTCTCCTGAAGCTGTCATAACGCAGTTGAGTCATCAGCAGAGATTTAATACATGCTACAAACATGAATCTTACCAAACTGCATTTCAAACATAAATTTATGTCAAATTAAGACACACTTCTACACCAGGGCAGGGACATGTTTAAATAATTTTGTGTTTTTTGAATAAATATTAAATACGTAGCCAACAACTCGTTAACAAAATAGGGCAAGGGGAAACTCTTCCAGATATTTTAATAACCTCTGGTCTACACACGACTGCCAGGTCAGAAAGACGTGTTTGAAGAGACTCGGAATAAAATTGACATAGCTGTGGTCTCGTTACCTAGTGCCAGCCAGCTGTCAGTAAACAAAATGAGAAATATTCCTGTAGTATAATTGTTCTTATTATTTCTCCAGCTAAAAGGCTCTAAGAGATCTGAGCAAAGCAAGACGCAGCTTTCCAGCCTGCCTTTTCCGTCAGTACACCTCCATCTGTGTATGCATAGGCATTTGCCTAATGGTATATTCATATTGCTTCTCCTTGCCAAAAATGAGCAAGTCACTTCTGTAGTTAACATTGTTTATTGAAATCCACATTGACTTTGAAGCCCACTTTCCTTATCTAGTTCTCCTGTTAATTAGAAGCAAACTAACTCCATCCCTCCATAATAGCCAGTCAAATCCTGAAAACGATGTAACTGGATTGATACCTCTCACCCATTCAAATCAAGGACCCCTATACTAGTTTATATGCAAGAATCATGCTTTTAGTAATTTCATGGTGCATCTGGTACATAGCCCATGTACCACAAGCAAATATTCCTTTTATTGCTACTTGAAAACAAACTATGCAAAGAAAATGTCCCTAGGCCATACAACTCCCTTTTCAAAGACACAGATTTATACAGTATAATGTGGTTTCAGTAAGTCATGTTTGTAAGTAAGGAGCAAGGAAGGACATCTGCGGAGGCACAGTGTGTGGCTTATGTAAAAACTTTTCTTGGTGAGACCAAAAACACATGTCTACATTCACCAGACAAAGAACCCAGGGCAGACCAAAGTATGGATGCCACCAAAGTCCAATTTGATGAACCAGTGAGTTTGATTGGGGTGTTTACAGGAGTGTGGGTGAAGGGTTTCTTACAGAAGCAGAAATGACTCAAAGACAGCTGCATCAACAGAGCCCAGCCCAGCTCACAAACCTGGGAAGCAGAACTTGGAGCGCACTGCACAGCCTGCAGACTGCTCAACAAGTTGGGAAGTGTCCTTAAACCTCTTCCAAGCAGTCAGCTGGTTTCTCTTCCTCCCACTCAGTTGATTTGGTCTGAGGGTCTTCTTTGCAGCTTGGTTAAATGGCATCTGAGAGGGACTCTCATACTTCATTACTAATATGTCAGGAAGGGGCCTGGTGAATCTGGCCAATTTCAAAGACTTCCTGAAGCTATTGTAACTTGTTTACCTTCCTGCTTAAGGAAATTCTCTGCAGGGTGCAATTTTTGAGGAAAATGTTATATAAATACTTCTGTAAATAGCCTAGAGCTTCTTGGTAGAACGGTAACAGTCACCCTAGCTTCTGGGGTAGGGGTTGGGGTTTATAATGGTCAGACATTCTCAGGACCATTCTGAAGGAAAATATCTTTAGAGATAAATAAGGAAGTATGGGCTGAGGCTGTGGGTCTCAGACTTGAATGGACATGAAAGTCTCATATGGCAAGCTTTAAGTAGAGAGTACGTGGAATCCCCACAAGAGGTTGTTGTTTAGTAGGTGTGGGACCAGGATCAATGCTTTACTATATCTCCAATTCTTTCTGTCAAGTCCTGTCCCTATGTGAGTGTAGTGATTTTAATGAGAAATGTCTCCTGTATGCTCACATGTGTGAAAAACTGGTCCCCAGTTGGTGTGGTCCAGAGTTGGTGGTGGAAGGAGCCCCCTGCGCAGTGCGAACCTCATCCCAGACCCCAGATTAGGCACAAACCACACCCAAACACATGTTTTTACAGAGAGATCCTTTCTTTAGCAGGGAAGAAAAGTTTAAGTGACTGCTTTCTGACTGGGGCAGAAAACAGCAGCAAATGACATGCAGATGTAATTTTTAAGGGAAAAGCGAGGTCTGTGTGGGAATGGGCTTGGTTGCTGCTGCGGTTAAGAAGATGGGAGCAAGGGAAAGAGACAGATGTGTCTCATAGGCAAATACCAGTTTATAAAGCAAAGAGGGAAAACCTGTGTTAGTATGAGGTGCTTAATTTTAGTTGGGCATGTTAATTTAATGAACCAAAGGGGGCTTTTACTTGCTAAATGCACTTCAATATCTTGACCTTGGTTGTCAGCCTCGGGTGGAGAAAGTGACCAAATAAGAAAACAGACCTTGGCTAGCTTTAGGAATTTTTTTTTCAAGGCAGAGGGAATAAGAGAAGGGTAAGACCTGCCGAGCCATGTGCTCAAATGGGGTAGTGTCCCTTTAGTGGTGTTTTATGGGAGGTTGTAGAAACTTTAGCAGGAGACATGGAAGATGGACATCACCACCATCCAGCTTTGAAACTTTCTTCCCTCCCTCTTTCTCCCTCCCTCTCCCCCCTCCCTCCTCGCCCCCCTGCATCCTGGGTGTGGATAAAAGAAGTGTGTTTGCAGTTTCTGCTGCCATGCTTCTATCTTCCCCATTGGTTGTCATACCTTCCTTGCCAGGATGGATTCTGTCCTCTGGGATTGGAAAATAAAACAACAACAAAATGAAACAAAAACAAAGGAACAAGCAAAAAAAAAAAAAAAAAAACAACCAACCAATGAAAAAACAAAAATCACATTTAATTGCCTTTGTCAGGCTAGGTATTAGAACTGGCTGAAGGAATCCAAGCTGACTCTAATTCAAAAACTAGGGTGTAAACTAATAAAAAAAAAAAAAGCCCACTCATTGAAACCAATAATTCACATCCATTAAGGAGGCAGATGTGAGACAGCTTCTGGGCTGGGCACCTTTGTCTTTTATCTTCATTATTGGTGATTTTCCTGGGAAGATTTACTTCTTTTTCATGGTAATGAGCAGCAGTAACATATCATATCGCTGCTGCGTATTGCTCAGGAATTGCCCTAATAAAATCCATTCCCTATTTGAGATTGATATTTTTAAAAGGCAGGTTTCTACTAAATTGCCCATATAGATTTTAATTCCTTTATAAAAGAAAAAAGTCAATACAAACTTTCTTGAGAGATGTAATTTTAAGCCAACGAAAAAGCACGTAGGACTTGAAACACGAGCATATGTGTCGAGTCCTTCTGGAAGCACCTGTTGAGAAGCAGCGGGATTTTTTACCTGACTTTAATTATTTCATTGATTTAACAGTGGTTTCTACAGCTCTACGCAGTGGCTCCTATGTTGATGTTTCAACCCTCACAGTGAGCTAGCTAAACACATGCCAGGGAGGAAACCATGATAAATCACCAGAGAAAACAAGATCCTTATGACGGTATCATCTGAGACCTCAGGACTCTCTCTAGTCCTCTCATTGTTTCGTTCTTCTCATTCTATTTTCCAACTTTTCTAAAATATTCCAGCTCCTAATTTCCACAAACAAGAACATCCCATGCTGTCACCGGTCACTGTTTCCCATCGCTGCCTGCCTTGTGTCTGTTTCCTCTGTTGAATCCTCTCTATGTCTAAGTGACTAGATGCTGTCAATGAGGGGCATGGTGGTTTGTTGTACTTTTGTGATTATGACAGTCAATCAACAGAGGCAATTAGCGTTCCACTTGGGGGAGCGTGTGTGTGTGTGTGTGTGTGTGTGTGTGTGTAAGACCGTCCCAAGCACAAGTCTAATCAGCAGCTCCTAGGTGTGAAGAATTACATATGCAAACATAGAGATAAAGGTCACCTCTGTGCAACGACCAGCTCCAACCACTTGGAATCGGTCTTAGTTTTCTAGGAAGGCTGAGGGGTCATGTGACATCCTGTTCTATCTTCTTTGCTGTTGTATTCCCCTGTTTTGTTTTGTTTGGTTTGGTTTGGTTTGTGGTCAATGGGAGAGTAATCCCATCACTTTGTTTCCATTTTAGATAAATGTAGGTGTGTAAACTCATGGATCCTGAATAGGGCAGCCAAAAGTCAGGCATCTAAATCAGCGCTTTCAAGAAATGTATTCTTATATCCCTTTAAGGCTTTTATTTTATGATGGACATTTTACTAGGGACAAAAAAAAATGTGCATGTATTGAAAATCAGATTGGGCACATGGAACATGGATGCTCTGGACTTTGAGAAGCAGAAGAGGCCCATACTCTTAAATAATCCTCAAGACTACAGAAAATAAATTCCTGATTTTCTGAGATATTAAGAGGAATTTCTTACCTGTTTCTATTCCAGAGACAACGCAAGAAGTGCTATGTTCTGGAATTAAGACGCCTATGTCTTCGATGGAGAGAGTGTCAATGCTCAGGCTACCATACAGGATTTCATCTTTAAAGAGCTTGTGAGCCTGCAGATAAGACCAAGTAACAATGTTTCTTTTTAATCAGAGGGATTCATGTAATACCATTAAGAAATGTGTGATTTAGGAAGAATTGGGAGAAATGTATGCCCTTTAAAGTTACATAATCAGCATTGATTTCCAGTTACAAAAACATATGTAAGTCCTTTACATAGGGAGTTTGCTGTGCTACAGACCTATATGGTCTGTATGACGGTTGGAATGACAATGCCATCAATAGTCTTATACGTATGGATGCTTGGTTCCCAGTTGGTGAAGCCATTTGGGAAGGTTTAGAAGTTGTGGCCTTGTTGAAAAAAGTCTGTCACTGGAGTAGATCTTGAAGTTTCGAAAGTCCACTCAAGACCCAGGCTCACCCTTTCTCACTGCAACTTGTGAATGTGGTGTGGGCTTAGCTACTGCCCCAGTTCCCTGCCTGCCTACTGTAATACTCCTCGCCATGATGATCAGGAACTATAGCCCTCTGGAACTATAAGCAAGCCTCAATCAGTTTCTTTTGATAAGATCCGTTGGTCATGATGTTACATCACAGCAATGGAGCAGTAACTAAGAGGAGCTTCTTTGGTTTTTACCTCAATACATTCTTAATTTATATGTGACTATCGCATGTTGCAGTTTACTAAGAGAACCAAGACTGGGAACAGGTCACTCAACAAAATAAACATTGTGTGAAAGAGACAGGCATTTTAAATGGCATGAATTGATAAATAGGAAGGTCACATCTGATGGGGAGATGCAGCATCCTTAAGAAAATTGTTCTTAAAAGGGTACTTCTAAGTGATTTGGTTTTGAGTGTCACACATGAATAGTTCAATAAATTATAAAGTGAGTCAGCCTAGTATTGTGGAAAGACTACAGACTGCTGATGACACCCATAGCACTAATTGTAAAACTTGCTGGTTTCCTTAATTTTAGAAATGTCCAAACTTTCTAATTGTAATATAAGTTCTATAGGCATGGATAATACCACCTATTCCCTGAAATGTCTGTGGGATTGGAGATGGGTACTTCAATCATCTGCTGACTATATTGAGAGGAAATTAACTCCCATTGAGAAGCACGTCTTGTTTATTCCCAGTCTAAACCCATTGATGTGAGGTTTGGCTTGCATGCTATTTGCTCTGAAAATGTCTGTGGCTGACAAACACCATTCTTTTCTTGTTAATATCCTACTTACTGTCCTTACAACCACTTCATACTCACTGAAGACTGGAAAAGTAGACTGGTATAAATATCTCAAACTATGTGATATCTTTGGATTTAAGTTTAAATCATATTACATGCAAAGACTACACATGTGTGTAATTAAATTAGAACTGTGGCATTTATTTATGACTTTGAGTTGTTCAGCCAGTATATGACACTAAACATGCCCAACACCTCCCTGCTAGAGAATGATTTCAAAGTACAAGGACAAATTGATTTAGCTAGAAGAAAGAGAAAAGAAGTATCACACAGAAGATGAATATTCCCTGTAGGAATATTTCTCTGTGTCACAGTTTTCCTGAACTCTTGTGTCACGTTATGTCATGTTCTAATGGGTAAAACATTTTAGATGCTCTAGAACATCCCAGAACAATTAATATTTCCACTGAGTTCTTTCTTATTTTTAACTGGTGATTAATAAATATTTCAGGCTTGTAACTAATCTGAGTTCAGTTCATGTTCATATTACATGGCCTTTTTAGCTCATGACTTTTAGTTTTTAGGCACTGGGCTTTTAGCCTCTTGTGAGGGCGGGGTAGATCACTTAGTAGTGAGAGTCTCCAAGGAGGTACACAGGAGACATCCAACAAAGATAAGACTGCAAACTAAACAAGATCTACAGTCACATAGCCTTGGCACATCCTAGGTCGGCCCTACCTACTAAGTAGATCCTGCTGAGGAACCAAACATTCAACATAGGGAGCGGTCGGGAGCCTGTCACCTCCAAAGGAGCATGCTCTGCAGCTTACCTTGTCCTTCCAGAAACACTCAGGCATAATTAATATATTTAGATTCCTCTCCCCTCTTGTAAGACAGTCCCTTTTGTAATGTGGTTTATTCCCCTGTTCTGATTTTATTCTTTGAGACATTTTCTCTTGGCAATGCAAATGAAAGATTTTGCAATAGTTTTTCTCTTCAGTTTATTGTATCTCAGTGTCTCTCCTCGCACACCAATCCTGTCTGTGTTTGCTGATTTGTAAAGCAGGAGGCTAAAATGTGAACAGTAGCCTTCTAGTCAGGTACAGGGTGAAATGACACACAGATATTTTTCTCCGAATAAAGAGTTGCAAAAGACAATACGCATTTAGGTCATCAATGTCTTGTTTACCAATCATTGAACAGCACTCTAAAATGTTCATCAAATGAAAAAGTATTCATTTGTTCTTTGCAGGGTGTAAAATAAAATGAATATAAACAGCATTTTAGGGTGAAGCATGCTTCAAATTCAAATGAAGTCATCATTTTAGCACTCAGTCAGACATCTCTTCCTTCACTCTTCTAAAAATACCAACCTTGGTACCTTTTCTAGGCCAATTTTAATCCTAGCTTCTGGGGATTAGAACACAGGAAATGGATTTGCATCAGAGGTACATTTACTCCAGTGGAGAAGTGAAAACTGGAAAAAACACTACCTGTTAAATGACTATGTTCAGGATGGAGTACATGCTTCATGGGAATAATAGCCACCAAATGAGTATAGAGTGTGATGACACATACGTGTGAAATGTCAGTAAACCCCATTACTTTATTGTAGGTCAAGTTTTCCTTTGTCTCGGCAGCCACTTCCCAAATAATCACTCAAAGACTTATTATTAATTATAAATGCTCAGGCAATAGCTCAGGCTTATTACTAACTAACTCTTACAACTTAAATTAACCCATTTCTATTCATTTCTGTGCTGCCCCAAGGCTTGTGGTTTTTACCTCTCTTGCAGGTCTTACTTCCTTTCTGTCTGTCTCGCAACTCTTGACTCTACCCTCCTTCTTCAGATCACTCTCTCTGTCCCAAAAACCCTGCCTAGTCATAGGCCAATCAGTTTTTCATTAATAAGAACAATACATATTTACAATGTAGAAAGATGGTTCCACAGTACCTTACAATGTAACAAAATAATTAATTAATAAATTTTAAACATAATGGAAAAATAGTTTGTGGCTTTACTATGTAATCAAGCAAATTCATTCCCAGTCATGCATAACATAAGAAAGTTCCAAACCTCAACTTCCTTTGTGGCTTCTGTGAGTAACCTGCCATTCAGACATATTCAGAGAAGGCACAAGAATCTATAATGAGAAAAATGGAATCTGGGTTCTCTTGGCTTTTGTTGATTCAGAAATGTGGGATTGGAAAGAAAGCATTCTGGGCAGATGTATCAGATGGGATGTGGCCTAGGACTCTAAGCTGAAGTTTAGAGACTGTATTCGAATAGAGATGTCATGACACAAGACCATCATCATTCAGGACTGAGCAACAATGTTTTCCAATCATTTAATCTGTCCTCATAATCTTACATAAACAATCAGAAGTCCTATTTATGTGTGATATTAATATTATATTCACTTTCTCTTTTAATTCCCCAAAAGTTTAAAACCAGTAAAGATTTACTTGGGAAACAATTTGAAAATCACAATATTATTCATATTACAAAAAAAGAGTTTTAGATTCCAAGCAAATGACCAATCAACAAACTCAGAATACACTGTTTGTTGAATTGGAAACTACTTTCCATGGAGCTTCCTAGAATTCTGATATCTGCAAGGAAAACTGGGGAGCAGTAAGCCCCAGAAAAGTACACAAACAGAGCCATCTACATTGACGAACATGACTGATGCACCCTCCAGTAGTTAAAGCAATGGGTTGCCATGTAGCTGTTTTCATACATGTTTCCCCTTTCAAGGTTTATTTAAAACTGTATTATCAGGGATAAAATATAAAAATTTAATGTCATGAGTCATATTGTAGAAAAGAAATTAATTCATGTACATTACCAAATGGAAGTCCTGAATGCTTAGGTCCTTTCTGGAAAAGGTTATTTGTAATGACCAAATTCGTCACTGTTTGGAATCTTGGAAAGGTCACAGAGAGAAGGTTTTTCACTTGTTTTAAATAAAATTCTATATTTTAAAAATAAATACGCCTTTCTTTCATTTCATAGAAATATCAACGCTGTTTGCCCTATAATTTACTTTCTGAGCCTCTGACATTTACCCAGCTGACTGTCTTTGGAGAACAATCTCTTGACTGAGAAGGCTTTAGGTAAGAAAACTGTCAATTACAAATTACTGCTTGATGCATCTGAAAGTGCAGATGTCTTCAGATTTAAAGACCAGTCTTGTTAAGTACACTGCACCCTCTACCTCTACCTAAAGTCTGCACAGTGCATCTATGCCATTGCGGAACTACTTGACTAGCAAAGATGCTGCCAGGAAAGGAAAATGCCTCAAAGAAAGAACAATTGTATTATAAAGCTAATACTGGAGTGTATTTCCAAGTTAGATGAATATGAATCACACCTGAAATATTTAGAGGTTCTTAGAATTGCACACACATCTTGTTACCTCACAGACACTTCACTGAGCAATGAAGATCTTGATGTGAGAACATGTGATACAAGGAGATGAACGCATAACTGCGATTGGTTCTGGAAAAGACATTACTTTGAAAACCACAGGAATGAGCGAATCAGAGTTTAATAAATGTCTTGCACCTCTTCTGATCACACTTGAGCGCATACAGTATCACCAGTAACTATGGCCCTGTAAGTAAATATTTTCTAAGTGACTTGAGATGACACTTCCAAAGGAATGGAAGGCATTGGAAGAGAAACTTATTGCTTTCCACTTGTAGTGGGCAACATCGCAACACATATTTCTGGGCACTGAGTGGGATGCAGATGATATTTGTACACTTAGTGCCAAGTGCACTCCCAACATTTCAAAACAGTATAAACTTGGGCTACCAAGATACTTTCAGGAATTATTGGATATGCTCTGACCGATGCTACAACCTTTGCTACAAAAATAAATTTTACTTTTCAGTAAAAATGTCAGTGTTAGATGGGAAAAAATGAGACGTATTTACATTCCATTCACACAGCAAAAATCTCCAAAGAAAACAATCAAATTCCCCTGGTTATGCCTCAAGATGAGTTTAAAGAACTGCTTCTGACTTAGTTGGATAATAATTTGTGTTTTAAACACACATCTTTAGGAACTTTCATGTTTAATCTTAAGATAAAATAAAATATGGTTCAATCAAACATACACACATGTCAGGACATATGCTTGATTGGTATATGTTTATATGATATATAAATATATGATAAACACATATGTTTCACTTATAAAGTATCAGTGTGTGCTGAAATGGTCACTTCATGATTACGTTTTCTTCATCCAGTAAATATATTGAAATCGTTATTTTTAAAAATGTATATTCAGTTTCAAATGTTTTGTCTCACCGTACAAACAAGTACAAAAATACAAATCAGGGTTGATATTCTGTTTTTGCTTTTGTGTATTGCTTGGCATCAGACCCAGTGATACCCATGGTAGACAAGTGTGCAAACACTGAAAGACATCCCAAACCAGACTATTTCCATAATAAATGTAGGCACTCATGTGTACTTTCACTAACACACTCATCAAAAACTACTAAAATACAAAGTAAAATACTATGAGTTAAAATTCCATGTAATCCAACATTTCCATCTTTTGGAAGTTATTATCCAATTGAGCCAAGCAATAGAAAAGCAATACAAATACAATGTGAGAAATTATATACTGGTAGTAATGCAAACATATTAAAGAGCCAATCATGAAGTAGAAAGAGAGTAATGGGAATGTAGGACTCTTGGGCTGGAGAAGAGGCTCGGCTTGTAAAAAGCTTGCCATTAGAGTCCAAGTCCTTAACACCATTTAAATACCAGGAAGGTGGCTATCTCTGACTGTAATTTCAGAACATGGGAATCAGAGAAAGGGATCCTTAGTTCATAGCTAAATAAATCATTGAGATCAAGTGTAGATCAAATGTCTGCACAGGCTCATGGAGTTGGGGCACACTCCATGCCTACATGTTAGTAATTTCTGTGCACTTCCTAATTGGTCTAAGGCTTCTCCTTGAGAAAATAAAACTAGTAACAGCTCATTTTCAATTTAGCTAGTAATTCCAGCTGAGCTATTTTCAACAGCCATAAAATACAATAAAACATTTGGTGTGTTACTTGAAAACTCAAAATCTCAAAATAAAGTCATCTTTAGAGGTGGTTGCCTTATCAGGGTGATTGCCAACTGCTAGCTGAAAATCAGACAGACCTTCTCTGAACATAGTTCTGAGAGTGCCTTGGAGTCACATTTCTGCAATGGTGCTCAGTGCAGTGCTCAAATGATAACTTCCTGTCAACTCGTCCTAGCTGCTCGCTTTCTTCATAATCTTCTCCTAGCACAAAGATTGTTCCTGCCAGAATGTTCAGCTAGAGATTTCAGCACCACTTGTGTGAGTCAAGTCATCCATTGACAGGCTTGACATGGAGACTCTTCGTCTATCTTGGGGATCTTATGAGCGAGAATAAAAGCAAGAAGTCCAGGAACAACACCAGATTTTCAGAAAATACAGTGTCTCAGAGTTTCCTTCGTTCAGGATCTGCCTAATCTGTGCACTTATTCAACTATGTGCCCTTAACACCCTTTGACATATACTTCAGACACAGTGATTAAAATAATTTTATAATAATGGATCAGGAAGCTCAAAAAAAGCATCATGTTGTAACAGTCCTTGCCATCCAAAAATGAATGAGTATATAAAATAAAACTCCTCAAAAATCCCATAAAAGGAATGAGATTTGTAGAAAAAAATGTTTCTAAGCTAGTTTTCTCTTATGACAGTATTTGCACAAAATTTATAAAATATAAACAAAAGAACACTGACTGTCTCTAGCAACTGTGTATTAAAGAATGTCAAGAAATCCATTCAAGCATCCTGTGCTCAGCCAGCTGAATGAGCTGATGGAAGAACCTGCTAGAGTTGAGTTACATAATGAGAGAATTATCTTGAACTCGATATGACTTTAGGAAATGACACATTAGCACATCTCTTCCCTTTGGAGCAATGTAATCGCATCAGTGGTCTTCTAGAGGAAGCTGTGGGCCAAATCAAATGTCTTCCCCTCTAGTCCACAACAGGAAATGGATGATGTTAACTAAGCAGATAGCACTCATAGAACCTTCTCCCCTCTTCCGCTGAGTTGCACCCTCATGCAGACACTTGCATGCCGCAGATGTCTCCTGGGATCCTATTGTTCTAAAGATAAAACTCCAGTCTAGGAATACAGGGAGACAGAGGCAGAAGGATCTCAGTGAGTTCAGTGCCACCCTGGGCTACATAAGATTGAATCTGTCTAAAAGAGAAACAGAGCTCGCACAAAGGTGATCCCAGCACTAGGGAGGTGAATGCAGGAGTGATATGGCTGGGCGGAGAGAGGAATATAAGGGGGGGAAGGAGACAGGAACTCAGGGGAGTGTGGAGTTTGAAGATTCATGGAGATGTGATCTCACCCTTTCAGTCTGAAGATTTAGTAGAGGTAAAAGGTCTCCCTAATGGTTGGTTATTTTGTTTTTCTGGTCTTCAGGCAAAGCCCCAGTATCTGTCTCAAGTTTTTATTATTTGTGCTGCGTAAGAATTTTGGTAGATGGGAAAATGGCTTCTGAGTAGTGAGTCACCTTCCATGCACAGAGCGGGCCCCATATACAATGGTAGTATATAGCCAGGTGTGAAGTATGCTATACCACCAGGAGATTGGATTGTGCTTGTACACTCACTAATTTTCACAAGCAGTTAAGCCCCCTAGCTGTGTATTTCCTTCCCAGAAAGTGGGTCCTCATTAAATGCCTCGTGAGTTTATCAAAGTAAGTGGCTGTGTCTTAATGTTTGAAACCTATGTTGCAACTAGCATGTAGTTTATGAGCTTTATTGTCATCAAAATTGACACTGGACAGAGAGGAAAAGGGACTGATCTTTACTTTTGGCCCATGGAATTATCTTAAACCTGTACAATGCAAAGTATAGCTTGCACACGCTAGCAACACACTAAACTATAATACCATGGCCTCTTCTACCCATGGAGCATGCATTCTGACACACCTCCCTATACACGCCTAAAATACTACATACAACTAAATCTTACATATATTTTTTTTCTAAAATTACAAAATTTTATACCCAGGATAAAATTTGACTTATAAATAAAACACAGTAAGAAACTGATAATATAAAATTATAATCACACATTACCATAAAAGTTATGACCTCTCCGCCTCTGTCTGTCTGTCTCTCTCAGTTTTCATTGTTCTTGCAATGCTGTAAAGCAGCATAGTGCTCTCACACGGTGCTGAGTGAAGTGGAAGCTGCAGCCCTCGTGACACGAGGGTGACATCAGCACAAGTGACGTAACTCCTCCACCATCCGTTAGGTAACCTAGACAGCTGCTCAGTGCCCACAGTAGGGTCACGTGGATACTGAGGGTTCACGACCGACTGATGACCACCATTGCTCACAGGAAGAGCAGGTCTGACTGGAGCTATCAGCATCTTCAAGACTATGCACAGTTTCGATTTGGAAATTATTTACCTTTGGACTGTAATCAACTGTGATAACAGAAACCATACAATAGGAAGTAAAGGCAAAAGGGGTCAACTGAGGGTTTTCATCGCTGCCATTACTTTGTGATTGCTGACCCAGCTTTCTTCATCAGTAATTTTGAAGGTGAGGTTTCTATATTATTTGAATGAAGAATTGTTTATTATCTCTCATTTCTGTTCACATCTAACTCAACTTCTTCAGGATGAGGCGGTACGTTCTTAGCTGCCGGATAAGGCAATAGCATTGTGTCTATGACTAGGCAGGTATTTGAAAAAGGAATCCAATATGAGAGGGCTAGTGGGTGAGTACAAAAAATTTATTTCTCAAAGAATAAAGGTGTTCCAAAGGCAGACAGTATGATCATGATCTGTGGCCAGGGTTCGCTGCTAGCTGCTCTGAGTTCTCAAAGAAATTGGGATACCAGAAGTCAGTACCCAGGCAAAGTTGGTAGTGAACAAACAATAATTCTGCTCAATATTGGAAACCTTTTTTAATACTAACTAGAAATTCAGTCAAGAAACGATGAAACCTGCTCAAAGGTTGCAAGCAGGAGTTTAACCCACCAGGAAAAGAGAACAAAATAAAATCTGAGAACGTTATGTTGTGGTTGATGACTAAAAGGAGTGGGGTGAAAAGTTTGTCGTCGTGGTTGACCTAAGAGAACTCTTTCTCACTAATTACTTTAATGAAAGCTAGAGCAGTAGGCAGGCCTATCCAGATCATGACTACTGCCTTTGACTACTGCCTTTGACAGAAGAAACCAGATATTGAATGCTGGAGAGACAGTGAAAGGCCGAAGACACCAAGCTCTGACAGCCATATGGGGGCTGGGCAGATGAGTCCAGAGATGGCTTCTCTACAGCAGCATGAAGAGCAATGTTTGCAGCTCTAAATTTCTCTTTTAATTACTTAATATAATTTCATTGATGTTTGTGTTAAAATATTTATTTCAGAATCAATGTGGCAGTTTTTAAGGGCTTTCTGTAATCCCATCCTGTGATAATGTGCTTTCTTTTAATTAATGGGGATTGGCATTCAGTGTCTTTTAATAAAAAGGCAATGATGTATTTTCAAGTTTGATTCGGAAGTGGTAATTAATACAGAGTGTACAATCTGGGTGTTAGTCATCCTGAACCAGACAAAGTGTGGGACCTTAATGAAAGACTTGCCATACTTTTGAGTTTTCTTCCAAAGCAAAAACACACAGTATTTTTCCAAATTTCTCCCATCAGTGACTTTAATTAGTGATTATTGGTTAACGCTTATGGTTTCTAATCTCCTCTAATAATGACAGGCCACAAACTAATGATAACTTTAAAATGTGTTAAAATGAATCATCATTTAAAAACAACCTTTCTGAGATTCTGCTAGCCTGCCACCTTCGACAAGTGGCTGTAGAATTCCCTAGGAAAGTGAATGGTATATTATTTATTACCATTTCTCTTTGTGTGTAATATGGAGAATATACTTACTTATCAGTACCATTTCTCTTTGTGTGGAATATGGAAAATATACTTATCAGTACCACACTCCCGAGACAGGATGAACTTTTCAATTCCAAGCATCCAGAGTTTAATATAGTGCAAAATATAAATGATTATTTAGTTTGGGTCAGACACAAGTGTACAACCAAATGACATTCCAATTTCTCCCGAAACTAGAATAGCCAGCCCTAATCAGAGGCACTGATAAATGATCCGCAGCACAGCACACCATAGTTCTTAATCTAAGGAAAACAAATTTCCCTGGCTCGTTCAAATGCTAGATCAAACAGTCTGAAAAGAATCAAGTACAGAGTAGAACGGGTTATTAATGTGTTATTCTAAATTGCATATTTATTCTATTTTTATTTTCTTTCAACTATCATTCAATCAGAATAGTACTATTTCCAATCAGCTTCCCCCTCTCCCTGGAATGTGTCTGTCAGTACAGCAGGAAGGGAGTTTATCATGTATGTATTCCTGCACTATACATCTGTGTTGACCTGCTCTTATATTAGGTTTTGTGTAGCTATTAGGATTTATTCCCCACCCCCTCAAAAAAAAAAAAAACAAAGAAGCAAAAAAGTTGTAACAGTATTAGGAAGAAACAGTTATTAATCAAATAATCTCTGGTATGGACATTGACAATATCTATCCTCATTCAAGGGATTTTCCTATATCTCTGTAGGAAAGAGATTGGAGATTCAAAGTTGCAAGGCCTAACTAAGGGAGAAATGAGACAAAAATGAGCATAGTTTGTGTAGATCCTTGGGTGTGGCTGAGGATATCTAAGGAAAATAATATAAAACAAGAGGACAGAGAGATTTGGGTTGAAAAATTGAGGAGATTTACAATTATCAAGCTACAAACAATTTCAAGGAAGAAGTCAGAAATGGGACAAAAAGTCAAGAAGATGTCATGTCAAGAAAATATAAGCAGAAAAAATTCTAATAGAACCATATTAACTATGAAACTCTACAGTGTCTTAAATGTGACACATACTTCTTAATACTGATATGATTTATCAATATGAAGTTATTGGTTTAACGCAAAGAACAATGTCATGGAAAAATTATCATGGAATCCATACTGAAAGGTTTTAACAGCTTGTCGGTACAATGAACATTTATGTGGTAGTGGGTGATGCTGATTTACTGGCTTTGAGAGGGAAGAGATGAAGCCAGAGCTAGGGGAAGAAGTGCACTGAAGAACGCAGTGTCTGTTTTTAATTTGTGTCTATTTGTTTAAGTAACAGTGACTATTAGGATATCTGAGGAAGGAACTAGGCTACATGAAGGAGCAAGGGTACTCATTGGAAAAGGACAAAGGTCTGATAAACACAGTAGCAGGCTAGCTAATACACAAACCGCATCAAGGAATGCCATGCTGGTACTCAGACACAGCTGGGGAGGCTCTACCAGTGGCTGTCTGCTGCTTTTGTTTTCATGCAGAAGAGCAGGAGGTACTGGTAAGGCCGGTGTTTAATGTGCAAACTTCAGTTTGCAATAGAGACTAGAGCACCAAGAGACCTGAAGAACACTGAGGAGTGCCAGGAAGTGTAAGCTAGTGCAGGGTAACACAGCTCAATGCTAATGCAAAGTAGGCTGGGCAGGAGAGTAGATGAGACAATGAGAAGGCTGAAAATTCTTAGTCCAGGTGCTGGGGTAAGTGCTCAGGAGGTAACAGACAGCTGCCCCAAATTTATAAACAACAACAGTTTAAGGATGGCTCTAAATGTTAAGGCAGTGTGTAACCAGAATGAAAACACAGACACCAGACACTATCACACACACAGCAAAAGTCAGTGGATAATCTATGGAGTTGGAAGATGGGACAGGCAATCCTTCACTGTGAAGTAACAGGGCCGTGGCGCAGCCTAAAGTAGCTGCTGGAGGTGGGAGGTTTCTGGTTAAGGGGGTCTCCTGACTTAGTGTGAAGGCAGAGCCCCTCAGGTCAACTCAAGAACAGAAGTAGGAAGCAGGCAGTGCAGTGAAGGGGTCAGTTCCCTAGTCTTTCACAAAAGCTAAAAAGTAGATACAAATAACTTGCCTTGAAATCTTCCTTGGAAAAAAAGGACAAAGTTTCCAGTCCTGTGTTCTGGATTGGCAAAGACCACCTGGAGGGCATCCATAGGATAATCCCAGTCACCTTTGAGCTGACAGCAAAACCAGTCATCAGCACTAAGTACTGACGTCATCAGGGAGAGGGACAGCATATTGGGTGTTCCCCAATGGTGTGCTGCAGGTAATAAAAACCACACACAGTGGCCTCAAAGTTACAAATAACTGATTTCTAAACAGAAACCTGGGATTGTTGAGTCAACTTACCTTGGAGAGGAGCATAGTCTACTGGTGATCTTCTATTCCATTTCTTTTCATGTCAAAAGGACACTGGAAATGGAAAGCGTTGAGCAATCATTCCAAGGACTTCTAGATTTAGTCCTTAGTCTGGATGCGAAGAGAGAGAGAATGAGATTCAAATTGCAAATCCTCTCAGGAATCTTTGCTACTTACGCTTTCTGGGAAAAGAAATTGAAATCAAGATTAAAATGAGTCCTTAATAATCCTGAATTGACCACTTCTGACAGGTCACAGAAGATGAATTGGGAAACATAAGCTGTTCCCTTTTATCTTGCATACTTGAAGAATACCATTTTATCTCATGTTCCTGAGGAACTGGAAGGTCAAAACTCTGCTCATATCAGCGATAATGGAAGTCAGACCTTGTATACCTCATTAATGTTCATCAGAGGTAGGTTCCCTTTAAATGGACATTTAAATTGACCATAGTGCTATTTTTGGCTATAAATTTAATCTATTTGCTTTTGTAATCAATGTATTATCAATGGAAATATTGCAATATAAACTAAGCTATAGAACTCTATTTCCTGTCGTATTTATTGAAATGCCACAATAAACACCCAAACAAACTCAATGTCTTTCAATTGTTTGGTATCCATAGTCAGATTGCTCATCATTGTACATAGGAAAGATGTCTGTTTAGTAATTCAAAACACATGAAGCATTTGCCTCATGAAGCCTTCTTAAGAGAAGAAATCCCATTTTTTCCATTTATTGGAATTATTTCCTTATAAAAGAAAGAAGTGCTTGGTCCCAACCGTGCTCAGGGCACACTGAAGTTGAGTGAATTCCTTAGCTGGCCATAGTATTTTACTAACCACTGCTAGTGTCACAGTCGGTGCCTAGGAAGGTAGGGACTCCCTCAGTCTATATTTAAAATTCAAATTAGTTCTCTTGAAATATCCATGAGTTTGAACATTTTATGAGTTCATTTTGACTTTATTTATTCAATACAGCTTCACTATATCCTACAGTAAGAAAAAAAAAACCTATTTAACAAAATTGAGTTTAAAACGCCGCTCTTCTGAAATTGCTTGTAAAATGCCATCTTTGAAATTATCATTCCAGATGAAGAAACACTCGTGGCGATCTTAATTTAATAATTATATGAACAAAGTCAATTAAAAGAATGCTAGAAATCATTTTATTTCTTTGTGCAACACACAAATTTAATATATTGAAAAATCAGAGTGAGAAGTTGATGAAGAAGAGCCGTTTGGATGGAAATGTGAGTTCATTCCCAAAGCCTCTGGGTCTGAGAAGTCCATTAGGAAAAAGCCAAGATGTCCTGTAAATGGCACTGGTGAGGATGCCCTGAAGAAAAGGAAATGACTCCAAAAGTTGGCAAAGAGCCTCCTTGCCCTGGGTTAGCAGTGGGAGGAACTGACTTATTGAACAGCTTCATCAGACCTTGACTAGGTATCTCTGAGAGGCAAGAGGAGAGAAACTGTACAACCTCATTAAGAATGTCACAAACAACAAATATTCCAAAATGATTAACAGGCTGAGCTCCTTTTCCCGCTGGGCATGTTCACATTTGAGTGGGCCAATCACAGAGGGATGTTCACATCTTCAGCATATGGGAGTTGCTGTCAGAAGAATGCAATTACCACACTACAAAAATCCAAAGCTGCTTTGGGCTACAAAAACAGCATTAGTTGATGGAGAAAGAGGCATTAAAATATAAACATACTGAGACTTCTCTGAAAATGTATTTGGTTTAAAACAAAATGTTGAAAAGTATTATCTACTTTGCATTTTAAATATTCTGCAAGAAAAGAGTCATTTAAAATGTCATGAACATGAGACGTTTCTTCCTTTAAAATATTTGTCAATTATTTCCCACATTTTTGTTCTATCTTGGCATGTAGACTTGCATTCAGTAGTAAAACTAAGAAGTCATTTGAATTGCGAGTTGAAACAGAGAAACGGCTTAGTGTCTCAAATTGTGGCAGACACCATTCTTTTTTTTTAAAAAAAAAAAACTTATTTTGTGAGTGATGGTGTGTGGATGTATGCGTGGGCAAATGCATATGGAGGTCAGAGGACATCTGAGAGTCAGCACTCTCCTTCCTCCATGCAAGTTCCAGGGACCAAACTCGGATCCCCAGGCTTGGTAGGAAGTACTTTTCACACTGAACCAGCCCATCTTTTTTATAATGCTGAAATATTAAGGTTATAAGAACACACATGAATAATATCAGCTATTTATGTGTCAGGCCCATATTATTCAATATCTATATTACACCTGTTATTCAGTCTTAGTGGTATACACACAATGATTTATTACACAGTGTGTAAAGGTAACAATCCTTAACTAAAATGCACCTTAATCCTGTGTATATACTTAATCCTGTGTATATATATATATATATATATATATATATATATATATATATAAAATCCTACATGATGATCCAGGGAAGACCAACTGGAGAGAAGGTCTCAGGACATTCAGGGTTTCCAGAAAGATTCATGTGATGAACACAGTCAACATGTAGTCATGCATGCACATCTGTGGGTTCCACCGGGTGCAGATCAAAGACACCTTTGATGACTGTGAGTGTGCAGGGCACATGGATGCAGTCTCCTCCCGTATCCCCTAAACAGCATAGTGTGACAACTCTGTGCTTAGCATCAACTGTGTATGCAGTATTGTATGTGGCTAAGCTGTGCCTTATGTGCACGGAAGATGTGCAGAGGTGACAGGCAAACTCTGGAATAACTTCCCACAGATACCAGTGGATGCTGCTGGACAGCTGTGTTGGGGACACTCATTTCTCAGGACAGGTGAACAAGATTGTCCACTGGTCATTATACAGCAGAGCGGTGACTACTCTGCGGAATGCTCCTGAAGATTTATGATAACCCTTCACTGCAGAAACCTAGGGAGTGTTGGTAATTTGGTGGCAAACATATTATGGAGTAGAGTGATGGGAGTGGAAACAGGAGAGACCTAAATAAACCTGTTTGCAGCTGTCAGTCATGTGTTTGCTGCTTGAGAGAGTTCCTATTGTAAAGAAGGGTGTAGCGCACCATGGCCATCTGCTCTCTATGCCACCACACAGTTCGTGAACCTGGCAAGGGGCTGGAGATTGAAACACACAAAGACACACAGACAGAGACATGAGTCATCCTTAATGCCAGAATGTCCCAAGAATGCCCCCTTTATTGTGTCCAGGAACAGCTTATATAGGGATAGCCATGCCCAGCCAAATCCACCAGAAACCACTGTCCTGCCATCAGGAACTCCTGAAGGTCTCGTGCTCAGAGCAGCTGTAGGCCCTCAGATTGAGGGGAAACAAGTTGCTTACAAGAAATTCAGGATCTGGGGGCTCCCAACAAATGGGAAAAAGCATGAGGTGCACATCACGATGCTTTTGGTAAAACCCAAGTGATGCCATCGGCTTAGAAAAGCCACAGAATTACTGTTCACAGACAGATGCAGCTTATTGAATATGTAGACTATCCAAGGAGGGGAAACTGACCAGAGCAAAGCTTTGTGAGAAATAGAGTTTGTGTGGAGTCCCAGTAAAAGATGGAAAAACAAAAGGTAAAGAGGGAGCGTAGAAGCAAGAAGCAAATGTGATTGACACAGCAAGGTCAGTGTGAGGAATTTAGTTGACCATCATTAAAGAGATGAGCTAAAAGAAAAGAAGTCTATCCAGAGAGGAAAATAGCTCTACAGAACTCCAAGGAGCACAGGTACTTGTAATCAGAGATCACGCTTTTGTTTCCCGGATGCCTAGACACAAATAATCACACAAAAATTATATTAATTACAAGACAGTTTGGCAAATGGCTCAGGCATTTTCCTACCTAGCTCTTACATCTTAAGAACCCATTTCTGTTCATATAAGTATCACCTTGAGGCTGTGTCTTACTAGTAATATTCTGGTATCTTTTTTCTTCAGCAGCTACATGGTGTCTCTCTGACTACACCTTCTTTCTCCCTGCACTCAGTTTAGTTTTCCTCCCTAGTTATGTTCTGTCCTGCCATAGGCCAAAGCAGCTTCTTTATTAACCAGTAGGAATAAAACATATTCACAGTATCCAGAGGGGAAATCAGAGGTCAGGTACTGGCAGCTAGAAACTGTAACAGGAAGCTTGTCTCAAAGGACATCAACAGACAAAGAAGAACCCAAAGCACTCTTCACCTCAGGGGAACATGTAAAGAGGCCAAGTGCTCTCAGCTATGATAATGAAGTCAGGACAAAGGAGAAATGCCATGAAGTTTGCACCCAGTGTTTGGGTCAATGAGACAAATGAGTTGGAAGAGATGAAAGTATCAGCAACAATAAAGCCATTGGGTTAGTGAGGGAAAGACATGCAAAGTAGCTTCTTGCCTTCATCAGCTTTCTACCATCATAGCAAAGCACCTGAGGAAATCAGATCAAAGGGTAGAAAGATGTTTTTAGATCATGTTATCAGAGGGGTTGGTCCATAATGGCTGGTTACTTTGGGCCTAGGATCAGGCTGTGATTCTTGGCCTAAGAAGGTGGTGGAAGAAACCAAACAACTGGGAACCAAGAAGCAAAAAGGAAGGGGGGGGGCACAAACCCAGTGTCTCCTTCTAGATCACTTTTGCCCTGGCATCCTCTTCTTTACTCTCAGTGGATTTTGATGGCTATACCACATTTAACAGGACTTGCAGGAAAGGCAATATGGCAAGGTGGAGTGGTAGGCACAGTGAGGATGCTGTCAATGTTCCTTTGGGATAGAGTTATACTAATAGTACTCAATTAGGAGTGGAAATTTAATTCAAGTGGATCAGAACAAATTATTGACTCAATATATGAATAGTAAGTAAGACCTTAAGACTGTGTGATAAGAAGTGGACATGAGGTTAGTAGAGGAGGTGATAAAAGGAGAGGAGCCAAAGATGAGCTGTACAGACAATAGGAATAAACTCATGGAAAAGTTGAAGGTACCACCAAGAGAGTGACTTACTTGGGCTCTCAAGGACTCATACTCATGATGTGGGGAATACAGAGCATTTGATACAACCTAGTGTCATTTTCACTTGGTTGTCGGTTAAATGCCACTGAGTTCCTGAAGAGCTGTGCTTAGCAATAAATGGGAAATCTTCCTGGCTCTTGTGTGAATGTTTCTTGCAGTTAGATTCCAGATGACCCATGCCAAGATTACTTGGAATTATTTTGAAATCTCTGCAGCCAGGCTGTCTGCGAAGTCTGACTTTATCACAAGTGAGTACCTGTGCAGTGTTAGCATGCTGACCTATGGTAATCTCTGACAGATGGTTGGTAAGGGATGTTCCACTCAGACTGCTGGCTGGGTTTTAGATGGTATGGATACTAACAAAAACATTCAGATCTCTAGGGAGGCTATGAAGGAACTCTCAGAAAAAAAAATCACCCCCGCCAAAAAAAAAAAAAAAAAAAAAACCAACAAGAAACACATCAGACAAACCAGGGACAGCATTCTTCAGATTTACATGTTCCAAACTAAAATTCATAAAACACTCTGGGTATTGGCTTCTCCACTCAGTTGTAAGGCCATGAGATTCAGAGATTGGCTACTTAGCCTCCCAGTCTCAAATATGTGGCATAGAAAACACGTATCCTTTGTGTGTTTATATTGACCTTGTTTGTTTGACAAATAAGTGTAAATGCATAAGTCTCAGTAATGATAAAATGTGTTATTTATCATAAATGATAAGGGATAATTTCAAATGGAGCTCTTCTGAGGGATAAGACAGATCTTAAATAAATTTGTGGTATTTTCTATTAAAGATCTGAAGTAAATATAAGTTTTTAACTTTAAATTTTGTTCATGTGTATTATCCAAGCAGTGTGGTTATTATATATTAATACTTAATTCAACACACATATCCATACTATGATAGATTACCATAGCATTTGAACATGCTGAAAATGTCACACATTTCTTCTGAAATGGAGTTATCATTGACTAATAATCAAGTAAAAATGGAATCATCTGATAGGGGTCTGCACTGCTCTTTAGCCGTGATTTATGCCCATTCTGATTTGCTAGGTTACAAATATCCACAATGCAGAGAGGTGAGCAGCCTCTCAGGTATACATGACGTAAATGTGAGTAGCCCAAAGCTCGATATTTTAAAACACTCTTTGTAGGATTCCAATTTTAAAGAATAAAGAAGGCATCAGAAAGGAGAGATGTAAGACAGCTTGTATATTTTTTTCCCCTGACAATATGTCACCCCTTTTCAATTTTGATTAGGCTGGTTGGTGTTGTTTTATCCCCTCTAATTTAAAACTCTCTTACATCTTTCTGTCACTTACTGAAAGCTCGGTTTGTATTTAGTTCCATAAGGTTGTAATGTATAATGATGAAACAAATAGAAAAAGGTGGTAAAATTATTGCAAAGAACATTCGAGATAGCACAAGGAAAGGCCCTCCCTTGTGGGGAAGGAGCATTCATGTAAATGATACGGCCTTTAGTATTTCATTCCAAAAATGATTCTTTCCCCTTCAGGTGGCAAGTCACATCTGCATTTAAATAGAAAAAAATGAATCCCAATTGAGATTTCAGTTTCTGGAATCAACAAGAAAGCAATCAGTTATTGGCTGGAGTTTGCCTTGGTATCAGACAGATGAACATAATTGAGGATATGCACCTACAGAGATTCATGAGATTAATTCTGTCGATGACGATTCTAGTACATCTTTTATTTCCTCTTCTCTGGATATGAAAAAAAATCAGAAAGTGGCCCTCGATATGAATCTTTTGAAACGCTTCTCTCAGCAGATACACATGTTCAATGATGGGTTCTGTTGCCTTTTCCAAGTATGTGCACGGTATTTTTTGATCACATTCATTACCATTGCCCTCTCTGGGTCCCTGTCCCTCTTCACTAGTTTTCCTTCTTTTCCAGGACAGCCTCCCTTCTGCTTCATTTATTCTGTATATGCGAACCATTCCATTTCAACAAGCTGTTGACAGTAGCATGCACAAATTTGCCAGTGGCTTGCACCACTGAAGAAAATGCCTCTCCCTCCCCATCAGTATCTGTGTATTAAACCTCAGGGAGAATGGGGGGGGGGGGGTGTCCAGAAACCCATCCCTCTTCCCTAATCAGATACTATGGTCAGATTTTACAAAGGCAATCATAGCTGTTGTGAACTCAAAACTTCAAAGACCATGCCATGACTGATGCCAGTGTTCTACCCCTCTTTTCCCCTTGCCTCTGGTTTTTAAGTTTTTCGGGCCTTGGTTCTGTGATGTTCCCTACACTGTGGATATGAAGATACAGGTCTCTTTTTTTATGTGTGTGGAGTCTAGAGATATTGAATTTCTGTGCTTTGAACAGTTATGTCTCCCTGTCAATGTGGACTGCTACTGATGAATGAATAAATGAATGAATAAATGAAAAGTGGCTCCAACCAAAACTAAGAGCAGCACTGTTCTATGGCATAAATATAACTTTTAAAGGGGAATTTAAAGCCACACTTTGTCTGTTTACCAAAACTACAATGACTTTTCCAGTTGCCTCTTTGATTTGCCCTATCATGGACTCTTGTCAGAGTTTGTAGTACCAATTGTAAATTCCTTCCTATGGATGGAGACTTGACTCTCTTTGTCCCCACAACAGACTTTCCATTATCTTCCAGTGGGCTCATTCTTCCTGGCATATTGGTCCTTTACACACAGGTCCATCAATCAGCAACTGTTGATAGTTGTCCATAGCAACTTGTATTTCTATTCCAGGCCCCATGAGGACACACCAGGGAGGAGGAGCCGTTATTTGGCCCTGCTTGAGCTTGATTGCTCCATGTTCTGCAGCCATAGCACATGGCATCTTCAGGGCCAGGGTCTCACCAAGTGGCTGCAGACAATGCAATTGTGGGTATCATTGGCCTATACTGTTGTGAGGTCTTCCATAGTCTCCCTGACCAGAGGAAGGCACTCCAGCCCTTACAGTGGATTTTTGGTTTTTGTTAAATTTTTAAAAAATTTTATTGATTATTAATGAGTTCTGCATTTTTCTCTGCTCTCCTCCCTGCCTCTCCCCTCCCCATCAACCCTCTCCCAAGGTCCCCATGCTCCCAATTTACTCAGAAGACCTTGTCTTTTTCTACTTCATGTAGATTAGATCCATGTATACCTCTCTTAGGGACCTCATTGTTGTCTAGCTTCTCTGGGACTGTGATTTGTAGGCTGGTTTTCTTTGTTTTGTGTTTAAAAACCACTTATGAATGAGTACATTTGATAATTGTCTTTCTGAGTCTGGGTTACCTCAATCAAAATGATGATTTCTAGCTCCATCCATTTGGCTGCAAATTTCAAGATATCGTTATTTTTTTCTGCTGTGTAGTACTCCATTGTGTAAATGTATCACATTTTCCTTATCCATTATCCGGTCAAGGGGCATTTAGGTTGTTTCCAGATTCTGGCTATTTGCTATGAACATAGTTGAGCACATGTCCTTGTGGCACGATTGAACATCATTTGGATATGTACCAAAAAGTGGTATTACTAAGAAATCACACATAAGGTGAAATGGCAGGCGTGAAGCTCACAGTGTTTGGGATACTGGCTGGCTTTCACCACCCAGCCCCATGCTTTGGGATAATTTTAGCACTCAATGTGGTTCAAATATATTTGCTAAGAATCTCCACAGAAAACTTTTTACAAAATGTACCTCCAAATTTTACCACAACTCAAAGTGTAAAATTATCTTTGAATCTAGTCACCAATGGTGTGCCAGGAATCAGGAATTTGGTAACCAATGATATGCCAGGAATCAGGGAAAGGCACCATAAAGAAAACCCTAATGAAAATTTGTCTCCTTCCCACAGAAGAACTGGAAATGTTTTTGTAGCAGGGAGAGAACACCTTTCCTAAGACTCCAGTCTCCACTGATGGAGCTAAATATTGAGTGTGTCATGCTATGCCCAACATTTCCTGAATGAGTTAGGTCTGAATTCAGAGTCACACATATGCTTTAAATGCTATGCTTTGATTACATTCCTATCAGGAAGGTACTCTGCTATTCTTCATATGATTAAAAACTCATTCAGAACAACAAACCAGTGTCTCACCTTTTTTGATACATGTTGGTATTGGTGCAGAGTATTACTTACCCATGTTAGACTGCAGAGAGACACACAGTACACTGAGCTTAAATATGTAATCTTTAAAGCAATGAATACATCTTTTCTGGTACCTGGCTACAAGTCCTCTTCTATGTGACTCTTAGGAAATCATGTTCTTTCTTGGTCTCTTCATCTTCAAAAGCATGATGTTACTACTTCAGTGCTTAATGAGACACACATGAGACTTAAGTATTTGACATGCAAATTGTGAATTGTCAGTATGGGTTAGCTTCATCAAGGCTTCATAGAAGAGAATCTATGAATTTCCTCTTCCACATAGCTTTCAAAAGAGTTACATATTTGAAATATATCTTGAAAATGCTCAGTTTCCTCATCTGTAGATATTAAATGTTTCTAGTCATAGTTTAAACCTTAAAATGATATAAGTTTACAATATCAAATTTTCTTGCCTCTCAGGTTGTCTAAATTAAATTCCATAAGATACATGATGTAATTAAATGCCTCTGTTATCAAAAATTCAAAATGAAGTTAGTGCATCTTCTATGGGAGCCTTTGCTCAAAAAGGTGAACTAGTTTTTGTCTCTAAAAATGACAGTGAAGAAAATAGATTTTTCTCAAAATTTTGCTTATAGAATATGCTAGTAAGAGCAATATTAAAGTACTTTCTACATAAAAACGTTGTGCAATGTTCAGGCGTCAAGAGTGGGCTCCACTTTAAGCCTGTGTTTCTTTAAAAATGCCAATTGCTATCTGCTACAGAGATCATCCCCAAAGCAAGGGATTGATTAATGAGACAATTGATCACTTTGTTACACTAAATGGAAGTGGGAAGAATATGTTCTTGTACCTAGCTGAACGACATCTGCATCAAACCCTCCTCCACTTCTCCGTGAGACCGTGTGCTTGTGTTAAAGTGCCTCATTTACAAGGAAAAATAGCTGCCTGCCAAAAAAGAGCAATGCAACATAATTACTCTTAGCTTGGAAGCCTACTATTATTTTATTCACTGACATTCCCAAATACGGCTGGAAGAATTTGACATGAAACATTTTTTTTGTAAGAAAAAGCATCTTTCCGTTTATTTATAATATAGACGTGGAACAAAAATATGAATGGTGGAAAAGGGCCTCCATTTAACAGTGACAAACTGCTTTCCACACAAACCCCTTAGATGTCAACCCTGCACTTCTATTTTTGGGCCAGAGTGATACACAATATCACAACTGGTCTAGCAGAAAGGATGTTTCCTGTTATAGCACAGAGGCCATAAGAAACCATTATAGATAGGACTTCATGATAGACCAACATGATAGATCACACTTAACAGAGAAAGCAGGTGAGATTTGGGAGGCTCTGTACCAGGGAATGACTCAACATCTACAGAGTGTCATTACCAATGTACAGTGACTGTAGAATGTAAATAATATGGTTATCATTATCACATAGTGAACACATAAAGGTATCAGCACAAGGTTCCATTACCCCTCCCTTACGTCTGTTTGACAGTCAGCCTATGTGGGGCAGAACCTCTTTTGGGTGTCATGCATGAGAGTGAGAGTTTCAGATTAGAAACCCTTGACTTGTCTTGTTTTCATTCTCTGTCCCAATACTGTAATAATGCTACATTAGTTTTGAGTTGCAAACCAGTATGATATCATGTCTTCCCATGAATGCTAGGTGTCAACCAGTTCTGTTTGGCATTTTCTTTAGTCCTGGGGCAGAAAGGCAGAACGCATACTTTGCCACTTGGCAGTGCAGGTATCATATAATGTCAAAGGAACTCTACAGCAGTAATTTAAGGACGGGCACTAATGAAAAGCACTCACACACCGAGCCAGAAAGCTGACAGTGAGGTAGGAGAACAAAAGCAGCAGTCACAAGTTCACAGCTTGTGCCACTGCAGATCTGATGGAGAAACAGGAGATTCGTGTGGCTTAAGAGCATCAGGCCTTTATTTTATTACGTTAATATGACAGAAAAGAAAACAAATGCAGACATAGAAACTGACTCGTCCAAGATTACTTAAGAAGCACTAAAGCCAGGTTTTCCTAGCAATCTAAGAATAGGTATTCCCAACCATGTACAATCTTGCGAGGAAAGTTAAATCAGGAAGTGGAAAAAATAAAACCCAAGAAACCTTAGGTATGGGGTCAGTAAGGACAACGTGGATAAAGTCAACTCACAAATCTAAAATGTAAACAATTATTCCTACCCAGAGATCTTTGTTTAAATACAGCCCACTGCAAAGTTACAGTTATTGGAAAGTTTAAAAGGATACAGATTGAAGTATGTCAACTAAAAATGAAAATAGAACAACAAAAAGAGGCATCTGCGACGTCCAATGGACATGCAGTCATAGTTGCTCACCTCTGCTGTCACCACAGACATTGTCATCACCATCCTCATTGTCATCACCCTCCTGTTTCCAGTAGCATGACCAGGAGGACATTTTCCCTGAAAGTGGGAAGGGGCCATGACAGTCTCTCTTACCTCCACTCTCTCTTTGATAGACAGATTTTAAAAAGAAATTTCACCAGTAATAGAGTAAATCTAAATAATCTACTGTGGTAGCTCAGACTGGGTTGTAGTAATAGGAGCGGTGGGGCTGCATCCCCAGTACCCTGGCCGCCTGCTAGCTTATGTCCCAAAATAATTACACGGACACTGTATTCTTTTAAACACTGCTTGGCCAATTATATCTAGCCTCTTCTAGGCTAATTCTCACATATTAATTTAGCCCATTTCTAGTAATGTGTGTAGCCCACAAGGTGGCTTACCAGGGAGATTCTAGCCTACACCCATCGTGGGTCGGAGCTTCATCGCGTGTGTCCCAGAGAGCAGAGCTGTCGAGTCTGAGCTCACTTCCTCTTGCTCCCAGCATTCTGTTCTGTTTACTCCTCCCACCTATGTTTTAACCTATGAGGGCCAAGCAGTTTCTTTATTGCTTAACCAATGAAATCAAATGATTGATATATGACACTCCCACATCACTGGGTTACACACTAGATGCAGGTGTCTTAACACAAATTTAAAATTTGCTGACCTGCCATGACCAAGAATTATACTTCCTGTCTGGAATCCAGATGGAAAGAGATCCACACCAAGCACCAGACCAAGCTCTGAGAATTTAATCAAAGAGAGGGAGGAAGGAATATATGAGCAAAGGAGGTCAAAACCATGCTGGAGAAATCTCCAGAGACAGCTGAACCAAGCTTGTGGAAACTCAGGAACTCTAGACTGACAGCTATGGAGACTCTATGGTACTGAACTAGGCCCTCCACATGTGGGAGACAGTGGTGAAGCTTGGATTATCTGTGACAGAACTGGTAGTAGGACCAGGATCTATCCCTGGTGCCTGAGCTAGCTTGTTGGAGCCCATTCCCTACGGTGGGATGCCATGTTCAGCCTTAATGCAGGTGGAAGGGGCTTGGTCCTACCGAACTTAATATATCAGACTTTGTTGACTCCCCATGGGAGCTCTTACCCTTTGGGAGGAGTGAATCGCAGGTGGGCTTTGAGGGGAGACGAGGTGGGACAGGAGGAAGGGTGGGAGGGAAAACTGAAGTTGGAATGTAAAATGAAATAAAAGTAAATAAATTAAAATCCCCATTACCTGGATTGATTTCCACCTCACCATCTGAATCGGTGTTCATCTTGAATCCTAGTTTCTGGAATGTTTCCATAGCCCGGTTGTCAGTGCCTCTCTCTGAGGTTTTGACTCCTATCCGTGGGAAGCTGAACTCATGGTGCCCAGCATACCTTGTCCTCCCTCTGACTCAGTCTGTTTGACAGACACTTGATGAACTGACTTTGTGAGCAAAACATAGCTCCCAGTTTTCCCAGTCTCTACCTTGCACTGCTTCCCCATCTAAAGTCGCTCCTCTGCCCACTGTTCATGTAATCTAAAACACAGTGATCCTTCCACATCCCTCCCGTTCCATCTGTGAGTTTCACGGCTCGGGCTCCCAAGGCTCTGACAAACCTGCCTGCTGGTCTCTATTGGCGTCCTCATGCAGGGACTGGAAAGCCTCACGGCGGTCACCACAGTGGTTCTTATCTTTGGATTCCACTCACCCTCCTAACGCCAATTTTGGGAGCTGCAGGAAGAGTCATCGATTAAACAACAAGAGTCCGATTGTGTGAACATCCTACCTAAGCATTCCTCAGATCTACCATAATCTCTCCGACGGAAGGAATCCAAACTCTCCATTATGCTTTTGCGAGACCCACTTCACTATTTAATTCCCCACCAGATCTCAAAACATTCTGCATCCAGCTGCACCAGCCACTCTGGCCTTTCTTCTCGTCCCTGTGTGTAGCACTGTCTGTTCCAATCTGTCTCCAAAAGATTGGCCCCCTTTCTCCCTCACAGCTCTCTGCTTCTTTAAAATGGCAGGCCACTGCCACCAACCACTCTGATAATCACAAAGGCTTACTACAGCCTCATCATGAATATACTACATATGATTAGTTACTGCTGTTTGCTTTCTGTCTTTTTAATAGGTCATCAGAAGAAATTCTTGAAAACAGTACAAGAAGACAGGGTTTTTTCTGTAGCTTTGGAGCCTGTCCTGGAACTAGCTCTAGAAGACCAGGCTGGCCTCAAACTCTCAGAGATCTGCCTGCCTCTGCCTCCCGAGTGCTGGGATTAAAGGTATGTGCCACCACCACCCAGTTCAGAAGAAATTCTTAATATTGACAAGCAGGGACCTTTTTTGTTGTTTGTTTCGAATAGTATTATACTAAAATTCTATACAATAATTGTCATATAAGAATAAATGAGTGAAATATAAGAAAATAAGTCTTGTATGGCTTTGTGTTGGATATCACAAAAAGGATTTATTTTATTGAAAAAGGAAAGAGAGTAAAGTATTTGTACCTGTAAAACAGTTTCATATCTGAAGCACAATTAATAAAAATGTTTACTACCATTAATACATAGTGTGCTGTGGGAAAATGGTCTGTACCCTATCAATTGTATTTTAATAAAATGCTGATTGGCCAGTAGCAAGGCAGGAAGCATAGGCAGGGTGACCAGGCAGCAAGTAGAGGCAGGGCAATGAGAACAGGAGAATTCTGGAAAGAAGAAAGATTCAGCCTGCAGTCATCACCAATGACTGATGTCACTTCATGCTCGTAGGCAGACATCAACCTCGAGAAGAGCACTTTGGAGGGAACGTAAGCAGAAAATGAAACCTTCACACCAAACATTTATGTTAATAATAAGTGAGATAATTTATAATGGCCCAACCTCAAGAAATTACAACAGATCTAAGACAGCCTTGATAACTTATTCAAGCAACAAGCCAATGATAAGCCCGGCAGTGGCGTATGCCTTTGATCTTTGTCTCAGGGAGGCAGAGACAGGCTGATCTCGGTGAATTACAGATCAGCCTGTTCTACAGAGTGAGTTCCAGACAGCCAAGGCTACATAGTGAAACTCTGTCTGGAAAAACAAACAAACAAACAAACAAGACAAATCAAGAAGAAAGAAGTAAAAGTTTCAGAATGTTACAGAATGAGAGATTATCGCTCCTATTTTGCATTTCTGTTAAACACACAAAAATTATTATTTTGAAACCATAAAAAGTACATTTTTCTAATAGCATGCTATTTCTTCCTCTTGTACATGCCAGTAGTAAAAGTCCGTTTGTTTGTTCCTGGCTTCCCAGACCATGAAATAATCACTCAGAAACTATATTAATTGCAATACTGTTTATTCAATAATTTAAGCATATTGTTAGCTAGCTCTTATACTTTAAATTAACCAATTTCCATTGCTTTATATTTTACCATGAGAGTCGTGGCCTACTGGCAAGCTTCCTGTACGTCGGTCTCCAATGGCGGCTACATGACTTCTCCCTGACTCTGCCTATTTTTTCCTCTCCTTTTTGCTTCAAATTCCTGCCTTGCCCTGTTCTGCTAAGCCACTGGTCAAAACACTTTTATTCATTAACCAATAAAAGCAACACATAGACAGAAGGAGTTCCCATACCAGGCACTGTTTTCTTTATCTTCTTTCTAGAGAATCCTCTGATCACAGAATGTTAGAATTTTCAAATCCAGCTCAGCCTCCCCTCAGCTAACATGCAACACTAACCTCGCTCTCCTATGTCCAACCTTCAGGGCTCCTTTGTGATGACATCCAGACAGCTGTATCACCAAGAGCGTGGTGAACCCATATCTACTAATTCATTTCAAATGGGTGAGCCAACATGTGCTCCCCATTTGTTGAAACACAGGCAAGTGATCCATTGCTTCTCTTACCTTTACGGCACAGCACTGAGAAATCCCAGCAATGCAGCAGATATTTCAGATGAAGAGTTAGAAGCCTGGCCCACAACCCAATTACATTTTTAATCACATTTCTTTTATGGGACTGACAAATGTTTCTTGGCAATATTGAAAGATTTAGAGCTCTCACGAAGGAGACTTTGATCTAAATATGAATATTCACTGTAAAACTGCTAGGTCAAATGCCATTTTATACGTATTCTATTTATTTAGTCTGTCCCAAAATGTGTAATAAGAATTACAGAGGACACTGGCACAATACTAAATCTTTAACCTTGTCTGAAACTCTTGTTTCAGTATGAAATTTCAGACTAGATTCAGAGACCAAAGGGCAACATGGAGCCAACATGGGGTGTTTTCAAAAACAATGGCTACAGGAGACATATTAGATTAGGTTTACTTTAAAACACATAGATAATATTTGTGAATACACATATAAATATTTAAAATAAAATTATACAATTTGCAGTGTTAATACTACCCTGAAGATCCATAGACTCTTCAACAACAACAACAACAAAAGACCCACTGCCAGGCATGAGAAACCTCCCTTTGAATCAAGTCAGAGGAGTCTAAGCCATTTCAGAAACAACACAGGGCACTGGCATTCTACTTGGTTGCTTCCTAGAATGTGAAGGCCAGCTGCCATTGCTGAAGACACCACATGCACTGGACACAGAACTTGGAGGAATCAAGCTGAAACTAAATTGGAAAACTTCTCCCAGAAGATTATTTTCATAGGACTGAAAGTAAGCTACCAGTTTATAAAAGCACTTAAAAGCCCTACCGGTGTGGACATGTCAAATCTCATAAAGCTAAACCCCCAGAATCACAGCTACAGGTGATAAATGGTTTCTGGGGGAGGGGCAATCAGTCCTCTCCAGCAACCAGATTCCTGCTAGTTCATCCAGTCCTAAGTGGTCAGTCATAAAACACAGGAACAACACTAAATGAACTCAGTAGGTTGAATTTATATAGACACGTGTGTGTGTGTGTGTGTGTGTGTGTGTGTGTGTGTGTCAGTGCTCTCTTTGTGTAAATATTTAAAGTACAAGAGGACATGAAGTTGAGAGAAAGTGAGGAGAGAACACAGGAAAACTTGGAGGGGGGTAATAGATTAAATTATGTAAATAAGTACTGTAAATGTGAAATTTTCAAAAATTAATAAGTTAAAGTTGATTTTCCAGAACTATTTGTAATAACTATTTCCCCAGTTTATCTTGTTTATATTCCATTTCCATTAAGAACAACATATGGGAGTATAAAAAGATCTGTGGGGGAAAAAGTTAATTGATGCAGTGCAGGTAATAGAACTTCCCCAAAGTAAAGCTAATCCAGACGTCGAAGGGCTAGACACTGACAGTCTGCAGCCTGAGTCCACTTGATAACTCGTGTGACTCAGCATGGAATCAAACACAGCTCCATTCTTTTCCTGAAGCCTTCATGGAATGAGCTATAAATAACGCCAGTGTGTGCTTCTGTCCTTGGACATACACTCTGTATCATTCTGTTTTCCACAGAAGGTTCTCTGCTAAGAACCTACACATCTCTAAGAGCATCCCTAAGGGATACAGTGAACAAGTAGAATCTCTCAGTAGTCTACAGAATTGCTTCTGAATGTAACTGCATTTTAGCCACAAAACAGATATTAATCACTATATTATAGAACTCAACAATTCAAACTCCATAATTAGGAAGTCATTTGATGTTAGAAAGTAGTACATAATTTTATACATTAATTCCAAATAAAACAAAGCAAAAGCCTCTGATAAATCAAATGTTAGTTTGGAAATCATAACATGCACTGAGCTGATAATTTACAGGTGTTTGATATCGGGTGAAAATCAGACTCAAAACAAAGCCTCCATTTGAATGTGAATGGTAAGGCATGAGGTCTAAAGTAATTACTCATTAAAACCTTTTTTTACCTGAGCAAAGGCTCTGAATTACAAAACGGGCTCACGCTGTATTCATATAAATGTCAGACAAATGGGTGTAGAGGGGCCTTTAAGGATAATTCAGCTGCTTAGTCAGCAGGGCAAAGAGCACCACCATTAATTCTGTTAGAGACAATAACAAGACAATCTGTATGAAGCTGTCGGAAGGAATGTGGCTGTGATTTGTTTCATCCAGGTAGAATATCTCCACAAATGTTATTTCTTCATGATTATGGAATGGCACATCACTACGTGGCTTGCGTGTGACACGCGCTCACCACCCAGGGGGTTATAAAGTCACAGCTATAAACACATATGTGCTACATTCACAATGTATAAGGGAGAGAGACCCTGTCACTCCGTGAGCACTAAGCTCAGAGAGACTGTCACCTGAAGTAATCAGGGAAGGATGCAAGTGTTCTTGTTTAATTATGCAGGAGACCGGGATTAGCACTTCAATGTTTAAAGTCTTATGCCAGTGTAAACAGTGCATTTAGGATGCCTGGTGTCTAATAGAAGGATTCATTTTCCTCTTTGGTAAGAAATAACTGAGCTGAATTTACACAAAACATCCTATAGTTTGCATTATAATTATTCTTATTCAATTATCCAGTCAGCGAAAGTCCCCAAAGGTGGGCATAATGATTCTAAAAGACCCATTTTCTGCTTAGATTATAGTGTCAAGCTAAGCAAACCTCGTATCTTTGAGTAGAGTATCAACCTAAGCAAACCTTGTATCTCCCCCAGATTCTGAAATTATTGGTAGCTATATGAGTGATGGGTCTGCATTAATACCAGATATGCATTAATGGAATAATAAACACTCCAAAACTCTTTTCATCTGTGAGAACATTTTCACCTATAGCAGTGGTTCTCAACCTTTCTGTCGTGACCCCTTTTGTGGTCAAATGACCCTTTCACAGAGGTTTTTTAAGACCAAAGAAAACACGGATGTTTACATTACAATTCTCAACAGTAGCAAACTTAAAGTTATGAAGTAGCAATGAAAATAATTTTATGGCTGGGGATCACTACAACATTCAGAACGGTCTTAAAGGGTCAAAGCATTAGGAAGGTTGAGAATCACCGAGAGCCTATAGATAGAGACACGAGAGGATCTATTTGCTTGTTTCAGTGTATATTTGAAATTTCCTAAATTCCGTAGGTGGTTTACACTGTCTTCTCCCTCAGTCATAACACACATCTCTCATACCCTCACACACACTTACTCGCGCATGAGCATACACAATACTCCTGAACAGAAAGATGATTAAATTTTAAAAGAGTTATTCTAGTAGGTTTAATTTAAAACTTTAAACACTATTTGGGCTATTACTATACTTCATTTGACAAGAAATATTCCTTCTACTTTAAGCAAATAGATGTCTTTGGTTTGGACATCTTTCTTGTTCTATCAATTTGTATTTAATTGGAAGGAATGAAGCAAAGCACATGGCTGACTAAGTGTAAAGATTGCTGTCGTATTATAATTCCACAGATATTTTCCTCCCTCCTGGGTTAGTCCAGATGTGTCACAAGCCTGTCATGAACGACAAACAGGTTAATGACCATGTCATTTCTATGTAAACCCTCTCTCAGGTCATGATTCTGATCACTGAAACAAGGTTAGCCTGGGGAGGGGTGGAGGAAGGTTGAGTGCACGGTCCTTGTGGCAGGGAAGTGAAACACTCATAAGCCCCTCTTCTCAGTATGGAGCCAGTCAGATTCTCTTCTGTCACTACAGTTCCTCAAAGCCATTGGAGTTGAGGTCTGGATCTTGGAGACATATTCTGACCCTGGCTCTAAGAGACAAATCACTCATGGTAAGTTTGTGAAGATGGACATGTCCCCTTATTGAATCTGGCTTACAAGATCTCACCAGGCACAAATCTTTCTGATATAGCAGCTATGTTCCACTATTTTATGAGAATAGTCGTGAAGGGAAAGAGACAACCAGAAACTATGAAATTCATCTCACTCCTGTTTCCAGTAAGTATATTCTAATACAGAGATTATCAACATAAGCCAAATCAACTCTAAATTATTGTTTCATATCTTGGTTAAGATTTGCAAAATCAAAAGGTAAGAACATGCAAACATGACGCTTCTTGCCATCGTCATCTTCAGATGAACTGGAGTATTCAAAGCGCCATTTCTGACCATGCAAAGAACATCTGTACTTGACAGAGAAAAGCAGATGATGACGATCGTTTACATAGACTTAGGCCCCTTCTGTTTATTTTATGTTAGATTATGTCTCACTGTGTGGCCATGACTGACCTGGAACATACTATGTAGTCAAGGATACCTGCCAACTTGTACCAGTTCTTAGCCTCGGAGTACTGGGATTTTAACACTGCCTCAAATTAGTTAGTTGCAGATGACTTGGGTCACAAATTAATAATTTTTAAGTTTATAAATGGCTTTTTTAGGTTTATGCTTTGTGTATTTCATGCATGCCTATGTTGCATTTTGTTTAGCTTCTCCCTTCCTCTCATATCTCTCTTCCATCTCTACCAACCTCCCTCCTCTCTATCAGGTTTTTGATTCTGTCTGCATGCCTGACCTTAGTTGGTGTAAACTAGCAAGCTGTGCACCATTCCTCCTTTCGAAGGATGATGCATTCTTTTAAAGTATCTGCTCTGAAGGCCATCATACAAATTCTCTTTACACTCTCCCTTGGGCTTAGAAGACCTTACCTCAAATAGCTTTGTAGAGAATTTTCCCCTTTACCCCAGATTTGACACTCCTCTGAATATACTGGGTTGTGTACTCTTCAGTGGGCTTGACAGTCACAGCCCCTTGCTAGTTGCAGAGTTTACACAGTCTCTAGGATGAAAGCCAGCTATTAGAGTTAGTATAATGAAAGGAGAAACAGAGCTTAGATACAGGTCTACCATGGACCTGGAGGGTTAATGGCAGGAAGGAGAGGATTATCAAGAATTCTCCATCACTATAGCAATAGCCAGGAGAACAAAACAGAAGCAGGGCCTCCCAATTTCCTTATGCAGGACAAAATGGGAGTAGGGCCTCTCAATTTCTTTATGCAGGAAAAGTGTTTGAGAGTTCCCTTTGCTGCCTTGTCTTAAAACCAGAGAGAGCAAAATGCACTTCCTGGCATCCAGAGAAAGGCAGATAAGCTGCTGCCTGACTCCTTGACCTGCAGAAAGAAGACATACTCTAAAGAAATTGGCATGACTAGTTAAAACATACCCCCATGTTCCAGTGAGCGTTGGGTCTGCAGGAAGGTTAGAATACTGCCACATCGGACCTTGGACTCCAAATTTTGTTGAATTCCTTCCTTGTTTAAATTTACTACACAAAGCTGTATTGAATACTTTCTGACAATCTCCAAACATGAGAGTACAGGGATAAACAAAACAAGGATTCTGTCTTCACTTCTCATAGTGCTGGAAAGTTTTCAAAGAAGAAAATACAAAGTACTTTTAATAAGCTTGTCTATTAATTAAGTGTTGGCTATATGCCGATTTTTTTTGTGAAGTTACGTTGTTCTGTATAATAGCTGAAGACACTGAACTGTCAGTATTAAAGTTCTCCATTTGCATAAGAGGATAATGATTGAAGTCAGAGCCCTTCCAGGTTTAGAATCACAATGGGCCTCTGGGAGCTGCCCATCAGATCTGCTTTTAACTCTGTTGATAGAGGTTTCTGTCCTGCCTGGTCCCACAACAGTTCCTTCCCAAAGAAACACACAGAGGCCTACATTAATTATAAACTGGCTGGCCTATTAGCTCAGGCTTCTTATTAACTAACACTTACATTTTAACCATTATTCTTGTCTGCATTAGCCATGTGTCTTGGTACCTTTTATCATTGAGAAAATGAAAGGCTGAGTCTCTGTGCTTAGTCATCATGCAAAGAGTATCTTATGAACAACTGAAAAAAAAACATCATGATTTATTTAAGGACTGGTATGTTCACTCACTCATACTACAGGCCCATGATGCTTGATTGATAGTCTTGAGCAAATATTTGGTTGTTGTGGTTAAAATGCCTTTTGGGGTATCATTTTGTTAAGAGGAAGCTCTGGTGTCCATTTCAGCTGCAATCTGACATCCTGCCAATTAGATAGTCCTCAGGGTCATTATCTAGGACCCCGGTGGCACATCACAGCTCCCAACATATAGATGTTGAATGTAAGAAAGCAATCACGAATCCAAGAGCAAGCTAACAAACATTGTAAAGAGTCACTGTATACAAGGTCTACTTTCTGTGAAGGCTTTAGTGTTCAATGAGCCAACCTGAGATCAAATCCTGATCCTTCCATTTCCCAGCTGGTTAAGTTTTCACGCAGCTTGTATAAGTTTCATTCCTTCAGTTGTCGTACAAAGTTGTGAGAATTCCCCCGGGGCAAACCCATGAACATGACAAACTCTTGTGCATTCCACAGTACATCCTTTTCCTAGCTCCACAGTTTAGATCTTTACTCAGAGATGACCCATGGCCACTGGAGAATTGAGAGCGACATGATCGAAGTGTGGGATTCCATCTGAATCCAGAGTCAAGTCCTGCTGTCCTGTAGCCTTGTAGTCCTGTGTCTAGTCACATAGAAGGACATCAGAAAAGGAAGACCTGTGCACAGTGTGATCCCATTTGGCTTGGAGAAATAGCTCCATGGTGTTAAAAGATGCAGTGTTAGGTTTAAATCACTGAAAGGGAAATGACCAGCAATACAATAAAGGTGTTACCCTATCACCTGTTTCCAATGGCCACATTCCACCCTTCCCTTGTTCCCTCTTTCCTTCACCTGGCTTCCTATTCCCTGCCTTCTGTCTTCTGCCCCTATTCATAATACTTTTCATAATACTTTCTGACAAGTTCTTTTTCTTTGGGCTGTGGAATGGGATATTCTAGGTTTCAATCCTGCCACCAAAGTAATTAATTCTGTGACTTCATAAGTTACTTAAGCTCTGCACCTCAGTCCTTGGCAGACGAATCTCCGGAAACAGTCGCATCTCCCACCAAGGATGACGTTAAGAACAAGTGAGGAACTGTGCAGTTTATTTAAGGAACTGGAGATGTATAGCTCAGGACATGTTAGCTTTAAGATGTGCTCTTCGCACTGTTAAATAGTTATATTAATTTGATAACTATTTCAAGGAGAGACATTTTGGAAGAATAAATGAGAAAACTAGGGGAAAAACTCAAGATGTTTTGAAAGGCCCTCTGTGGCTTTTAAAGAGACATTTTAGTCAATACCCAGACCAAAAGCCCCATAAAGAGAAAAACAAATAAATGGACCAGAGATTCTTTATATGACAGGAAGTGGAAGAAAATGTGTCTTGGAAGAGAACTTGGTGTGCAACGGCAGTTTCTGTGATATTCTTAGGGGCACAATCAAGTCCTTTAGTGATGTGGAATTCTCCTCTGTATGCTGTGAATATCATTGGTTAATAAAGAAACTGTCTTTGACCGGCACAGGGAATAGAAGTAGGCAGGGGAAACAAAACTGAATGCTGGGAGAAAGGAGGTGGAGTTAGAGAGAAGCCATGGAGCTGCTCCCTGAGACAGATGTGCTGAAAGTTTGCAGGTAGGCCATGGCCTTGTGGTGAGCATAGATTAATGGAGATGGGTTAAATTAAGAAATAAGAGTTAGCCAGAAATATGCTTAAGATATTATTAGCCAAATAGTATTTCAAATAATATTTCTGTATGATTATTTCTGTTCTGAGTATCTGGGAACCAACAAGTGGCCTCCCATAACACTTCAGGGCCTATATTTTGTGCTGTTTCTATTGTTCTTAAAATGTCTTTATTTAATTGTTGAGACTTTCACTTTTGCCATTCGTTGTTATCCATAAGCCTCTCAACCTGGAGAAGGTGCCCCCTCCTAGGGAACACACCCTAGACAGGATGCCATAGGGAAAAACAATGAACACACCAAACGTCCAACAGACATGGTTTCAATCTCCAAATTATGCATCAGTTAGGATTTTAATTTACCGAAGCTGTTTTCTTAATTCTGCAGGCTTTGTTCACAGATGGCAATATTTAAATCACAGCGTTAACATGAAGTGATAAGAGGAAAGATCTTGGTAGTGTGATGCCGCCAGTAAACTGGAACCGTGCAAACTCACCAATTAAACTTGACAACTCCTGAGAACATTTAAATCCTACAGATGCAGCACCACCATCCCAAAGTGGGATCAGACTCAGACAGGCATTCTGCTAATTCTCTCAGCGGTTCTTTCTTAAGGTAGAACACAGCAGAATGGTACATCAAGACCAGAAAGTCAGTAATTTAGTGAATATCTGGATGCCAGGTACAAACCCTGCCCCTACTAAGGAGGGATACATCCAATTAGACTGACTTTATGTCACTGTGAGGTTTTCTTATTTATGGTTAAAGAAAATCAACAGCATAGACCCAATAACTTCATAACTTTTAAAATGATATAACAACATTTTCTCCAGAATTATATCCCTAGAATTTATTTTAAAATATGCTTTTGTTCATCATTCCATGAAAATGCTATGGTAGTTTGAAAGAAAATAAAGCCTGTAGACAGAAATTTCTGTCCTGCCTGGTCCCACAGCCATTCATTCCCAATAAAACACACAGAGACTTATTATATTAATTATGAACTGGTTGGCCTAATAGCTCAAGCTTACTATTAACTGGCTTTTACAAGTTAAATTAACCCATAATTCTTGCCTGTGTTCGCCACGTGGCTTGGTACCTTTGATCAGTGCAGCATTCTCATCTTGCTTCCTCTGTAGCTGGCTCGTGACTGCATACTGGGCCTTTCCTCTTCCCAGAATTCTCCTAGTCTGGTCACCCCACCTCTACTTCTGCCTAACTACTGACCAATCAGCACCAATCAGCACTTTATTAAACAAATACAAGTGACAATTCTTTACAGGGTACAAGAGCGTGATCCCACCGAAGGCCCCCAATGGGAGTGACACTATTAAAAAAATGTAGCCTTGTTGGAGAAAGTGTGTCACTGTGGGGTCAGGCTTTGAGGTTTCTTTTGCTTAGACTTCCTCAGTGTGACTGCTAGTCAGCTTCCTGCTGCCTTCTGATGTCATGATGTAGCGGGCACCACATCTGCCTGCATACCAACATGCTCCTGAAAATAAACTGAACCTCTAAAACTGTAAGCAAGTCCCCCAGTTAAATCTTTTCTTTGAAAGAGTTCCCATGATGATGTTGTCTCTCCGTAGCAAGAAAAACCCTAACTAAGACAAATACCATTTGCGTCTTGCAGGATCTCATCTAAGCCCTAAGATGTAAATCGGCTGCCCAGTCGCATTTCAAGGTCCCGCATAAGTTCCTTCCCAGACTTCCCTCAGTGAAGAGTGTGATCTGGACTGAGCCAAATCAACCCATTCTTCTCCTAAGCTGCTTTGGTTTGGATTTTTTATCACAGCAACAAAAAATAAAGTAGAAGAGAAATTGTGCCCCTCGCAGTACCTACTCCTTCACCCCTTTCTCTACCTCTGAAATGTTCTTGTACAAGCCCCTCCCACTTCCATGTCTTCCTTCTCTGTGTGACCGACCCTCTGAGTTTAATAAGAGTTGCTTACCTGAGCATGAGCGGGGTGTTATTTAATGAAGAAGGATGATTATCACTGAAGAAAATAGCACCCCTCCCCCAAGGACTGATAATTGCCATTAGTCCCTCTGGACGTTCCTTATCTAGGATGAACAAGATGTGGTTTTATTTTTACTGATAGAGGAGAATTCATAAATAATAACATTAATGAACATCAATCTAATATCTTGAGAGACAAGGATTATTATTTTATTATTATTGAGCTGAATATACTAAGTTTCTCATCTGCTAGAATACTGCCACTGATTGCTAGCAAGCTAACAGCATGCTAAGGAGCTCCCTGCAAGCTCCTAAGCCATTGATTATCTCTGCTGGCATAGTGCGTGCCAGAAGCAGACAGTGTAGTTAACTGGATTGTATGTCCTTCCTTTTGCAACTTGAATCAGACTCTCTGCCATATCATGCCCTCTGGTCAAAGCCATGGTAACAGGCAGGATTCTTTGTCCACAGGTGGATGAGTCTTTTCACAAGGGGGTGTTGAACCTCATTGAACCCTAGCCCAGAAAATTTCAACTGCTATTGTATCTATTAATCTGAACAGTTTGCAGAGACGCCAGATGGAAGAGCGGTTCACGGTCCCTCACCATTGTTCTCTTGCTAATGCGAGTGGTAAAATTACACTGAGTTTTCTATTTTGTTCATTTCTGCCATGATAGAACCGAAATGGAAAGGGATAAAGAGTATATGGTATTATAAAAGCCTCTGTTAAAATAAATAAGCATCCACATGGTAACAGCAGGCATATTATTTTAAAGCATTTCTATAGAAAAATTTCAATTGTGAGTAATATTTAAACACATGCAAAAAAGCAATTTTACAGAGCCTTTCCCCACAGAAAGATGTGATCCATGTGGTTTGTCAGGCTCTCTGGGACTCGGAAGCCTTGCAGTCTGAGCTTCAGCCCACATCTTCCCTTGCTTCACAGCTCTTTATAACAAGGAGAGAAAGACATGTTGGACATTGTAAAAAGGCAATAAAATAGCTTTTAAATAAAGAAATGCATTACTGTGAAGTTGTGTAGGCATCGTAACTGGGAAATATTTCATGACATGTTGCTGTATCTATTCATTTGTGGAAATGTTTGAAATTGCTCAAAAAGGCTTAGTTTCATGTTTTGGAGAACAGTTAAGTTTAGTATGACAGTTTGTTAAAAGAGGACAGTAAGGAAAAAATGTTCTCTTAGTGAATAAGTCATCTTTTAATAGTTTTTTTGTAGAAATATGTATTTTTCACCAAGTAGAAAATCAAATTTCAGTTACAACCACTTATGATATCTGCATAAACAAATTCTCAGTGGTGTCCATCATTCACATCAGCTGGGAGGGAATTACTGCACTGATTTGGTCAGAATTCTACTCTCCTTGTAGTTATGTGACTGTAACAGCAACTACTGGCATCCCCAGGAGTCTATGGGGCTGAGATCATGAGCCACTGAATGCAGGATGGTGCAATGAAGTTTGAGCATGGTACCCAGGCTGGCCCTTGATACCTGTACCCTGATAATGTTAGTTCACCTGCATCAACCTCAGATTTTTCATCAATAGAATGTAATGAAAATAATAAAGAACTTACTTCTTTTAAAATTAAAGATCATGCATGCTAAGTGTTTAAGAAGGCATTTAGCATTGATTATACACACAACATGTCAGTATTATCTATTCCAACTTTCCTCAGTGTTTAAGATAATGTATTTATATTGAATGAAAACAAATCCTATACATAAAAACTGTATAATAACTAAAAATGTCAGTCTTTCCCACAGGCTTCCCCAAAGTAGTTACATTTTTGTATCACATTCAGGAGGTTTTAAATTAAAATAAATGGTGACAGAAGTTATAAAATAATCCCACATAGTTCAGAATCACATATAATAAAGGGTTGTTTATTTAGGGGTAGACTCACAGATCACAGTCCTACATCATAAGTCCTCTGCATGAATGGGAACAGTAACCAAATTTAACCTCTGGAAGCAGGAAAGGGAGCACACACTTTACAACTGCATCTGTAGTATAAGACCACAGCCAAGTGGTCTGGTATTTTAAAAATTATTGGCTGAAGGAGTTCCCACAGCACCTCCAACAATGCCACACCTATTCCAACAAGGTCACACATTCTAATCCTTCCAAATAGTCTCACTCCCTATTAGTCTATCAGGGTCACTTTTATTCAAACCACCACAGGGCCTTTAACTGGTTAGAAATAATTTATATATCATGACAGGACATCAAGCAAACCTAAGCAACCTATATAACTTATCATAAGGGATAAGTAACTGAGCTGATCTCCAGTATTTCAATTTTCTTTTATGTGGTATCAAGAAGGTCTTGGAATTCATCACCTCTAGTTCTGTGGCTTTGAACAAATAGTGTAATCTTTTTTGTGGCATTCTTCACAACTTTTCTATGATCTTTAATGAAAATAATGTGGCTAATTCATCAATGTCTGGGCTACAAATGCTGTGGAGCTAAATCCTCCCTGCTGTGATTTCCATCCCTGACTCCTGCACACTTAGCTGAGCTAGGGATTCACACAGACGGCACACAGCGCACAGCTCTAGTCCCTAGACATTTACTACAGGACCCTTCATGGAAGGCCTCGTAACCTTGACTGCATGATGTGTATTTTCTACCTTTATTGCCCTTCTCCTTTCTACTCATTGCAGATCTTCTTTTTGGTTCCTAAGTGAGTCTTGGTTTCTAATTCTCATTATTAGGTGAAAAATCAAAACAATATTCTAATAATACAGAGATACGCTCAGATCAGTAGATATGTAGTTATCTACACTGATGAACCCACACACATTTCCTTTCCTTTGTTTCTTATTCCTGTATTTTTGACAATTCCATAAATGTATGTGATGCATTGTGATCATGTCCTCTACCTGTTGTTGTCTCTCCCACCCTCCCCACGCTTACTGTCCCTTCTCTCCATAACTAGTCCCTTCCTACTCTCATGTCTTTTTTTAAAAATTTACTGAGGTCGTGTAAATTAACTTGTGTTAGGGCTCAAAAATTCTGGAATAATTCACCCGCCCCCCCACCCCAAAAGGCTGGATTTGAGCAAGCAAAAAGTTTTATTTAGAAAAACTGATATCAAGGAGGCAACAGGGTTCAGGTTCAAAACCACACCTTCAAGGGAGGGGCAGCAGTCAGTTTTAAAGAAAAAAGAGTGTAATACAGGGAAGGTAGTGATTGGGTACTTTCCATAGTGGTACATTTTTGTCCTATCAGGGGTCATCTGATTTGGTGGCTCAGACTTGGTTCTGGGCTGCTCACTCAGAAGAGGTTTGAACATTTGTGGTTTGACCTTATTCTAAGAGGGCGACTGGTACCTATATAGGGTTGGGGATTGTAGCCTATTCACAAGAAATTCTGGGTAACAGCTCAGAGCACAACGTACTGGAACAAAAATGGAATTTTTACTGTTAACTCAAATCCAACACTTGGGTGAGCAAGGGTAGGGTTATTACTGGAACATGGTAGCTATGTGACTGAGGCATAGGACTACCTCTCTCCCAGCAGCTTTTAACCATCAAAATTCCTCAGGGAAAGAGAGGTGTGGCCTCACGTGCCCCTCCGGTGTAAGTACAATTACCTGGCAATCTGAAGCTGTGGTCTTTTCATGATTGCAATGACCCTGTCATTTCTAGAAGACATTTTACAACAACCTCCACATTCTCTGCCAGTCATATCCACCCCTCTCATCACCGCAGCCCTCTTCCAAGATGCACCACATTCTTGAAGGGCTTAATGACATCACCGTCCCATTTCCAGCAGAGAACTCAATAGTCGTTTATGACCAGTTGGTAAAATGATGAGTCAAAAGTCTTGCAATAGATAGACAGTTGCCTGAAGTAGGTACGTTAATCACAAAAGCATATGCTTCACTAGATCTCACTTTCAACAATCCACGCTCATCCCCTTTGGAAACTGAATAAGTCTGACTCACAAACCTCTCTATGGGCTTTCCACATAAACACAAAAGTGAGAAGACCACAATATATGACATATTACAAATCTGATCCTAAAAGCCTTGTCATTTAATGTGAACTCAGAATGCTCTGATCATCTTCAAAAATATATGGCATAACCCTGGGACAATATATTATACACTCTGAATTTATTTGTAGAAGTCTCTTTGTATCCTGCATTTTCACTCTGTTTGAATTAGCTGAAGACATAAAATTTAAGCACACTCTCTTTCTATCATCTATCTATCTATCTATCTATCTATCTATCTATCTATCTATCTATCTCATGTTTGTTAGTTAAGACCCCATAGAAAAAAGCAGCTCAAATAATCTATGGCATTTTATTAATTTTCTTTGGAATACATATTTTAAACCATCAAGCTTGCTTATGGCACTTAACCTCTATGTAACAATTCAATCCATTCCCTTTTAGCTAGGAACATCATTTAATTTTAAGATGCAGCTTTTATCACAGAGTTTTCAGGAAGTAATTTATAAGGTCGGGCCAGCTCAAATCAGTATTTCTTATCAATTTACTGGAAGTTTTAATACCTTCCTGGTTTTATGTTTTCCTGAACTATGCATAATATGTCCTCTTTGTTTTAAGAGTGAGTTACAATAACCACATTTCTGTGGGTTCCTTTCCTGAATAGTGTCTAATTATGTCCATTCTTCAATATTATCAGTACTCAGACTGTTCTTAGCTGTTCTTATTTGCACAGGTTCTCAGTTACAGAGGGGCAAACATGAGATACATGTGCATGAAGATGCCATGATGAACCCATTGTTTCGTGTGTTGGCCTAAGTCATTAATTTAAAAAGAAAGTGAGTAGACAGGTACTTCTCCAAGGGAATGATTCTGGATTTTTAAGGCCAGAAGTCATTTTTAGATATAGTTGTGAACTCTGATTAATTTCAGAATTAGTTGTAAAAGTTGTCTTCCCGAGGGTTTGACAGCAAGTAAATTTGAATGTGACACTTACATGGCAATGGCAAACAATTTATGCCTTTATTCATATAAGTTGTTGTTGAGCACATTTGTGACTGTGGCCCTCACTGAAGACCCGACAGCCATCCATCATGTTGATTCATGAGTCTTCCTTGACATCTCACTTTCCCTTATTTGCTCACAGAAGCTCATCAATTGACAGCTTTTCCTGACTACTGAAGACTCCGGCAAGCTATGCAGGTGATGTGACATGATCTTACTCATCTCCAGACTTTTCTGATGGCATGAATAAGACTTTGTGCACATCTTTACCGTCTTACCCACTTTAGAAGCTCGATATGTCGGGGAAGCATCTATGAAAGTTCTCTCTTGACTTATGCACTCACTGCATTGTGAGCTTCATGCTCTCATGCCTAACCATGCTTCCTTTTCTTCAGTTGTGTTTGTCCAGGGCTTTACTCAGCTCTCTCCTCATTTCTCTTGATATCCGATCTGTGCATAGATCCACCCGCGTGGAGGAGCTGGTTGGCATCTTTCCCATGTCATCTCTCTCATTTATTCCACACTCTTGTTAATGTAACGAGTGTGTTTGTTTTAAAATGATATCTGCATGTGCATATTAACCCTTAGGTTTCCCCATATACCCCAAAACATTTAAAAAAATAATATCCATATTCAAGAGAGTTATGGGAGTGTGTTTAGGTTCAGTTTAAAAGAAAACCTATTATTCTAATCATCTGTCTGATTCAAATTTCTGTTTTTTGCCTGAATCCTTATTTTACTAAGAAATTATAAGCAATGAACAAAAAAGGAACATCTTTCTCCTTCCAGTTTACCAGCAATACCTGTATCCACACACTTAACTACATTCACAAGCTCACAGCACATTCATTACATCTCTACTTAAAATCCAGCCTTCTACATGAGTTTTGGGTTTGGCTTAATCATCAGCATGCCAGCAACCTGTTTCTGTTGTTTTTGACACCATCTAAATCTACCATAGACCTGTGGCCACATTCCAACCTGTCCTTGAGGGGCATCTTGGGCTTATATATATTGACTGTCAAATGATAGGATCTGGAATTACTCATGGCATAAGCTACCAGGAACAATTTTGAGGGATTACCTAAATTAGTTTAGACTCCATCATGCTTGTGAGAAATTAGATTAGGTTCATCTTCAGCCTGCCTGTGAGAAATTATGTAGATTAGGCTAGCCTCCAGCATGCAGGTGAGGCATTACCTGGGTTAGGTTGACAGAGGTGGAAAGGTCATATTCCATAAATGGACTGGAGGGAAAGGAGAGCATGAGCTGTGCCCCAGGGTTAATCACTTTTTGCCCCCACTGTAGACAACAGCCATTACACTAACCAGCCGCCCCAAACTCCAGCTGCCATGTTTTTCTCATTATGATGGACCTGACTACAAATAAACTCCTCCCCTCATGTTGCTTAAGTCACACAGCATCAGGGAAAAGCATTAGTACCCCCACCCCCACAGTCTTGCCTCTATTCTGTCACTGCACATAACCCAAAGTTCTGAGACAGAGATTGTGAAGTCAACCTGATCCTGCAGCAACACCCAACATTATCACTCTCCAGAACACCCTCCTGCCCATCTTTTCAGTGCTGATCTACCCTTCATCTAAGGCAATGCATCTGACTCCCCTCCATATTTTCTAAACACCCATCACTCACCTTTACTTTTCTTCCATTTCTAAATATCAAACATTTTGATACTTACAAAGCTCATTTTTTTGCTTGTCCTTATTTTTTAGATTTCTGTCATCTAATGAAATGGTTTTAATCACTGCTTATTCATAATAATAAATAATAAAAATCATAACTACTATGCAATGGGAAGTGTTATACTTAATTTACCTGGTATGATTCATTTTCAAGGAAATTAATTTTATTTTTCAGGTGGTTAAGCAGAATCCTTGACCGAACTGACAAAGTTGCACAGTACCCTAGATACCTTGTTCCGTTTATTTAATTCCAGAGTAGATAATTCTCAATGTTTCAATGAGGTAGACTTAGCTTCACAGTCCTGACCCTTCTGTGAACCTATAATGCCTTATTTTCTAACTTCTTCTCCAACACATCTACATGCATTCTGACATTTCAGGCACATTTGAAAGGCAAATATAAGACTATAATCCTGCAGTGCACTTCTCGTGACCCTCCAAATCCCTGCATCTCTGAGATGATCTCTTGCAACTTCCAGTGAACTGGCTGTGGTTATGGTTCCAGCTTACCCTCAAGTCACACTGCACACCCTACACCTGGACCCTCCATCACTAGGCCTTCCAAGGACCCATACTGTCACTTCACTTCCGTCTAGGCTCATGGTGACGCCTACACAACATCGTCTAGGAGTGAGATCCATCTTCACTCTTTTTGTTGTTGTTGCTGTTCAGTCTTTCTCCATATGGCCTATTTTATTCTTACTCAGAATGCTGATGACCATCTGACATTAACTATTTGTGCTTATTGTCTGTCTTTCCATTAAAATGATGCCTTTATTGGTAGAAACACAATTCATGGTGATTTCTTTTGCCAAACCTTCTACTGGTCCTCTTCTAAGGTGGCTGTATGCTGTTTGGTCTCTTTCTTCCAGCCTTGGTTTTTCTCTCTCCAACAGTATTTCTTTATTGAAAGGCCTGCATGAATGTTTCCATGTTTGTGATATGATAATCCTCATAATTGCTTCTATTAAGATACCATTCTTCTATTTTTGGATTATTTTTTTATTTCAGACATTGTTAATGTGTACCTGGGGATACCATATCTGCATCTCTCTCTCTCTCTCTCTCTCTCTCTCTCTCTCTCCCTCTCTCTCTCTCTCCTATTCATCATCTATTTATGTTTAAGCTTGCTTCCAGTCTAATTAACAAACAACAAACGATTGTGGATGCTTTCACGCCAGGGTCTCAATAATACCATGACATACCTTACCTCCCAAAGGGAAGACACAGCAGTCAGCATGCAGCAATTGTGCAACAAGTATGTGTAGCAGTTATTTGGCTTTTTTCATGGTGGTTTGAGTAAGAACGATCCTCATGCTTTGTTCCCAGTTGATGAAACACTTGACAAGAATTAGGAGGTGTGGTCATGTTGGAGGAGGTGTCACTGGGGGCGAAGGGGAATGGACGTTTCCAAAGACTATGCTAGGTCCTCCCACTCTCTGCCTCATGCCTGAGGATCAGATAGAAGCTCTCAGCGATTACTCCAGCACCATGACTCCCAGCTTGCTGCCTTGCTCCCCACTATACCAGTCACGGACTCTAGCTCTTTAAAACTATAGGCCTCAAAGAAACCCTTCTATAAGTCTTCTTAGCTCTGGTGTCTTATTACATAAATGGGAAAACAGCTAAGATAATAACCCTCTTTATGAAAAAAAGAGAAAATTTCAATTGAGTTATATAAACATCACTATAAATTTATCTCTTTAGAAGCATCTGTCATTATCACAATGATGAGTCCCATGATAAGGCTCTCCAGTGTTTATATTGACAGTGAAGAAGTGTTTGGAGCTGTCAATGGCTGCCCATCATATGCTTCCCCTGATGAAAGGTGCCCCTTTCTCACATTACTTTTTGTTTAGCCAATGGGGAGTGTGTCTGCTTCCCCATCACTGTTAAAAGCCCAGAGGAGCCCAGGTCCCAGCACAAACTCTGTCCAAGTAGCTGCACCCTTAATCCCCTCTCACTTTGTGAAGGCAAAAATGGTCATGGTACCTCCTGTTTCTTTGGTCTTAACTTTGTGTGTCAACACTAGCTGCATGGATTAGATTGGCAAAAAGAACAGCTGCTTTTGTCTCTAGTGGCATAATATTTTATAAACTCCCTTATCTTATATAAGAGACTGAAATAGAAATCACAAAATGCTGAAATTCTGTTTTCTTTGTTGAACTTGTAGAATAAGAGATCTGTGTATAATCCTAAGATATCTGCCATGAATATCAGATGGCTGTTGCCCTGTGGAAACCAGCAGATACCACATTCTTCAACTCCAGCATCACGTTCTTCAAAATCTCAATCTCAAGAAGGGTCAACATAATTACTACAACTTATCAAAGCTGTATATACCCTCTTTACTGTGCGTTTAGCAAAATAAGACCAATCTCTGCATACAAAATGACACAGTTATTGCATAAATGTTTTCAACAAATAATCTAGCTATATCCTTGATGTGTTGTTAGGAAGGTGGAGGGGAAATTAGAAAATGTGCCTTGCTACTTTCCTATGGAGAAACATAGTACTGTAATAGGTTTCTCTCCCTGAAGCCCTTTGCTCCCCTAAAAGAGCTAGACTTTCCTTGTAGTAGTGGTGAGTCTCTGCTTGAAGACTGTGTCACAGCTTTGGCTCAATCAACTCCACATGTATGTGTGTGTTCATGTCTTAAATATAAACTGCTATCTTGCAATGTCCTGACAAATTATGCCCATGTAGCATCCTTATTTTAATTCAAATTCAGGATAGTAGGGCCACCCTTCTAAGGGTGTAATTTAATTCAATTGCCTAATAAAATGGCCACAATCTTTTAATATCTGTCCTCAAAGAGCTGATGATGGCAGCTTCCCTATGACTCAGAAAGCTGTTGAGGGGGCAGAGCACCGAACTCACCCTCGAGGAGACACTGCACTGTTTGGCATATGTTCCTGCGGGGCTTTTGTCATAGGAGCTTCGAGACTGGCTCTCACCATGTCTTTCCATTGGCAACTTCGGTCAACCTCCACCATAGCAACAGCGCTATGGCAGGAGCTGTGGAGCATCCTTTGTGTCTAGAACCTGCTAATTCCAACCGTATGGTGAGTATCACCCCCCTCTGTTCTTAGAAAGAGCAATCATGATCTGCTTGACATTGATCCCAGATGACCACAATGAGGGTATTATTTATTTTATTTTCTAGAATTAGAATACACTTTCCATATGTCCATCATAGAAAGTAAAATCATTGAAAAGAAATCAGTTAAATGTGCTTTGATATTATATATATATATAATACATATATAACATATATAATTCTTTATATAATATGAAATACAGGTCCTTTCTAATATGTAGGCCACAACAGCCATACTTTTTGTGTAGATGTACCATCCCCACACAGAGTCCATCAGGAACCAGCCTGTGACCTTAATTTGAAGTAGAGAATTTTCACATCTAACATGTTAAATACCCAGAAATAAACTTGTCAATGAACTCTGTGATCTAGAAGGCAACACCAGCTGAGACCCGGTGTGACAGTCTGAGCTCAGAGGGTATCTGGATCATGGTCCAGTGCTACCACACCTTAGCAGGCAGACCCAGGACACTTCCTACTCAAGACCTGTTATCAAAGATGCTATAGAGAGGGCCATGCTGGGAAAGGTTCCACAGCTCGAGATGTTTGCTGTAGATCTTAGGCCACATGAAAGACATTCATGTTAATTTGAAAGATGCTGTAATTTAAACAGGTAAACATACTTTTTAAAAAATCTTATCAGTGATGCATTTGACTGGAAAACATCAGACAAAAGTATATCTCAAAAGTATATCTCAAAAGTATATCTCCATCAAATTATTCAGTGTTGGAGTCTTGAGCTTAGCAAACGAATTAATATTCTAACATTTGATAAAACTATGTCTCTCATATTTACACACACGTAAGGAGAGAGAGAGAGTGAAAGGAATTAAAATTATTCAGATATGAAAGGTACACAGCTCTCCTAAGCCTGCCAACTTCCAGATCTGGCATAATAACAGAAACCCTGAAGACAGGTAAAATAAGAGCGCAGGAGTTTTAAATGATGTGCGGATAGTTGCCCCACTACATAAACATTGTTTTCAACTAGCAGATGTTTTGTTACTCACATTTCATCTGTGAATATGGCATGGCTGTGAAATGTGTTTTCATTGGGGGGAAGGAATTTATGTCTGAAAGCAAAGTGAGGTCTGTAAGTACAGGAAAATCAGCTTGGGCTAGGAAAGGGCTCTGATTCGGTGAAGGCTTGGTTGATTGGTTTTGCTTGGTTATGACACACAGACACAGAAACACAGCCCCTCCTTGCCCGTATACCTGAGCAGAGTCTCTTTATCATAGCCTCTCTAGCCCACAGTTTATATGAACATCTCATCAATTAGTCATTTCATTTTGTCTGCTGTAAAGCGATCACACCCTGCCCCCACTGGCCTCTCCTTCTGAAATATTTCCTTTTACAGAGTATCCACGATCAAACCAAATCGACAGTCCTCCTTTCACTCTGCTGGTGTTTGTGCAAACTCTTCCGCACATAAAAACGCCTACAATGACCACAGAAGACAGTGGGAGCAATTCAGATATGCCTGCAAGGAGCGCTGGAGTTCTCGTTTAAAGGAGAAGGTGAAACTTGTCTTCTTAATTAAGAAAAGAAGGGACGTAGAGGCTCTCATCTCTACTGACAACACTTGGGAGGTGGAGGAAGGAGGATCAGGAGTTCAAGGTTATCCTTGGCTACAAAACAAAACAAGCTGCTAAGAAAAATGTGGCTTTGTCTAAATGTTTGTGAAAGGCTGTGCTTCTCACTGGCATTTTACCTTCCTGAGGTATTCATTCTAATCAGTTAAAACGGTGCTCGGCCTGGAGTCTAACTCTGTGTCTGTGCTGGAGAGTGCTGCGAGAATCGTGTCAAGGAATCCTGGCTTTCCACACAAGCTATGTGCGAAAGCACGATAGTTCTATAAATGCCTGCCAGGAATGTAGTAAGCAAGCCTGGAACACAAACTTCACACACTTGCTATATTTATCTCAGTGTCTAAAAGTACACATGGCCTAAAAACTCCATGGTTCCCAAATGAGTTCTACACAACTTTAAAGGACATCGGGTACCAATGCTCGAGAGATACACGGCTTGGGGGTGGGGCAGGGAGGGGTCTTGTAGTAACTGAAATTAGGCTGAAGTAAAATAGAATGAATAAATTTCATATAAGAAAAGTACCTACCTCAAGTGTCAATCTACAGGAGTTGTCAGAATATCAGGAGTCTTGACTGCACGAGCACCCCAGGCCTGCGAATCCTCTGCTCTGGAAAACTGACTTGCTTGAAAGTTAAGCTTGCTATGAATTTGTCTGTTCTTTCTTCCGATGGAAGAGAAAGTTGGAGGCTGTGGCTCAGATCAACAGTACAATATGAGTCTGAGGCCAGTCTGGAATATCTCATCAAAGAAAGGAAAGTGCTGAGGGCCAGTGCTGCTTCAGGCTGGAGTTTCATTCAGGAAGTCAAAGAAGCTCAGCTGATGAATGAGGTGAGTACGAACTCATTTCTTTATTTTATTATTTATTTATTTATTTATTTATTGGTTTTCAAGACAGGGTTTCTTTGTGTAGCTTTGGAGCCTGTCCTGGAACTCACTCCATACACCAGGCTGGCCTTGAACTCACAGAGATCCACCTGCCTCTTCCTCCTGAGTGCTGGGATTTAAAGGCGTGTGCCACCACTGCCCGGTTCATGTACTGATTGCTTATTACTAGATGAACGTGTTCACACATTACAATTGTATTAGTTTATAGTATTTTCCCAATGTGTATCACATACGTTCTCCTTCACTAGGCCTAACAAGACAACTTACTGCTGTTGCATTCATCACGATGACCCTGAGCATCATGACGTGTCTTACTTGTTTATTTTCCTTCCTTCCTTCCTTCCTTCCTTCCCTTTATTCCTTCTTTTTCTTTCTTCTTTCTTTCTTTCTTTAGTTTATATAAGTCTTGTCAAGAGAATGCTATAATGGATAATTAACAGCAATGAACAAATGAATTAAAATTCAATTTCGGGGTCTCATCCTCTGCAGATATTTCATCAATGCTTTTCTGCTGAGGCTCAGCCCTGGCAATGGTTAGGTCAGGATAGGAGGTCAGGAGTTGGTAAGGGAGGTTGAACCAGGCCATGGTGGTCTGGAGGATCTCACATCTGACAGAGCTCTTCTTATTTTTACAAAATTCAGCAAGCAGGGATATAATCATGTTGTTCCAAAACATGGATCATATCATTTCTATTTTTGAACATGTGTTTCACTTCCTCTTTCATACCTTTTAGTCATTATCAAAAATCATGACAAAATAGAATTATTTTTCCAATCATTTTTACTCACCAAGACATAATAATCCAACTTCTAGGTAGCTCTTGCTGCTTCAAGCATGTTAGCAAGATTCTCCAATCCAGCCTACGAAGATTGTCATGTTCTGAGAAGACAGTGAATTATCAATTCTTAATGGTCAGGCTGAAGGTGTTGCAGTTACTGTGCTATATCAGGCATAATACAATATTTACACAGTGCATCTTTATAGACTATAATTACATGTCTAATCCTGGCATTCTTTGGCTCCTCGGTTACATGACACCACAGTGGCTCTGCCCAGGCTAACTTTTCTAAGAAAAGGAGGCCCTGCTATCTCATTCTTCTATCAGCTTTCCACGCCATTCTTTGCCCATCAGTATAAGTTCCCACATAGGGCAGAGGTAAACTTCTGCTAATCTAAGTTTGTTGCTGTGTATTCCACATAATCGCCTGGGGATATAGAAGAAAGAGACTTTTATTTTGTTCTAATTATCTTGTTCCTGAGTAAGAACAGGAGCAGATGTTTCAATAATATCTCAAAGCCTCATAAAGAGATCTCCTGCTTCTTTATGTGTGTCACAACCCCCAGTGAGTAAGGAAGACTTTAAAGATAAGGATATCTCCCTAAAACCAGGAGGGGCAGTATACTCAAGACTTTCCTGGGAAAGCTTAGAAGCAGTGCTCCTGGGAGAAGGTATAAATGATTTATAAGAAATTTCCCATCAATCCAATATCCCCACTTTGGGTGTGGTCTCATGTACTATAAGTACAGATGATGCTGGGCCCCTTTCTCAGCAGAGGACTGTGGATCGCTAACCTTACTGTGAGTTTATCCCCAAATAAATAAACCTTTGTTATACTCTATGCCATGCTATTGTGAAACTCTGTGATATGAGTACAGCCATTATACGGCCTCCATGTATTAGTCATGTCTGTGTTAGTGTGGACGCTGGTATGAGCAAGCCCATGGGGCTGCCCTTATGTAAGAAGAGTATAGCACATGCAATGCCTTACAGTGTGGAATGCTTGCCCATAGTGATAATGATAAGTATGCTATTAGTTTACATTCTGACCATTCTATACTTTTATTTTATATCATTTATCTTTTAACACATGAAGTATAATTTCAGTGCTGTGCTGGCAGCAGCTCCAGGCACTGCTGCTGTTGGCTTTGCTTTCTCTAATGGCCTCAAGGCCAAGTCCAGCCTCGAAGCTGTAATGTCTACATCTGTGTCCAAAGCACATACAAATAAAGTCACTTAGCCGTTGGCATTGCTGGGAAGTATTCAGAGACCCCAACTAATATACTGAGTATGGCAAGTTGTTTTCATGGAGTATTTTGAGTACAAGGTAGCAGGAATCAATTGGCTAAGTCAGCCAACAACCCTTTGAGTGATGTTGAAATTTTAGAATGACTGCACTTGGTTCCAAGTCATGAAACATCAAAACAAAGCAATTCCTGATGACTAGCTGAAAGTAGAGCATGGGAAGTACTCTACCTTGATCAGAGGTCTATAAACAGCTTAAATATACACTATTTAATACTGTATCTACTAGACATATGAGATGCTTAATATTTATGTTCATTTTTAAATTTTTAAGGATTAATTTATGTGGAGGATGTTTTGTGTGCATGAATATCCATATACCATGTGTGTCCTTGGGGCCCATAAAGGCCAGAAAAGAGCAACTTTGGAACTAGGGATACAGATGTTTGCAAGCTTCTGTGTAGATGACGGGAATCTAACCCAGGTCTTCTGTAAGAGCAGCTAGTGTTCTTAACCACTGAATCATTGCTCCAGCCCGACATTTATATGTATAGTAATTATAATCAATAAAACTGAAATCCTCATCATAGGTGCCTCCAGACATGCCCCGATTGTTCAGTAACTGTGGCATCCACCATCACCCTGAAGGGTTCTGGTGATGAACTCATCAATCATGAGGGGCACCTGTGGGGCAGTGCTGCCCTCAAACATCAGAGCTTTTGAGACACTGTGACTGACTGTGAAGAATGAACAGTAATGAACATTCTCCTAAATAATCACAGGCTGTTTAAGAAAGTTCCTGCAGGCATTTTTTTAAATGAAAGCCTGAAGATGTCATTTAAATTGGACTATTTTCTGATAGCTTGTTAACACTTTTGCATTCCAAATGTATTGATGTTTCCTTTGGCATAATTTTACCAAAAGTTAGAAAAGACTTGGTAGCTAGGAGCACTTCTTGCTTTTTTAGAGTACCTCCATTCAGGTCCTAGCATCCACTTATCTGACCCCTCTTATGTCCATGGAAGGAAACTGTACACACATGCATTCAAAACCAAACAAAATATAAAAAAAATAATTTTATCAAAATTGAAGCAATGTGAAAGGCAGTGCAATTCCTTTCAGAGATGGTCTTTGAGTGAGAGAGCAGGAGTGGCTGCTCCACATTGTCTCTTCCTCCAGCAGTGCAAGTGGTAGATTGTATTTGCTGAAATTTGAATGAATGTGAAGAAGAATGTATGACCCAGACAGATACAACAGCAAAAGCCGACTTTCATAATTACTTAAGCGTTCTGGAAGGGAGTTTTCAGCATGGTTTTCTTAAGCATACTGTAGAAACACGTAACTGAAAATACAGAGTGCACGTGTAAATAATATAGGGAATATTAAAATAGGCCTTTCTTCACCTACGGAAATATTTTAAAACAAATTTGATTTCTGTAGTCAGAAGGACTAAATGATAACAGACAAGAAAGTGCTTTTGAATTGAAAGGTACTTTATTAGTGGGCATGTTCATTTAAAAAAACATACCATCAATAAAACAGAAATCCATTTCCTCCTCACTTTTGGGAATGAATATTCAGAGAGAGCCACTATCACTAATTCTTTACATTTCTGGTACAGGACGCCCTAGACTTGGTGAGCTCCTCTTGCCAGTTCCATCCTCGGTAGCCATTCTTCCTGAAGTGGCTTATCAGAATTCTTCCTCATCAATTCAGGAAGGCAGCTTTAACACTTATCTATTATGCAAAACACAGTTGTAAATCTTAAAAGCTGTTCATTATAGATTTATTACCTCTGGCTTCTATTTGTATAGACAGCTATTTAAATGCCCACTCCTTCTACTCCAGGTTTCAGGGACTCTTTATATTTATTCGTTTAGCACAGAGAGCTCAGCACTAGTTAGTTTAGGCACTGCTTCGAATGCCCAGTCTCAGACAAACATAAGACCCTCGGCATCCATGGCATAGTCTGACCCTTCTGAGGGTCACTAGCTACAGTAAAATGACTCTACATTGTACTTTATGAACCATGAAGATAGAAGACCAATTATAAATAAGTTTGTCTGTCCTTAGAGCCAGAGGGTGGTCACCCCTTCGATTAAAGGGTTATGTTGAAGAGACCATATCTATGGTCAAACATGGGGAAAGGGGCTATGAGGTGTAACCAGGCTGTTCAAATCCCACAGAGAGCATCTGCTCACACAGTATAGCATGTTCTCTCCATCCAGAGCACGCACAAGACAAAGGTGAACCAGGTCATAAAGGCCAGATTAGACAATAAGTGTTCTAGTCACGATACTAGAGGAAAAGTAGGCAAGGAAATTGAAAACAAGAAAATTATGGGATCTGCTCAACCATCTACCTATTACTCATGAGCCCCACGAAAAGAGGTAGGCAGCCTACCTACAGCTGCAATTAGGTTCCACACAATTTAGCAAGAATAATATTAAGTAATAGACGGATGTTGCCATTTAGTTGGTAAACACAATAAAACCCCTGCCTCGTTCCCATGTAATAATGAAACTTAAACTCTTCCCTTGATTTATTCCTCTTCTTTATGTCTGGAATTTTGGTTTGTAAAGGAAATGAACAAAAAGATAATATAGAATTAGGGCTCACACTTGCCCCTGGTTACCCAGCAGGCTTTTCATCTTCGATTCTCTTCTGTTTTTTTCATTCCATCCAAATGTCAACAGAGTCTGGGAACTTTCTTATATAACAAATGGAAGGAAGATTTAGTATCTGTTCCTCTGTTCCTTTCCTAAACTCAGATTATTAGCTAGATAAACCCATGACCTCCCAGCCTTACAGAAACTGCCACTCTTGCTTTCTTACTGAGAACCAGACCAAAGTTACTTTTTTTTTTTTTGAGACAAGGTTTCTCTGTAGCTTTGTAGCTTTGGTACCTGTCCTGGAACTAGCTCTTGTAGACCAAGCTGGCCTTGAACTCACAGAGATCCACCTGCCTCTGCCTCCTGAGTGCTGGGATTAAAGGCCTGCACCACCACCACCCAGCTGGAAGATGTTACTTTAAGGTGCTAAAGCTCATTAGGTTAACTGTTTTCACATCAGGATACTTGACAGAAATTGAATTTCAGAAAAGTACAGGAAACATTTTCAAGGAAAAATAAGACAACCTTGGTAGCTATTGAAATAGGATGAACCCCCGGCAACACTGGCTTCAGAGGAGAGGGCTTCTAGAGCTGCTTTTGGGACACAAACTAGACCTACAGGCCTGGGGAGCCTGTGAGGTGCCTTAGAGCCAGTGCAGCCTCTGTGGACCTGTGCATGTGCGGCTGCAGGGAGCTCAGGCTTCCCTGGTAGCAGAGAACTAATCTTAGAATCTATCTCCAGTCTTGAAGGATGAAGGTGTAGGTAGCAGGAACTGAGCACGTAGGATGGCTTGAAATGTTAATGGTTTAACGTCTTTACAGTGCTCACCGCTCAGTCTATCCACCACCTCTACCCACAAGGTACAGGCTCTTCTCTTGGGGTTTTGTTCTCTCTTTAAGAACAGTTTGGTGCTCATTTATCTCCAAAGGCAGAGTGTGTTATCAGAAGAGTATGCGAGATGCTCACGCTTAGGATGCCTTACGGAGCGTCAGTCACACCTGTGAAAGATTTTAGTTATTTTCTTTTTGAAGCAAGGTCCATGGGGTTTCTTTGACTCCCCAAGGTCCAGGTGAAAAGCATCTCTCTTGCTTTGCTTGTTGGGAAACAGCAGGATGTCTCATACATCTGATCTGTGAGGTGAGTTCTTATAAACGTTACGCAACAAGGAGACTCAGCAACCCGAGAGTCAGTCATCACTTTAAGAAAGAAATATCTATATTTAATTTGCATTCCCCTGATGCTAGAGAGGGTGAACACTGTTTACAAGTATTATATTGGCCATTAGTGTTTCTTCTTTTAAAATGTCTACTCAGTTCATCAACCTAATTGGGGTTGGGGGTTGAATTTTTTTTTTTTATGGTGGTTAATCTTTGCAGTTCTACATAGATTTCATATTTCAACCTGATGCCATGTGGGTAATTGCAATGACTTTTTTTCTACTCCCTTGGCTGTTTCTTCACTATGGTTACAGTTTCTTATTTCATTCTATATGAGGCTACCAAGTCTTCCCAGGTTGGCGATGGTGGTGTCATTGTTTCCCATGGTGTTGTTTTTGACATCCTTGATTGTCCATCTCACTTCAAGTGGACTCAAACCAAGAAAGCAAAGGACAGAATATGTTGGTAAAGAAGTGGGCAGGGAGGATTTTTGTTCACTACCGGTGAAAATGTTAACTGTGTAGACACTGTAAAAAACCAGTTTGGAGGCTTCTGGAGATGCTACAAATAAAACTACCATATCATTTTATGTTCTAGATTCTCCTCAAGGAATGCGAATCTATGGAAGAGATATTGATTTAGACATGTACATCCATGGCTTCTGACAATAGATAGGAAACAGAGGCAGTCAGATGTCTATCTGTGGAAAAGGAAATGGGGCAAATGCAAAATGGAATTTTATTAATCTGCAAAGATGAAATCATTACCTTTACTGTGATATGTGAACAACTTAGGGTCTTTATGTTAACCAAATGGAGCTAAATTTAAAAAGACAAAAAAGACCCTAGTGAATATTTTTGCTTACACAAGGAACAAAACTCTAGACTCCGACAAATGTTCAAATTTTTCATGACTATCTTGGCCCTGTGTCCTTTCTCCAATGAGTTTTATATCTCTATTTGATTGTTTTTTTAAATTCTCTTTCAATATTAATATTTCTTCTTAAGGTTTACTAACTACGTTGAGTCTTTGAAAGTTTGTGTGTGTATTAGTGTGTGTCAGGAAACATGTTCTCAGGTCTACTGGAGGGAAAGAAAAGATCTGACCTAAGGGGCAGGGTTGAGCCATTTGAATGAGAGATGTCCCCCTTGGGCTCAAGAGTTTGAACCCTTGACCTTCAGTTGATCACACTGTTAGGGGAGGTTATGGAACTCTTCAGAGGTAGAGGTAGACAGGAGAAGTTCACCATTGGTACTGGAGGGATGACGTGCATCAAATAGGGGGGAGCTGTGGGGGGTTGGGAGCCTCACTCATTTCCTGTTCTATGTCTCACCTGGTTCTGCTGCCCCATTGTTGACTCCTTTACTTTGAAATGATAAGATACAAAGCCTTCTTTGGTCATCATGTTTTCTCAAAGCATCAGAAGGTCAAGTAACGAGGCAAAAGATGGTAGATGTTATGTGTGTGAAATGAGAACAGACAGGAGCTACAGGGGGCGGGGGAGAGGGCTGTAAGAGGAAACTGGGCTTCAGAATAGAGAAGGCCATGGAGGAGACACGTAAGGAAGAGCAGAGTATGAAGACCCACTTAAGTTCACTGTTCTTTTGATAAGTTAAGAAAGTTAGTTAGTTTAAAGAAATAAAAGAAGGGCATTTTGTAAGTTCATGTGTCATGTGACTGACATTTTAATATATGTTCAGAGATTTTTGTAGTATGTGTTGCTTGTGACTCAGAACAAAATCTCTGTCTGATGCCTCAAAGGGAAAAAAAGTAATAAAACTTTGTCCAGCATTCATATGCCCATCTAGAAATGTACTGTTCTTAGAATATCTCATTAGCTGTGAATGTGAATAACAAACATTTCTTTGGCCTCTAGCCATATAAATGTAGTCAATATCATTTGCCTTTTAAAATTCTTAACAAGGAATCCATTCATCTAATTTATACGGGAGCGTTCGACAACAGTCCCACTGTATAATCACCCACCATCAGTTCAGCAAAGAGCCGCGATGTATTCATCAGACACTGTTATTAATCATGACCAGCTTATAATGGCTATGCTTACATCTCCCTAACAGCTTCACTCTGTCAAAAAAGTCATTGTGGCCCGAGCTAAGAATTTCATTAAGTGCCTATTTTTCAGAGGCAACCTTTGTGAAGAACATGGAAATACATGCGCGCAAGCAGTATATAATTGCTCGATTATTTCACTGCCATAATTCTGTTGAGAACTGGCTTTAGCTATCCATCTTTAGAATCAGAAACACTGAAGAACTCTTCAAATTTACTCCATTTTTAAGTGCATCAAAATATCATAAAATAGGAAAAGCTTTAGAGGAACACTAATTTGGACTTAATGAGGGTCTTTGTCTTCACCTCTTTAGATGTGTCCAACCAAGCGTTAAAATTGAAAGGATGGATACAGATGCCAAGCAATATGTCTTAGTCCAGTGAATCAGTAGATTTAATATAAATACGATTTTTAATTTTAGAAAAATGGTTGATTCAAGTCATAAGTTTGGGGTTGAGGTCAATCAGTAATATTATCTTTCGAGTGTATATGATTACATTCCCCAAAGTATATTTGTCTACATCCATCCTGTATCTTAATATGAATATAAACAGCCTTGCCAAGGTAAAAAAATCAGTTTATTTTAAGGCAAGGATATGAGTAGGGAGAAGATAGATGGTTGATGAAAAGAGGATAGATGATGGGTAGATAGATGATGATAGCCTGATAGCTGATAGAAAATTAATAATTGATATAGAGAAGATGGTAGAAATAGATACATGGTACATAGATAGAAAGATAGATGATAGATAGATGATAGATAGATAGATAGATAGATAGATAGATGATAGAGATGATGAATATGTAGATAGATAATAGATAGATGATATAGATAGATAAAAAGATAATATATGTATAGATGATAGATATAGATAAAGAATAGATTTATAGGTGATAGAGATAGATGGATAGATAGATAGATAGTAGATATATAAATGATAGATTGATAAAGAAAGGATGATAGACATAGATGCATGATTGATAGGTGATAGATAAATAAATAATTGATAGGTGATATAAATATACATACAGATAGATATAAGAGGATGGTAGATAGATGATAAGTGTGGATATATGATAGTTTATTTATTTATTTTGTTATGTATACAACATTCCTTCCATGTATACTTTCATGCGAGAAGAGGAGAGGGCACCAGATCTCATTATAGATGGCTGTGAGCCACCATGTGGTTGCTGGGAATTGAACTCAGGACACTTGGAAGAACAGCAGTGCTCTTTAAACTCTGAGCCATCTCTCCAGCCCCTATGATAGTTTATAGATGACACATACGTTAATGATAAATGTATGAGGGATTGGTGATAGCTGGCAGACAGATAGATAAGCCTTGATTAAAATAGATTATGAACATAAATATATTGATGATAGGCAGTAGATTATTAAATAATAGACTGATAAATGACAGATTGATACTAAATGACAGATAACTGACGGGATAGAGTAACAGAGATAGGCATACATAATATCTATGTACATCTAAGTTTACTAAACAAATACAATTTTTAGGTTTTTGAAGAAAGAATTAATGAATACAATCTAGAATAATTAGTAAAACTTTAAGAGGTGGGAAGCAAATAGAGTATTGATCATTCCAAGTGGGTGGAGAGAAAAGGCTAGAATGGTACCAAGTGTTAGGGCCAGAAGGCTGCTGTGGATCACTGCTCCTTGAAACAAAAGTATGAACAGTAATACCAACCTACTGTGGTTGCACCACTCGGGGAAGGTGTGAGAGACAATAACAGGAAAAACTGTCCATCTGTTCATACCATGCACAAAGAGATGAGTTACAATTGAAAATACAATGAGAAGTCTTGATAAGGAAATGTTTGTCTGGTCTGGTCTGCCTTGTTCACAGGATCTTGAAAGGGGGAGTGGGGACTGAGGAAAGAAATAGATAAGAGAGAGAACACAGATTTGGGAGAGCGTCCAGTGGGTACTGTAACAGCCTCAAGTTTATTATTCATAATCCTTATATACTATAATAAAAAGCGAGGGTGAAAAGACTTCCCTCCTATGATAGAAAGAACAAACAAGCCTAATTTCCTCCTTATATCTCAAAACACCTAGTAACCAAGCCCTAACTCAAACATCCTGTTTTCTGGTCTTTGACTAGCAAGACGTCCAGTAGCCACAATTTTGGCTAAATATCCTGTCATTTTTCCTTAAGGAGCAAGAATAGGTTTGAATAATCTGACCTAAAATCAAGGTCAAACAAATATAAAACTCAAGGCTCTGACAAACGTTTAAATTTTTCATGACTTGTTTGTTTGGCCTTCTGTCCTCTCTGCAGTGAGTTCCACATCTCCATTTGACTGTTTTTAAATTCTCTTTCAATATTAATATTTTCTTCCTAAAGTATTCTAAATACTCTGAGTCTTTGAGCCTCATCTGCTTTCCCTGGGATGCAATTCTTAGACCCCAACTCTGTCATTTCTAAGTAAATGCTGAGGCACTGATTCCATCTGTTAAGGTATCCGTTTATCAGCTCTGTTACCAGGCAGAAAAATAACCGTGTTGCTTCCCACCCAAACAATCCATTAAGCTCATCTTTGACACTTCCCCCCTTTTTTTCCCCTTGTACTATTCCAATAATTCTTTCCAGTAAAGCCCAGTGACTTCACACCTTCTGTAAGTTAAACCAGCTCTGGTTCTCTATGAAATCCATGCTCACCATCAGCTGCATATGTGATAGCAAAAACAGATCATCTCATAACACTGTCCAAAACAGCTACTTAATGTTAGGGAAACACTAGTGAAAACAAAATAAAATAATGTCTTAATTTTCAGTAATTTAATGAGTGTATTAGTAGGCAGATCTGAGGAATTGGTAGCCCAATTTATACACAGCCCTAACCCTAACAATAACCCAGGATAAGCACAGCTCTAACCCTAGCAAACCCAACCCTAACCCTAGCCCTAACCCAGGATAAACACTGCCCTAACACGAACTAGAATCTAACACACCTTAATCTTACATAAACAGTGAACACTAATCTAGATTTTTTTTAAAAAAAAGTTGGGCTTTATTTTTGTTTGTTTATTTTTAACTTTAGGGGAACACTTTTATGTTATGACACTGGAACATTTGACATTAAACTCTCACTTTCAAAATTTAAAGAGGTTCAAATTTTATAACTACTACTGATTATTACAAGATAGCTAAATAAATTGTGGATATAAAAAGTCAATACTTAACATGCTCCCCAAATTTAACTCTCCAATTTCTGTGATGTTTAGCATAAAGAAAAACCTCTGAGGTTCAACATTCTTTCAAATGCCATTTTAATTCCTTCTTAATTATGAAGTCACTTCTGAGAGTCTTACAATCTCTTAATTGTCATCCCCTATAAAATAATAATAATAACAGGTAGTTTCAACCACAAAGAAGTCTGCAAACTTCACAGCCACATGAACGCGGTGAATAAATCATGTATTTTCATCAAAGGGCTGCAGTTGTACCAAGCAAAGCCCTGGCTGAGAGAATCTACTTGATGAGTTTGCTGAGTACTTGTGAGTGTGATGATGTTTGTGTGCGTGTGTGTGTGTGTGTTTGTGTATGTGTGCATGTGTCAGGGAGTGTCTTCCAATAAAGCAACTGTGTGCACCCTTTCCAGATGCTAATGAAACAGGGCTAGAGATGTTAAACTCAGACTGAGGGAATATTTATTATTTCAAAAAAAATTCAATTTAAAATATTATAAACACCTACACATATAAGATGTGAATGAACATAGGTTTTCTGTGAGTGCATTCTTCTTTCAATGTTTTACACAGTTCAGCACATGCAGAGCTTCCTACATTTACTTAGGTCATGTGACATTTGTGTGATGTGAGAGTTCCCTCTGTGTGCTGTGATTAACACTAATGAATAAAGAAACTGCCTCCTTGTCCTGTTGATAGTGCAGAACTTAGGTAGGCAGGGAGATGGAACTGGATGATGGGAGAATGAAGGGCGGAGTCAAGAGATGCCATGGATCCCCTGCCAGAGATAGATGTGTGCAATTTTTCCCGGTAAACCACTGCCATGTGGCGATATACAGATTAATAGAAATGGGTTAAATTAATACAGGAGTTAGCCAATAAGAAGCTAGAGCTAAGGAGCCAAGCAGTGTTTTAATGAATACTATTTCTGTGTGGTTATTTTGGGGCTAAGCTAGACGGGCAGCCAGGACAAACAAGCAGGCCCCTCCCCCTGCAACATTTGTGGTTCCACAGAATATCTGACAATATTCTGTTGCTTTGTTTTCAACTTATGAGCAATTTCTCATATCATGTCCCCCCAAATCTTAACATCTCAATCACAATATGCTTCAGAAAAGAACCAGCAATTATCAACAGCCTCAGCAACTATTTTTATAATTTCTCTTTCTGTCTCCCCTTGACAGATGAATACATTGGTGAACTATCTCTTTCACTTCGTTCTAGCTGTCTCTCAAGGGCTTTTTCCATGATTCTATCCCTAATGTGCCTCATTTAGATTCAACATCATTGCCCACCTGCACTTCTACAAGTTACTTGCTGGTTTTAGTCTCCATGTTTAGACATTCCCTCTATCTACCAGGAGGAAACGTCTATTTTTTATTCATATTTATTGTTAGGGGTGTGTGTGTGTGTGTGTGTGTGTGTGTGTGTGTGTATGTGTGTATGTGTGTATGTGTTTGTGTGTATGTGTGTGTGTATGTGTGTGTGTGCACGCACGCCTACCGGTGACAGAGCCTAGAGGTGAGGTTGCAAATAGTTTTGATTCACTCAATGGGTGCTGGGAAATGAACTTAGGTCCATTGCAAAACAAAAACAAACAAACTAACAAACAAAAACAAGTTCTCTTACCTGCTAAGCTCTGTCGCAAGAGTCATCATGTGTAGATGGGTTTAGACATCGAGCTTCGATGTTACAGCATCTAAAGTGCCATAGATTATAAATCATGCCTGTAATTATGAAGCAGAAGGGACATGAAAAACAAACTATAACATAGTATATCCCAACTACCAGTACATGGAAACTACCAATTAAACTGCAAAACAAAATATTCCAGCGATGTGCAACATTTGTTTACTTTAATTATACATTTTAAACTTATATGGATGTATATGCTCACCATAGTTAACTCCTTTGTATAAAATTATGTGTAAGACTTGCTTCGGAATTCTTAAGTCACCCTCGGATTTACAGCACAGCCCCCTTTCGTTCCAGTTTATAACTTCCAATGATCCTTTTTCCATTAAGCATTGTTGTTTTCTTAAAAGGTCAGCTGCTAGATCTGAACTTCAGAACGATAGAGAATTAGAAGAGATGCATAGTTTTGTATGATTCTCTTTGTGTGTAGGTGCCAATTCTCAAAAAGGAAATGAGAAAGCAGAAATGAAAAGAAACTGATGTAGTCTCGGGGTGAACCTGAGATTAGCTTTAGTGACACAGCTCTTTTGGCCAGAAGCAGTAGACATTAGCCCCAGAAAACCACGGCTGAGAGTCTGTTCTCACTGGACTGTGACGCTACAGTCTTTGCCGTTAAAGAAGAAATGCAGAGGATGTGGTGGTTTTCCCATGACATTCAGTGATCAATATTCAAATTTACTACTGTAACATCACATGTAGAAGTTAGAGGTTTGCTATTTTATGAAATACATGCCTTTGAAATAAAACTCTCCCTAATAAAAATACCAGTGTATTAAAATATATTCTTTATTTTCAGAAAATAAATATTGTACAACTGATGTTATTTATGGGACCTGCCATATCTAAATTATTTTGTCTAAAGTTAAATGTCCTGAATTTTTTTTATATTTCCCATGTTCAAAGAGTAAAGATAGTATCACATAAATCATCAATTATTATGCATAAGCCCTGTGAATAACAGTTGTCAGTTTTCTTCAGTCTGTCTCTTATTAATTGCATCAGTAGTTACTATCTGTGACTATTGGTTTATAACATGCTGACCTTGATAAATAGCACTGCACACAAAATATGGAGGTTGATTGTCATTGTGAACTTGACAATTTGCAATCATAACTGACCTCTGGATGGGTGGATCTGTGAGGCTCTTTCTAGAAAGGTTTTAATGAGGGGAGAAGACCCATTCTAAAGGCACCCTGATCATCAGGATGCCGTGGCCCTGTACTGAATTAAAAGGCATAAAAGGCAATTAGCACAGCTAAGGAAAAACCTGATACCTTGGTGCCCTGATAATGAGATCTGCCAAATAAAAGCCCATTTAAAAATGCAAATAATTTAGAGCGAGAGACCTGAGTTCTGAATTCAGTAGATGATTTTCTCTCCTTACAAACAGCTGCCCAGGGACATGATGTCCAGGTACAGCAGGAAAGGCAAACAGGGGTCATAGCAGACAAGCTGGAAGGGAAGCAGGCCCTCAAGCTAAGGCAGAGTTTAGACAACAGCAGCAACTGCCTCAACAGCAGCAGCAACAACAACAGCAACAGCAGCAGCAACAGCAACAGCAGCAGCAACAACAGCAGCAACAACAGCAGCAGTGGCAGACTAACTTTGTAAAGTTCACAAGCAAGAAGACCATGAAGTCTTACACCAATGCTGAAGGAGACTGCTCATTTGCTTCCCCGCTGTCCAGACCCAAATTATCACACAGAAGCTATATTAATTACAACACTGTTTGGCCAATAAATTAGGCATATTCCTAGATAATTCTTGCATCTAAAATGAACCCATTTCTATTAATTTATGTATCATCACGAGGCTGGGGCCTACCAGTAAGGTTCTGGCATCTGACTCCTTCAGCAGCTACATGGCATCTCTTTGACTCTGCCTACTCTCTTTCTATATGTCTGTGCGGATTTCCTGCCAGGCTTTACTCTGCTAAGCCTATGGCCAAAACAGTTTCATTCATCAACCAATAAAAGCAACACAAATGCAGAAGACGATCCTATATTACATCAAGGTTCCAGATAGTTTCTTGTATCGTGCCACGTGTGACGGCATTAGGTTCCCTGCTAGGAGGTCCTGAGATGGTGTAGGAGCTCCTTCTATTTGTGTGCCACTTTAATTGGTTAGTGAATAAAGAAACTGCCTTGGCCTAGTTGATAGGGCGGAACTTATATAGGCAGAGAAGACAGAACTGAAATCTGGGAAAAAGAAAGCAGAGTCAGAGAGAGATACCACGGAGTCACGAGAATCAGACATTCCGAATCTTTCCTGGTAAGCCACTGCCATGTGTCCATACATAGATTAATAGAAATGAGTTAAATCAAGGTGCAAGAGTTAGCCAATAAAATGTTAGAGCTAATAGGCTAAGCAATGTTTTAATTAATATAATTTCTGTGTGGTTCTTTTGGGGCTAAGTTAGCCGGTCGCCAGAAGGAACAAGCAGCCCCACCCTACAACACTGAGATACCTTTGCATGATGTTGGAAAGTGTCCAGAGCCAGGCTCGCCACCATGCCTTTAATTGTAGCAGTCAGAAGGCAAAGGCAGGAGGATCTCTAGGGTCCAGGCCATAAGTGAGACCCTGTCGCAAAAAACAAACAGAAAGGAAGCACTCAACTGCTTTCAACACCATTCTCATAACAACTGACTAGTGAGTAATTTGTAAAGATATATTTGTGAAAACATGTTGGCAGTCCTCAAAGGCGTCTTCTCAAATGCTCATACTCTTTGCTGACCTAAATTATTGCAAATGTTTTTCACTAAAACTGCATTGCTAGTCTTTTAAATTGTCTAACCCAAGAAATAAATTTGAATTATGTATAAATTTTAGTAAATGTTTGGCATTTAAAAAAACTAGTAAATATGAAATAAATATAAATATCCAAAATAAATTAATATGAGATAATTTAATTTGTAAAGATAAAATAACAGTATTCATGATATATTTCATATTAAGAATTGTAACTAGGAACAAAAGAAGGGAAATCATGTATTATGCAAATTATATATAATTACATGAGATAATAAAATATAGTTAAACATTACTCATTGTAAATAAGGGTATAAATTTAAATTAAAACATTCAAATGAAAGTAAAATTAGATAATTATTGTTTGATTTTTTTGTTGGTTTCATGTTAAAAATTAATTTAGAATTAGTTATGCTTAGAAATGCACATGTTTCTATATAATTATGTAATTTTTAAAATATGAGTATAGTATTCATCATTTAAATTTATAATATATGTTTAGTTACTAAAACATAAAAGAATATATCCAAGTTTTCAATAGATAAAGTTTTAGGATACAGACCTTAAGGTTTGTTTTCTAACAAAATAGGGAAAGATATGATGATCGAATGTTAAAGATGGGAGAGACATCAGAATGTTCCAAAATACAGCAGACAGAGTCAAAGCAGCAAGGAAGCTAGAGCTGCCGCCCAGCCTAGAGTAACCACTCTGTCTCCTAAACACATGAAATGAAAAGATGCAGAAGCTGTTTGGAGCAGCCTACATTATCCCACGGAATGTGAATTCATCATAATTCAATTAATTTCAGGAAACTGATTAAGGAAACCAAGTTCATATTTAATTAAAATGATTAAATAAAGTCAAGTCAGACTGCAGCTTTGAATATTTAAAAAAATTTCAAAATGATTCTATAAGACTTACTCTTTGCATAGGTGCTGTTCTAGAATGTCCGGGGTTACACAGCCACTGAGTTGATTGGATGTCTTATGGTCATGGGGTTGGCTACCATGATATGTGGAAGCCACATTCAGTGGTTACAGCTGGAAACCATGTAGCTGCTGTGGCTTCGTACTCCTGGGAGTCAGAACAACGTGGAGAAAGTAGTCAACCCAAGAGAAAACAAAGCTCTCTGAGCTCCAGCTCTGTAGACGGCATTAATATTAGGGTCAACGCTGTGGCCAAACTAGAGTTGTGACTCCTTAGATCCAGCACCTGGTCCCTGCTTCATCTTACCGTCTAGATAAAGATGATAGGGATACTTTCCTCCACTTCCCTAGATATGTGTGTGTGAGCTCGTAAAGCACTGAGACATGGATGGGCACAGTACACAGTGAGGTTTGAGAAAATAAGAAACTATTGGCTATTTCCTTTTATGCAAATCACAATGTAATTCTGAGTGTACGTTTTTAATGAGTATCTCGTTTGTTGAGAATTTCACAAATGCATACAATTTGCCATTGTTCTTTCTGACTCTGAAGGTTTTAATGATCAAATTAACAGTAAGTAATAAATGTTCATATATAGTTTTCCAGTTTATTACTTGTAGAAACAGTTTGAGATTTGTTTTTGTAATTCTGTACAAAATAGTACAAATACTTACATATTCTTGTTTTTTTTTCCATCTGGATATAGTTACTGTCTGGATCGTGGAAACTATTTTCTTTATGAAAATCCGATTCTCAATACGCTTAAAAAGAAACACAACTGAGGCATATTAGTGATTTAAATTGTTATGCAGTGGCACAAGTTGAGATTGAACTGTTTTCTTCCTTTTTTTCATTTGAAACCAATCAATCATTCTCTATATTATTTCTACTTCAAAAAAAATAGAAAAGGAGAAAGCAGTCACACTGTATTTAACTGGATTAAATGGTATGTTATTTGGCAGATGTCAGCAGGTTAAATTTGAAGGATGGTAGGTTAGCTTTCTTTCTTGTTGAGTTTGGCCATTTATAACTGATGGGCATGACACTTGAGATGAGCCTGTTGCCTCTGATGCTAAAGATAGGCTTTCACCAGGGCGCTCAGCAAATGAAGCCATGTCAAAGTTTGATGTAATCTGCAGTTTTACGCTCTCACTCTAGGACCCATACATGTGCCTTGTACCGGAGTGTCTTGCATCTTTATTTATTAACATGAAATAATAAATAATATTTAATTCTGCCCTTGTCAGTTAGCTCTGGAACTGTTACCTTTTTACTGTCAAAATGTCAGTGTTGTATAAATACACCCTGAAGGATGCCAGAGGCAGTGAGGGCATGCTCCTCCAGGCTCAACTACTGTATGTTGAACTGTGTGCTCCTTGAAGGAACCAAGTATATGTTAGTATATGCTTTATATCTGGTCCTGATGCTTCATACACAGCAAGTGAGCACTGAATACATTTGTAAGGATAAGTAAATTCCTCAAAATAAGTCAAAATCAGGGACTATTGAATATTGAAGATTAAGGTATTTTTAGGTAGATTTTGTGTTTGTAAGGACTTTTTTTTTTTTTTTGGATTTTCGAGACAGGGTTTCTCTGTAGCTTTGGAGCCTGTCCTGGAACTCCCTTTGTAGAGCAGGCTGGCCTCGAACTCACAGAGATACGCCTGCCTCCGCCTCCCGAGTGCTGGGGTTAAAGGCGTGCGCCACCACCGCCTGGCTTGTAAAGACTTTTTAAATGATGTCACATAACAAAAGTATTAGAATTATAGATTTTATATAGTGACTAACACCCTGATTTCAGCAGTTTGTGTATATGTTGAAAGTACAGCCATTGGAGACATACCCTCGTCCATTGATACGAGCAAAGCAATAACCTATTTGGCCCTTGGCCTCTGATATAAATGAAAGGAGTTGTTTCTACAGGCTTTCCTAGATGTCGACCTTCAGATGACCATTTTCTTCTATGGGGCATGCAGCAAGATCCAGGAATACCTTTATCATGTACATCTTGGCCTTCCTTGATGTGTGTGCTTTGATCTGGCGTGACCTGCGTGAGGTTAACACAGTAAGGGACACTCAGCTATACCCTCTAGGAACATGGTCATCACAGGCTTTGGACTCTTCTAAGAACTTGCCACTTCAGAGAAAAGGGTGAAGCTGTCAGCACTGCCCAGGAGGTGGCCTACACTCACAAAAATAAAGCATTTCTGGGGACATATTGCCAACTGCTCTTGCTAGATAGACTAGGCAGAAAAACCAGCTTTCTGAGTCAGTTTCTGTGGTCATGAGAACACATAGGATCTGCTACATGGGATCTGCTAGAGTCACTTATTCATGAAATGATCAGTCAACTATGCCTATTAGAAACTATCCATAGTATAGCCCATGGTTTTCTTCCAAATTCTTGATGCCTTTTCCCAAAATGTACCTTTTATTTACTAATATCTTACAAAGTATATTCTAAAAGGTCCACCTCATATCACTAAACTTCTTTGAAATTACTGCACTCAAGAAATCCTTTGGAAATCTTCCTGCCTTGATTTTATATTCTCCCCAGCTGATCAGGAGTTTAGAGACTGGTCTTTTCATGGGCGTCCATCAGAAACAGTGGATTGCAAGCACAGGCCATCTCTCCCCACAGGCAGTGAGCAATCAGGTTCCCTTCGTCACTGACTGCTCAGTGTAGCACATGTCTGTGTAAAACAATCCAGATTAGGTCTTTAATAATGTCTTTTCCTTAAACTACTTGGCATCCCTCCTAGTTTGCTTTGTATTGCTTGTGTTAGAGACCATGACTAAATACAACTCAGGGAGGAAAGGGCTCCTTTCAACTCATAGTTCCTTTTTCTGGCAAATCAGGGAAGAGCTCAAGGAAGAAACCTAGAGGCAGACACCATGAAAGGGTGCTGCTTACTGGCTTGCTCCCCGTGACTTGCTCAGTCTGCTTTATCATACTTCTTAGGACTACCACCCCTAAGGTGTTACAATCCATATGAATTCTCCCATATCAATCTTTAATTAAGAAAGTGCCTTACAGATGTTTCTACAGGACAATCTGATGGAGACAATCTGTCTTCCCATATGGATATATCTAAGTTTGTGTCAAACTGACTAAAACTAACCAGTACCTCATCTTTCTCACCTATGACATCATTTTGAGAAGGGTCACCCAACATCTCAGCATTACAATGTTTGAATCATTCTATCATTACCTATGTATCTACCACTAATTAAATTAGACAAAATAATAAAAAATAACAACAATAAAGGTATACAAACACATACACACACACTGACACACCTTCTCTAAAAACAGCTAACTTGCTAAGGGAATAAAATAGTTCCTATTGTTTTAATTAGTATGTCTTCTCCAGATAGCAAGGTGATGCAATAGATTACAAAGTACAGATGGTAATGAGACAGCATTTAATGAAACCAGTGAAACCCTCCCCTTTGGCTTCTATTTATTGGGTTAATCAATGTCCCAGAAAGTAGCATGCATCTTGGGCAGCCCTGCTACCACTCTGCCCCAGAGGTATGTAACGCTAATGATTATAGATGACATGGATGTGTAATACGCAAAGAAGCTGGTGATATAAGCCCTAAATCTAGAAAGAAGAAATCAATGTGATTAGCTAAGATAAAATTAATTTGTCAACATCTCTGTTGTCTTAACTGCCCCCCGTTCATCTCAGAAAAAGCCTCAGGATTTCCTACACCTTTAATTCTCTTTTACTGTTAATCAGGAAGTGGTGTAGATATTAAGTAGTCTTATGAACAGAATGTGGAGGGTCTAGAAAATGCTACTGGTCTCCAAGTATCCATAAGACATGTACTTGAAAAGAATGGCAATACTGCCAACCGACATCTGACTGCGGTCCCAGCACTATATATATATATATATATATATATATATATATATATATATATATATATATATGTGTGTGTGTGTGTGTGTGTGTGTGTGTGTGTGTGTACACACACACACACTATATACACTACATCTACCACTCTCAATGGAAAATCTCTCTGATAACAAATCGGCAGTTCCTTTATTTAAAGGATAAAAGACTTACATAATTAAAGAATAAAAGATTTAAATAATTATTTTAAATAAATTTGTAGATATGCTTTCCCCCAAATTAAGATATAATAAACTTATAGCAATAATGAAGAAAACTCAGGCACTTCCTTCCTGTTTCTTTCTGTCCCTCCCTCCCTCCAGTTCTCCCTTCCTTCCTCTGTTGCCTCTTTGCCTCCTTCGTTTCCTCTTCTTTTCCATCTTTTCTCAGTTCCTTCCTATTTCCTTTCTTTCCTCTCTTACTTCTCTCCTTCCTTTACTCTTTGCTTCCATACTTATTCCCCCTCCTTCCCTTCCTCTCTCCAGTCTTCTCTTACATTATTTTCTCCTCTAACTTCCCTCTTTCACAGGCCCTCGAGGCTACACAATTACCTGAGGTTTTCTGAGTTTCTCAGGCCCATCTAAAACAAAGTGTTATGAAATGAGATGATGAGCATTGACCTCTAAACACTGAGCTTCAGCTTTGCCATGGTTTTGTCAAAATGGCTGAGTCCTAACATCTGGGAAATACAAGCAGTTTGCTGGATCCTGAAGACTTGCAAACTATTTTTATTATGATATTTCTGGAAGTACTTGCTGCATGCATATTCATGGCCCTGAAAAGCTTCCCATTTCTATAGATTCCCTCCTCATTTGCAGGTGTGATTGTGGATTCATGAATACAGCTAATCACGCCTAATGTGTCCCACACTCCAGCCACTGCCTGGATATTTTACTTGATTTTGTGATAAAACAGAGTCCTGAATAAAGCTGACTGTCTTATGCATTCTAGCATAGCCTTCAGAAATAGTGGGAGCTGCTTGCTCATAAAGTTTGTCTGGTTTGACATTGATACTTTAAGGTGATTATGGGGAACCCTCAAGCCTATTCTCACTGCTCCAAACCACCCTTTTCCCTGAATGCCATATGCGAGTGGCAAGATTCTAAACTAAACTCTCACATCTCCTCTTTGTACTTTTTATAAATGATGTAGTCACATGCTCACAGTCTAAAACTGGTATTATTGGTATTAATAAAATGAACATTTGATCTTTACCCGATAAAATAAGATCCTGACACTGTTTCTGTGATTTGTAATCAAGGCCATTTTGTAAAATGCCTCTCTCTTTTATATTTCAGGAATTCATTTCTTTTTTTTTTAAAGAAGAAATAGAAATGTGCCATTCTTGTTGTTTGTTGGTAAAATGTATCTCAGCTAAGGCATGGTACATAGATCAAAGCTCCTCCTTTATTCATGTCTCACAATAGGTCTTAGAATGGTCAGCACCCTAGATATAAATGTGTTCCTGAAGTATAGAAGTGGAGGCATCAGTGTGAGAGGAAAATGCAAGAGTTTCCATGATTTCATGACCTTCTCTCAACATCTGTGATTTTAGCACCCTGACTCTGTATGATGCAGGAGATCACATTAAGTGACTCCTGACAGAAGGGTCCACAGTCATGATCTCTGGTTTATTAAACAGCTCTAGGCAAAGCTGTCAGCTGGCCCCAGTAGATCTAGTTATTCATTCTTCAACTGGGGCTTCTTAACTTGCCTGTTTTGGTTGGTAACTCAACTTGGCTTCCAACCCTTTTTCTTTTCTTTTCTTTTTTTGGTAAGTATCTTGAGCACGTCACAGTTATCTATGTTGTCCCCAACACTGTTGTTTCAGTACCTGTATAATATCATATCTGCCTCATTTAGGGCACCGATTCTCTTCTTTTCCTCCAGATTGCTGCTGTATTTGTACCGATGAGCAAACCAGAACACAGGGTTAACACTGCATCTGTGCCACGCAGCACAAAAACGATGAGTCAGCACTTAGGCGCCATGGGGCAGGTGATGTTACTTTACACGCAGAAGAGAGTGCTCAGAAAGACGGCCCAGCCAATCAAGGGCCCAGAGCAGTTAGGGCCCAGGACACAGCAGTGTCTCACATCACATCACTCTTCTACTTCTCGGATTCCAGGAGTACTGAAGAGGACCCCTCATCTCTAGGAATTTATTTTGTATATTGCCTTTTCACGTTTACCTTTTATGTGTGTATGTGAATGTGTATGTGAGTGTGTATGTGAGTGTGTGTGTGTGTGTGTGTGTGTGTGTGTGTGTGTAGGTCAGAGGAAAGCCTGTAAGAACTGATTCTCTACTTCCTATATGTGGGCCCAAGGAATGGATCTCAAGTTAACAGGTGTGGTAATAAGAGCCTTTGCCCAGTGAGCCATCCTTGCATGATCTATTTAGTTATTCATAAACTAAAAGATCAATTTTAAAATACATGAGTACAAGACAATAAAGGAATTTATGTGGTTTGTCCTACAGCTTTTGCAGATAATTTTTCCCCTTTTCCCCTCAGTTCTATGTGAAATGAGTAAGAATTACAATGGTTTGGACAACGAAAAGCTGGAAATAATCACTATAAACAAAATCATTTCGTACTATGAAGAGATCCTTCATGACTTATCTCAGACCTGCTAACATGGGGGCTTCTTCAAGGAGAAGCAGCAATGAGGGGACACCCTCTTTCTCTGTTCATTGCTCGGCTCTGAGCCTTTGAGGGGGCTGCAACAGTTGCAGACTCTGCAATGTCACAATGACATGTTGACTTTAAACTTCAGGCAATCCTTAGGGATATCTCAACTTCTTTTTGCTTTGTGTTGAAAAGAATAATTTCTGACTTTGAGAGTTTGGTGCTCTGGCAAAATGTGTCACTATGATGGCCAACTGACAGAATATAAGAAGGAAAATTCTTTCAAGTATGCCTATTAGTAGATAGAGATACCAAGGTGTGAGTTCGGATGTGAAAAACTGGGTGACTGGGCACAAATCATTCTTCTGTGTCTATAGGAAACTAACCTGAGTTTAGGAAAGTTTCCTGAGTTCTATTTCTCCCAATTTCTAGAAATTTAAAGAGAAGAAAGAGAAAGTCTACCCTGTGTGTTTGCTTTGAAACTTGAATGGATAGATGCTTGGAGCTTTCTAAATATTATGATCTAGCATGTAGGGAGAGCTTTGTTATCCTATGTCACTGACAAAATTGGTGTCTATCTGCTTGCTTCCTGTATTTCTTATACAAAGATAAGACATGTACAGAATTGATATATTTGAGAAACTGATGTGGGAGGTCCTTCTGTATATTGTGTTGCTTTTATTGGTTGATGAATAAAGCTGTTTTGGCCAATGGCTTAGCAGAGTAAAGCCAGCCGAGAAATCAGAACAGAGATATATAGAGCTGCAAACAGTCTCTGAGTAGTTGATAGGGTTTTTTTTTTCAAGTGTTTATTTGGATTTCTGGTCATAACGTTATAAGAAGGTGCACCATTTCAGCTAGCCAAGTAGAAAACATCTTGACCCAAAACTGGTCTTAAAGTAGCTAGCACTATCAACATCATGACGTCATTTTAACCCGATGGAGTTGTTGTTGTGGGGCTCCATCAAAAGTTAGCTGAATTGTTGTTGGTGTAATAATCTCTACTGACCAGCAAGTGTCATGCTTGTGGCCACGAGTCTGAGAAACTTGACCAGCAGTGGCATAAACAGTCTTGCTTGGTTTGTGCATTGGGGCCTGCTTAAATACTGACAAATATGATTTGTTTGACAAATTAAGTGCAATTATTAATAACAATTAAAGCAATTCTGTACAAGGGGAGAGTTTTTTGGTGGCCAGAATATTAAGAAACCCAAAGTTTGCCAGTAGCCGTAAGCTGCAAACGGGGCATGTATGCAGCCTGAGCACTTGTGGCAGGGGCATCACAGTGGGAAAAAATGCCTGGTCAGCTGGAGAGCTTGCAGAAGCATGCTTGGGTGGGAATCCAGGAGCGGGAAGTGACAAACTAGTCCTAGTAGGTGCGGGCTCATACCCACATTGGGGGGCACATGTAGGTGAAAGTGAATAAAGTAGACCCACACTAGCTCAGAACTGAATATAATAAAGGGTTATTTATTTAGGGGGAACTCGCAGATCACAGTCCTCTTCACGAATGGGTAACAGGAACCAAATCAAAACAGTCTTTCAAATTTCCTACACCATGGAAAAGCCTGCCCCAACATTACAGAAGAACTTTGGGTTACTGTCCAGATAGCAAGATGTCTTTATCAATTTTAGAGTTTTGGAAGTTGTTTATAATGTACTTTCTGTTTATTTAGATAATATTATATTCTTCTGGGGTCCTTGGTGGTGTTGAAAGCAGATAGTTATAGTTTTCCTTTGTTATGATAAAAGATAAATTAGATATGAAACCTTAGACCCACAGAGAAATATTGTACTGTACTTCTTGTTTGATACCTATTTTGTTATATGTAATTTTATTATGCTAAAGTTAAAACCTTCCTTTTTAATTAGACATAAAAAGGGAGATGATATGAGACGCCCTTCTGTTTATGTGTTACTTTTATTGATTGTTGAATAAAGCTGTTTCAGCCAATGGCTTAGGAAAGTACAGCCAGATTGGAAATCTGAACAACGATATATAGAGAGAGTAGATGGAGTCGAGGAGATGCCATGAAGCTGCTGAAGTAGAAAGATGCCAGTATATTACCCAGTAAGCCACAATCTCACAGATCAACCGAAATGGTTAATTTAACATATAAGAGCTAGCTAGGAGTATGCCTAAGCCATTGGCTAAGCAGAGCTGTAATTAATATAGTTTTTGTATGAGTATTAGTTTCTGGGCAGCTGGGAAACCATCATGCAGTTTACAGGAAACAGAACTATAAACATTTGGGCATTCCTCCACAGCACTCATCATCTGCCATAACTCTCAGTGTTTATCCTGTGGTCTGAACATGATAGACATAGACTGTGGTGTAAAAACCCAGTTGGTGTAGAGGCTGATAAAGATTCACCTCTCTCTGCTGTGTGAAGAGTGAAGTAATGGCTGTGTTAAACTAAAACAGAACTGCTCACAGTCGTAGAAACACAGCAGGTCAGGGCAAGAGGAAATTTATTCAACCAAAAAGTCATAGCTCCAAAAAGAAGAGCTTATCACCCCAGAAAAAAATATAATCAAATATATGGAAGCTGCATATTTTTCACTACTTATTCAAGTTTTCCAAAGGCTGTGAAAATGAAATGTAATAGAGCTGATCTCCAAAGTATCTGTAGTTAACTTTTATCTTAATCTTTTACATTTCTGACTAAATTGGATGTGCCCTTCCTTTAAACATAAACAAATGTCAAGTTGTTGAAAAAAATCAACAAAAAAGAAGCAATCAAGTTAATGGATGAAATGTAAAGAAACAAGATTGTGAGCCAGGTAATGTAAACATTTAAAAATTCACATTATAATACTTTCTATAAAATATAAATAAAAATCTACAGAAGAAGTTGTAAGCTGTTGACTTCTTTATTCTTTCATTAGGTTCTTTGCTCCATATCTCCCTCCCTTGATCAGGTACAATAATGGACCCAAAAGCTGTCTACATTCTGCTGAAACCTATAGATATTTTACACTACATGGCTAAGGGAGTCTGCTCATGTGGCTCACTGAAGGATCTTCTGTTTCTCCAGAGTAATCTGTGTGGGCCTTGGGTAATTACAGAGAATGTGGCAAAGGAAAATCTGGAGAGCCATAGAGGGGAGAAGTTGGGGCAGAAGAGGACAAAGCCTGAGCGACGATGGCCAGGTAGCTCAGAAGCAGAACCCTGGTTCACTTGTCACGTGTTAGTAGATCATACTTGATGCCTCCACGAGGCGAGAAAAGGAGAAGGGAAGGTCAATCCAGAATGGAATAGGTGAAGAAGTCTGAAAGTAATTAAGAATGAAATGTATATACAAAATAGAACATCTTCTCAAGCTAGAGATTTCTATACAATCCAGTGTCAACAGTATAAAATAATTTCCAACCTTCACCAAAAATCTGATCATTGTAAAAATTAGTTAGTAACTAAGATGCTAATATTGTCATGAAACAGTCTTAGAGAATGAGTGTCATATTTATTGTATGTCATATTTTAATAAGAAGATTTTAGTGTGCATACCCAGGGAAGCCAAAATAGGTCATTGGATCCCCAGAGCTAAGGTTACTGGAGTGTGGGAGCTGCTTGATGTTGGTGCTGGGAATTGAACTCTGTTCCTCTTGAAAAGCAATGTGTCTTTAATCGCTGAGTGATCTCTTCAGTCCTTGAACAATCCTTTTCATAAGGACATGAAACACAGAGCTTTCTCTGTTATATCTATGACAGCCACTAAAGAAACATGAACTAGCCCTCTGGGTAATCCTATCACCTTTTGTGACCCTAAATCAAATGACAGTTGAAACTTTTGCTTTTTATTTTAAACATGATTTTATTATAAATTTCCATATCCACTTTTTGTCTTTTTTTTTTTAATTGAGAGAAAGTTAATCCATAGCTTTGGACCCAGACCCTGTCCTGGAACTAATTCTTGTAAACCAGGCTGGACTCAAACTCACAGAGATTCGTCTGCCTCTCTCTCCCTAGTGCTGGGATTACAGGCGTGTGCCACCACCACTGGGCTCCAAAACCATTTTTAAATCATGATCTGGGGAAGAGTCTGTTAAGAGCAATTCAAAAGATTTACTGACCACCTAATCTCACAAAAAAGAATCTGTGTTTAACATGTAGTACTAACCAAATCACTCATCTGCGACAGCAAACTGATGCACAGAGCAGAGAATCCGGAGGGCTGACAGAGAGATACACTGAATGCCTGGCTGCCTCACCAGTGCTCCATCGAATCTTCCAGAAAACTGTTGTCTGTGATAACCAGCAAGATCTGCTACGATCAAAAGTCTTTGGACTGACATCAAAAGCTACCGCTGTTGTTAGTCAGCTGGGGATAGCAGGGAATACGCCTTCAGTACCCACAGCATTCTGCTTCCAGAAAATTTCAGGCAAGAGCCGAGAACTCTTTGAACCCGCCTTTTACTGCCTGACTTCTCCAAGGGAGAATTGTAATTTGAGACATGGCTTCCTTTTGATACTGTGTCAGAAGGTAGAAGGTGGAAAATGGTCCTGTATGCTCCTTAGTTTGTAATGAGGATAAAAATCTTAGCTTCACTTTCCTGAAAACAACCTATGTACAATTGAACCATCCCATTTCTCCGATTTCAAATAGGATACCCCTCTTTCCATAGGCACTGGGGTAAGGTCAGGGTATTTTTATAAGTTTGTAACAAGGATTCTTTTTCTCTTATTACTTAGATTTAAGCTTTTTAAATTCTACCAAGAAACCCAACAATATGTCCAGTTTGTACCATTTAGTTGTGTGCTAGAAAATATGTGGCCCTGGAAATATGAACAGCTTTTCACGATCTAAAGCTCGCAAAGTCACACATGAGAGGTTCCCAAAGTGTCGTAGGAACTTTGTGACTCTAAGCCCTTTGCATTGAGTTTAACTCTTTTATCTTTGGTGTTGGGTTTGCACTGTCTGCTAGAATTGTTCCCTGAGCATGCTAACAAAGATTAAATTGATAAACACAGCTTTGCAATTTAAATACAATATTGTGGATCAGAAATATGACCATTAAAATTTATGAAAAGTATGTAGAGTCTTCACATGAATTAGTCTGTGTCTTCTGTCTTCTAATTTGTATACCCCAAAAGTTTTTGCAGTTTATATAGCTAATTGGTAGTGTGGCTTGATTTTTTTTTACTTAACTAATTAATTAACTGACAGGCTATCCCAAATCCTAGGCTGACTTCAATATCACTTTATTGTCATGGATGGTCTTGAACTTCTGATCCTCCTGCCTTACCTCCCCAACACTGGGATTACAGGCATGTACCTGCTGTGCCATGCTTGACACTGAACCTAGGGCTTCCTATAACTAATCAGGCTCTCTGTTGAGTTACAGCCCACCTCTTGTTACTGTTTTCCCATTTGCTATATAGTTCAGGGTATTTTCAAATCAACAATTCTCCTGCCTCTTGATTGTAGGAATTACAGGTCTGCATGTACAACCATCAGGTCTTGGTTTTTAAATAATTCCTCATACATATCTCTGGACTTCAAAAATTCTGTAAACATCCGGAGTGCATTTAGAAAGACCTTCACACCAAGCTTCAGCAGTCTTGGTATTTTAATATCTTATGCCCTAGAGAGGATCATGATAAATATATGGATCATGAACTATTTGTATAGTATTTATCATGCTCTACTCATTCCAATAATGCAGACACAAAATTGGTAGAAAAAATATAGTATGTTTATATAGACACACAGTGCAATTTAGTACATAAACACAAGAAATTAAAATTAGTATTTGAGTTCCAGATTCCCTGAATTCATTTCATTGTTAAGGCAAACACATTAATGCAGCCCATTAGAGAGGAAGGAGATGAGTCACTAAAGTCCCCCTCATTCATAGGCAGTCCACTGCTCTGAGTCAGGCAGCTTCGTGTTTTTCCCCTGCTTAAGTAAATGTAGGGGTTTTCATTTTTTCTCTATAATGAAAACACATTCTGTTCTGGTTTCCTAATTGTACATTACACTCTGAAATTTCTATTTGGTCCTTTGGGTAGTAATTGGCATTCGTCTTTCATGTCCTGCCTGTGTCCTTTTCTCTCTGTGTATTACATTTGGTTATGAAAAGCACAATTGGCTTCTTAATCAATATTCATATTTTTGCTTAATAAATCTGGGTGACTACTAATTTGCATGTAACATGTAGATCTGTTATTACAAATACACAGTTATAGTCTTCTTTGTCTCCAGAATGAGCACAAATGGCTTCCCAAAATTCCCTGGGAGAAATTATAGTGACTGTGGCTACAACAACAGGGAAGACAGGTGTCATCTAAATCTGGAAAGAGAACAGAATGAAATCTTTATCTTTAGCTACTGTATAATTTGCCAACAAGATAATTTTCTTCTTGCCCAGATGGAATACCTCTGCACTGGAAATCTGCAGACTTTAGAAATAAGATCAAGATCATTAAGCCTACAAAAAATATGGATTTTTGTATTGAAGACAGCGAACATTAGACACTATAGGAACCACTGAGAGTCTAATTGTCAAGTAAAACATAATATACATGATATGTATACTTTAAATTTGAAGTAATTATTTCTTAGAATCTAATGTTTTCTTGCATGTAATACTTAAGATACAGTAGACAATAGTAAACTTGTAAGAAAAGCATAACACAAACACAAAGTACAATAGGAAAGTGCTGAAATGTTAGAGATTAACAACTAATACAAAATATTACCAACTTGGATTCTAGTAAAGCCTAAATTACATGTAGAGAAATGTCACTGAGTAACCAAAATTCAAAATTTTCTCTGTTCCATAAAATAAAATATGCTATATTCATTATTTAATGTTGTATAGCTATTCCCCTATGTAAGCTACAATATAATTTTGAAGTTGCATGTGTATGATTTAATGCAATTCTCATCAAAATTTTTACATAATAATTCATTGAAATTGAAAAGCAACTTTCAACTTCAAATGGAAACAAATTAAACCAAGGATAGCTAACTGAAACGGTCCTGAATAATAAAAGAACTGCAGGAAGTTTCACAATCCTCAATTTCAGGTTGTAATGAAGAGCTATACCAAGACAAACAACATGGTATCAGCATAGAAACAGTCACACAGATCCATGGAATCAAACTGAAGCCTCAGGCATAAGTCCATATACCTACAGACATCTGATAAAGAAGCCAACAAAACACATTGAAAAAAAATTGGCAACATCTTCAACGAATGGTCCTGGTCCTGTATGAATGAAAGAAAAGAACGAATATAGAACCATACTTTTCACCCTACACAAAACTCAACTGCATATGTATCAAAGATCTCAACATAAGACTAGATACATTCAGTCTGATAGAAGAGAAGGTGTGAGTAGCCTTGAACCCATTGGCAAGAGAAAGACTTTCTGAAAGGAACACTGATAGCACAGCACTAAGATCAACAAGTTATACGTGGGACTTCATAAAGCTGAAAACTTTCTGTATGACAAAGGATGCCATCTTTCAAGCAAAACGACAGCCCTACAGAATTGGGCAAAATATTCACTGAATATGCATCTGACAAGTATTGAAATCACATTTTTATGAAAAGACATTGAGCATCAAGCAAGTATAATTTTAAACAAAAACCCATGGATCACAAACATGCAATGTCATACACTTATCTCGCATCTGTATAAAAGGTAGCCAAAGTGCTAAATTTTGGTCCCCATCACTATAGGGAAAGCAGACAGCGCATTCCGCAGCACGAAAGTTTTATAGATTATCTGCTGGTAATATTTTCAAGGCAGATGCATGCATTTAACATTAGTATTTTTAGATCTTTATTTTATTATTCCAGAATAGCAGCTAAGGTCATCATAATGATGGAACATTGTCTGCCAGGCAGGGCTGAGGCAGCGAGGCTGATGGTCATCACTTACAATGCTATCCACTCCCCTTCTCAGCCCTGTTTCTCAGCTTCTTTCCATGAGGCAAGGAGCAACATTCTATTTCATAATAATATCCACATACATTTTACAGTCCTAAGGTGAATATTAAATAAGATCTGAAACCAAGATCTTATTTCTTTTAAGAAGACATATTTAAATAAAATCAAGTTGCCAAGAAATTCTGGGGAGGTTATGTTTATAGACTATATTGAATGACAGAGAAGCTAGGAGAAATATCTGGCTGTAATCCTGACATCACTGTCAGGTACAGAGATAGACGTGACTTTCCTAAAGCTGACACAGATTTGATTCAGGATGGTCGTTAACACTGTTTGAAGAAAACATTCCTAACAGGATTCATAACTGTCTGCTAATCTTAATGTGGACTATTTTGATCTATTTGAAATAGTAAAGGTAACCATAAAAATACTTTCTCTAAAAATATTTAAAACTATAATAAAAGAATCTATTATCTAGATTTTAATCTGCCCAATCAAAATGCAGTAAACACCTGCAAACTAAAAACACCTTGTTCTGAATGTTGAGAACACCTGAAGAGAAACATTACAATACCTGTCTTTCGAGTCCTCTGATAGAAACCTGTGGAAAACAATAGCACAGAATTTATTATCATAAAACATTATTATGACAATAATTTCATACATATGCATTTTTATTATTAAATTCCATGACAGAAAAGTTATTTGTGCCTGGGTATGTTGGCCCTACATGGTAGCAAGAAGAAGCGGGAACTCAAGAAGAACCTGCATGAATTAACAAAAAGACTGCTCTCAACAAAAGAGAGGGAGGAAAGAGGAGTTTCCATGAAGTAAATCTAATTAAGAACCAGTCTTGATTTTTAAATTATACTGAGCCAAACACAGTCTGTTTCTGGGATTAAGAGGAGACCAATGGCTTCAGCCTGGTATGACCAGTTCAGTAACTGACTATTGTATACTGGCATTATGTTATATCGGTGGCCAATTACTACTTCTTGAATGTAAATCATTGATTTATATCACATCATTGATTACAGAACAATTAACTGATTTAGAAAAAGCAAATAAATCTGAATGCATTTTAAATAACAAACAAAAGTTTAAGAACAAGAAAATAAATTACTTTCTTAGTCATACAGTATCTTCATTCTAGTCTGTCATTAAAGTCTGACATACGTATCAAAAAGAAATACTTCAGCTGGGGAAATATCTCAGTGAGAAAAGTACTGGCTTCATGGAGATCTGAGTTCAGAATCCCAGTGCCACTGTAAAAGCTGTAAGACCAGCAGTGGGGCGGAGTATACGCATATGCAGGCAACACACAGACATACTTACAATATACACAGTGTAACCTTAATTATTGTATTTAGATGGCCATGTTCAGAAGATGCCAAGACCTTTATATATCTTAGTTAACACTGTGGTAAAGAAGAGTTATGTCACTTGGGCAAGAAAACTTTGGTTAGAGTCCTCCTCATGTTCCCAAACCTGCATGTTAGCAAATTTATCTTTGGAAGTGCAGCGGGTGACTAAGATCTGTGTTATTACATGTAGAAGATGATGCACCCTCCACATAGCCTTCTGGAAGAACATTAGCCACGGCAGCATAAAATCAAAGGTTTATAGCAGAATTTAGAGGAGATTTGCCAGGCAGTGGTGGTGCGCACCTTTAATCCCAGCACTTGGGAGGTAGAGGCAGGTGGATCTCTGTGAGTTCCAGGCCAACCTGGAGAGTGAGTCCCAGGACAGGCTCCAAAGCTACACAGAGAAACCTTCTGTCTGTCTGTCTGTCTGTCTGTCTGTCTGTCTCTCTCTCTCTCTCAAAAAAAAGGGGGGGGGGATTTTTAGTGCTAGGAGGGAATTGTAGATTTGAAAGTTGTTTTACAGAACATGGGTGTCTCTTTGATACCTGAATTGAACCAATGGTTAGAGTTTCAAATTTTGTTTTTGAGCGATTTTGCTCTAGTGTTATTTATTTATAAGCAAATATTCTAAGCTGTAGGGCAGAACTATTAATACATAAAATAGAGTTTGTTTTCCATCTCCCACAGTTTGCCCAGATTTAGATTATATTCAGGGATGGTCATGTCCTCTGCATTTATAGCCTGTGTTTTGGGATTGATGGGACAGGTAACAGTCCATCTCATGAACCTGTAAGAGAAAGAGAGTTAAGAATTTAGACACTGAATGTGTCAGAGTATGTCTCTCAAACTTTAATGTTCCCTGAAAGCTACCTTACCAAACTTTACTCCCATTGCTGTTTGCACCTGGTTGGCAGATTCTGAATAGATTTGTGGATTTATTTGCCAGGCATTTTTAAGGTCATATTTTTAAGAAAATCTATCTCAATCATAAAAGTACTTTCTGGAAACTTATGTTAACAAGTAAAGTTTGGTTCAGCTATGGGGCACACACTTTTAATCCCAGTATTGGGGAGGCAGAGGGAGGCTGATCTCTGTGAGTTCAAGGCAAGCCTGGTTTACAGAGTTCATTGCAGGACAGCCTGGGCTAATGGAGAAACCCTGTCCCTATCTTGAAAAAAAAGTTCAAAAGCTTGACAATATCTCCTTGTCATTTTAATTTAGCAAACACAAGAGCACTTTACAAAGTGCACCACACCAAAAAGCTTGACAATATCTCCTTGTCATCTGAAGTTAGCAAACACAAGAGCACTTTACAAAGTGCACCACACCAAAAGGTCGGCATGGCGTTGTGCATTGTATAAATAATTTATAAAACGTGAACACTAGGGGATAAAGTTTTTTTTAAAGAAAATTAAGATCATGAGCTAATTTCCAAGCAAATCTTTAGTTTACTTTTATATTAATTGTTGCATTTATTGGCCAAATGAATTCACAGTGAGTCTGTGAAATGTTTCTAAGTCTGATTATAATAATTAAATGACAGTTAATTAAAGCACCTCTCAGGAGCTTTGCTGCTTCACAGTGACTGGTTACTTTGTTCTGCTGTATATTGTCCTATTCATGACCTCAGGCATAGGAGGAGCAGCCCTGGGTTCTGAATTTTAATATGATCTTCACAGCTTCCATTGAAACCTGTTAACTAGTGAAGGCACAGTAGCTAACATGGTTTCTGCGTCCAACACTAAGTTCCAAGTCTGAGTTTTCTTTTCCAAAATGATAATCAACCAAGCCTTGAAGTGAGTCCCCTCATATGCACTAGACGCTCACCTCAAACTCATTTTTTTATTATGAGTTCCTTTGTGGTCTCCTGTTGCTGCTGTATTTCTTTTCCTTTGCTGAATCATTCTACATCTAAAATGAAGTCTGGGAAGTGTTTGGTACATTTCCAGGTACCTGGATGTCTCTTCTTTTATGTAGAATAATTTCTGATCTCTAGAATTGCATTGTGTGTGTGTATATTTATGTGTTAATACATATAGAATATATAAAACATGTAATTCATATCATATATTATATAATAATATAGAAAAAACATATTCCAATATATACTATATGTATTATTGTGTAGATTTTTATATATTATACTTTATAGACATACTCGTGGCAGTGTTGGTAATGATGTGTCTATCATTGTGAATATTCAGTAGACATGTATAATTAGTTGGGAGAAAACTCTTTTTTTTTTTTTTTGGTTTTTTTTCGAGACAGGGTTTCTCTGTGGTTTTGGTTCCTGTCCTGGAACTAGCTCTTGTAGACCAGGCTGGTCTCGAACTCACAGAGATCCGCCTGCCTCTGCCTCCCGAGTGCTGGGATTAAAGGCGTGCGCCACCATCTCCCAGCTAAGAAAACTCTTTAGATGAAGGACAAAGTCCAACATTCACCTCTCATGAAGTGCAAATAAGTATCATCAAACCTATTTAAGACACGTCTGTCCCTAAATATGGGAGTCCTTTAAGCAAGCCATGGCAGGATCTTTGTATAAAATATTGTTCTGTATCCTATACTTAAAATCAGGGATTGGAGATTGCAGTGTGATATCAGAGCCATGAGGCACAGTGGAAAAGAAAGTAGAAAAGCAGAAAACTTCAGTCTCCCAGTGCCAGAATACAACAATGTCTACCTGTTTGTTTGACTTAATCCAGAGAGAAAAGGGAGATGGAGAAAGAAAAGAATGCTTTGGTCGTCACCCAGGACAAAATAAAAACAAGAGAGGCCAATCTGGGATTATGCTTGGGGTCTCCTGCTTGTGCTTTTTTTCCCTTTGGCCTCAGCAAGGCAGCTACACACAGAGTCCTGCTGAGATGCCAGAGCGGCCTAGAGGGAGAAACAGCACATAGAGCCACTTGAAACTGCAGACTGGAATCCAGACCACACTGTCCTGCCCCCTCTCTGTGCAGACAGGGATCTATTGCTTGTTTCTGCTTGTATCTTATATTGAGTTCATTGTTCCATCTTCCCTCTCCATTTGCCTTTGGGTAAAGCTTTGTAGCCTAAACGAAGAAATCTCAGTTATTACTTCCAATGTACTTCGTCAAAAAATACTAGTAAGAAGGAGCAAATATTATATCTTTACTATGTCTTTATTAACCCTGAGTAATCAAACAATTATCATTTCAATATTCTTAATCTGTAGTATAAATACATACGTGTTTGGAGTTAAATATAGATCAGTATACTCAGCTCATAAACGTGAGGCATAGACAAAAGTGCATTTCTTTCACTGGCCTTGAGTTAGCAATTGCAAACAAAGCATAAAAGAAGTTTGCAAAACTCTCCCAGCAACTTACTCTGCTCTACTGATAGAACCTACAGACTAGGAAGAAAACATTCCAAACAAAACTTAGCAAGCGATTCTGTTAGTATTTTTATATAACACATTAGCATTTTATTCATTTATATATTATTTTATCAGTTCTTTGAGACGTTTGTAAAAAAGTCTGTATTTTGACTCTTTTTGCCACTCTTCCCCTAATTCCTCACAGATCAGTATCACCATCTCTCCACACCTAGTTCTTTGTCTTGTTCTTTATTTTTTTAAATTTTAAAATTTATCAAGAATGTTGCCCTCATATTTGCTGGTGCAGGGCCTTCCACTGAAGTTTGGTTGAACTAGCAGGGCCATATCTTTGAAGGAAACTGACGGTTCATCTCAAGCTCCTCAGCTAGGTGTAGGACTTCATATCCATGTCTCTTCTCCATGCTGGTATTTGTCCGGCTTAAGCTCACACAGGTCCTGTGCATGCTGTCACCACCGCAGTGGCTTCATAGCCTCCCTGCTGTGTCTAGAAAGCACTGCTTTGTTGTAGTCATCCACAACTCTTGACTCTTGCAAACTTTCAACCTCCCCTTCCTCAGTGATCCCTGAATCTTGAAATGATGGTTTATACCAACTCATGAGAGGTCAAAGAACTCTCTTACTCGATTACTTTTAAATTAATGAGTGAAGACCCATTGAAAACAATACCATCAATCCAATTCCATTTGACACATAGAAATACAAAAAAAAAAATGTTTGTGAGATAGTAACACCAAAACCTGCTGGATTTTATGAGCATTTTAAACATTTGTTCAGAGATAATGTACCCAAAAACTTTAGAAGAATTTTTTGAAGTCTGCTTTCTTTTCCTTAAATATTTCTTATTCATCTGTTTATCTAATATCCCAGCTACAGCCTCCTTGAGAAGAATTTTAAGAATTTTAATTTTTAAATTTAAAAATTTTAAGAATTTTAATTAAAAAACTCTGTTAAAAATCCTCTAGCAAATAGTCAATTTATTTTAATATTCTAGGGCAAACTTTCCCTAGTACCTGATCCTCTTTTATTTATTAATAGAAATCATCTATTTGATTATCTGTGAGAGAGTACTTACCTACCTGGGAAGATACTGCTTACAGACAAACTGCAGAGAGAGTAATGAGATGCCCCAGTGCATCTGTGGAGTACCTACAGCTTGGTAAATTCTCTGGAGATGATGCATGGGTGCTCATTGACGTGAACATAGATGGAACTGAATGAGACCGAACATATTCTGGGGCACGTGTTGTGTTTAAAACAGAGGGAGAATATATGCAAGTTTCTCAACATATGAAGGATTAGCAATTGAAGCAACTGAGACAGGATAATGCCACTGTAATAGAGACCGCATATCTTCAGCAAGCATTTACGACATTGCTATGCTGATGTTTAAGGCAATGTATCTGCAACTCAATCGGAGGAGTCCAGGCACATAGAACTTACACACTCTGCAGGAAGAGCAAGAGGCAATTAAAACTGTGTGAGAAAAGAAATTTGAAGAATAGTCAAATGTACTGAAACAGAGGAAGGAAGTCAGCATAGGGCAGACAGTTGTTGTAGAAAAGAAGTTTCCAGTTTTCACTGTTCCTGACACATAGGGGCGACATAAGGATTGTTTCTTGCCAATAAAACTTACAAAAAGAAAATTGTTACAAAATACAGATTCTTGTTATATGTTTTCATACAAGGTGCATAATTCAAGTTGTTGCTAAATTCTAATCATAATGTATAATGAATGTTCTCTATCGGTGTGGTTTATGATGCCTTGAAAAGCTATTGGAAAGGTAGTAGTTGAAAGATAATGGAAAGAAACAATGGGTAAACCACACAAATAACAAGACCACTACAAAGAGCAGCTCAGGAAGAAGTAGAAATGAGCACGGAGACCTTGAGCCAAGAGGTTGGGTCCAAACACAGCAAGGAGGCTAGGTATAGAGCACAAGGGTTGATAAAGAGATGTTCTAAAGACAGAGACAATTTTAACCAAGTACATATATTCTTAGAGCCTCATAAGTAACTTGAGAGGGAAGGTTTTCGGGAAGTAGAAGCAGGGAGTAAGTATTTATTGGGTTAGAATGAACATCTAGGAGAATTTAATTGGGAAATGGAAAAGATCTAATTTTTGAATATTCTTGCATGTTGTAAACAGAACTCCCTGCAAGGTAGAGTAAGATGTGAAAACACTGAAATCATTTGGAATTCTTTTAGAAGGGAAACAAGGAATTTAATGAAAAGTGATCTCTAGGGGTTTGGACTGGCGATTGAAATACTAACAGTGATTAAAAACTGCCAAACTAATGGAGGCCAAGTACTCTACACAGAAATCCAATACAGAAATGCAGGAAGCATAGAAAAACAAGACGATATAACTTTTTTTAAATTTACTAATGCAGTGGTGATGGATGACAGAATAGAGAACTGGATTAAATCCCAGACAAAGAACTAAAGAATGATCATAAGAATACTTAATGATGAAAAAAAAAAGAATACTTAATGTAATTGAAGAGAACACAAACTCCTTAATGACCTCAAAGAAAATAGATACAAACATCTAAATGAAAAAAAAAAAGGAAGTCAGTGTAGGAAATGGGAGATGAATTACAGAAATAATAATGAAGGGAAAAATATTTTAGAATTGAAAAATCTATTTATCCAATAAAGAAACACCCTCATTGGAAAGCATCACCCATAAACTAAACAAAGGGAATGTAAAACGTCAGAGGCTAGAGATGGACTATATGAATTATTAATTTAGAGCTGTCTTATCTAAGTTTTAAAATAACCTTTATTCTAAAGCCCTTGAAAAAAATGACTCAATGATATTCACCAGATCCAGATTATACTTCTCAGTTAATTTCTATGCAGCAAAAATACCTGTCCTGAACCTGTGAATTTTATTCTTGCACTATCAAATACATCTTTATGCCTTTATCTACCACCTACAATGGAAAGTCATCACAGAGTTAGAACTAAGTAAAGAATCAGCTTTATATCCTCCTTCATAAAATGTGTAGGTTACTTGCTTGCTTGTCCTTCCTAGTATTTAGCCTCTCTTGTTCTCTTCCTCCACTCACATGCACATTTGCTTACTGTTGTACATATATTATTGGTCAGGTTCAGCATATGAGAGAGATGATCTTTTTTCTGAGTTTGTATAACCTTACTTAACATTATACATTATAAATCTGTCCATTTCCTGCAAATTGTATATATGTACATTATATATATGAATATTCACCCTTACATATATTCATTACATATTTATATGCTAATGGATAGCTACACAGATTTTAATTCTTTGCTACAATAAATAAGGCAGCAATATACCTGGGGATATAAATATATCCATGGTAGGATATGAAGTTCTCTGTGTATATGTATAGGAGTGGAATAGTTTGATGATATGGTAGTTCCAATTTCCTATTTTTTTGAGAAATATCCAAATTGATTTCTAATAACAATAATATAATATAATAGTACTATGTCCAGAAAATGTAAGATTTATGAGAAACGAGAAAGTATGTACAGATATGAGAAGTTGACCAATCATTGATACAAAATAAAATGATTTCAACAACCTATTTTTGGGGGTTCTGTGATATTTGCCAAGCTGTGCTCATTTATAAAACTGGGGGTTATACATACTTCTTTTAGAATTATTTAACTACCCACTTATAACCAATCATAAATACTAATGGGCCACAACATCACAATCATCATTACAAAATGTATATAACACTCTTATAATGATATATTCATTGAAATGACTAATTAAATATATTTTACATGATAAACTCAGTACTATAGTTGAAGAAATCATGTTTAATGTACTTACTATTCTCTATTAAACTCTAGTAAACCCTTATTCTTTCAATGTCTACAGTTATTTAAAATTATGGCAAGGGGTATCTCTTTTACTTATATATTTTAGTGGCTTGTGAACTCTACATTTCCCCCAGCATTCTAATTAAAACCACTTTCATGCTGCCTTGTCAAAAGCACAAAACTTATCAGTTGGCATCTTGTGAGCATTACGTAAGCTATTCTCTATGGATGGTTTTAGAGAGAGTCCAGGGACAACATTAGTTAGGAGCTAATAGGTAGCGGCATGGAGGTAAGAGCAAGTTGGAGTGCGAGTTGCGAGTGGTTTGGTTCTGCTGAATGGATGTGTGGCCAAGCTGGTTCTGAAATATTTATGCTTTTTTCATAGTAGTGCTGGCATCTGGTCTAATCAAAGAAATGTCTATTTAAAGTGTTCAGTGGTTATCAGAGAGACTCATGGTTAGCCAAAGTGCTAATAACAAGTGCGTGCTGAATGATGAGCTTGGGCCCATATATTCCCCTGCAAAGCTCAGAGAACACTATAGAAGGTAGGATGAGAAAAGGTCAAACAAACAAAGAACAGACGATTGTAGCGGCATAAATGAATGCAGACAGATTGTAAAGAATATATACAGCTTTAATGAAGAAATAGACTTACAGTACCACTGTTCCCGTGGAGAACAGGAAGCAGAAGGGGTGCGCAGTCTCCTGGAGCCCGATTTATAAGTAAACATTCGCCCGAGGCAAGCCCGCCCCCTAAGGGGTTGGCTTAACCCTACAGACAATGTGGAAGAAGGCTTCAGAATTCTGTCTTCTGTACCTGATATAACCATGGCACTCACATCCCACAGTAGCTGTGGTTGACTGCATAGGGTGTACATGAGACTGGATCCAAAAACACAGTCATGGATGGAGAAGGCTTCATGTGGTTTCACCTTGCTCAGAGCAACCAATGACAGAGCAGATGGAGGAGCAAAAGCCATTGTCCTCAGTAACTCCATGTTCATACCACCAGTTTAACTAAACTATGGTCACAAAGCAAATACCAAACAAAACCAAAAGACATTGCAGGGGTTCGGACTTGTTGGGAAGAGATGGAGGGGTACCCGAGTAGGAAGGAAAAAGAGAAGATAAAAGAATAAATGTGACCACAGTGTATTACATACATGCATGAATTCATCACAGAATATATCAGAAAAGAGTTCAAGGTGAGCATAATTACTCAAGACAGATGAGGATGGGGTCACTCATTTCTCACCCACAGGCTCTTTGCATTGCCTTCCTTTTGGAGGCTGAACTGCAAAGCCTTGCAAACACCACCTTACTGTCCTTACACGGGTGGTAAAGTACACATTAAAGAAACCCCGAGGCTAAGTAGTTAGCAGTTTTCATTCCATTTCCTGCCTGATTCTTCCACCTTGTTTCTTCATTCCTGCTTGTGTGTTCACTACATGGTGTTGCCGTCTACATTGCCACAAAACAAATTCACTAAGGACTTCAGGAAAGATTCAAAACCAGTGCTTAATATCTTGTGGATCTCATACTGCAGAGTTTACTATGTAAAATGTATGTTTACTCATAAATACTGGTGTCCTACCAACACATGCCTTTGTTTTAATTATAACTTGTACATTATATATTTATTTCCCCAACCTTATTTTGCTCTGGGATTAAATAAGTAGGGAATATTCGAAGTCAAAAATACAACCTTCAAAAATTATATGTAATTCAATCCCTATGTATAAAACCATAGACGCGCAATCTTAATAATAGAATAAAAATATAACATCTAAATCTCCTCAGGGGCAGATCTACAGACTACAATGTTGTATTTTCTCCATTGTATCACACTGGTCTCAGTAGATAATCATTTCCTAGCTATTTAATAATGCCATGTAACTGGCAATTTGGTGTAAAACATATCAGCAGGGACACTTGATGTCACATACAGCTAGGAAGAAGCCCTTTCAGTGAGTCTATGGCCTACTTATCCCAGAAGTAAGAATGTTTCATTGTGTTCCTTGGTCATGCTGGGGCCCACTATTTACTGAAAGAAGTTTAATTGTGAACCCGAAGTCTGTTGATAAATTAAATTTGCAAGTGAATAGGTTCTTACACAATAGATCTTTTTTCTTGCCTCTTGTACTCATGGCAACGAAACTGAGATGACTGATGGGTGCTACCTGAGAAAATCATGGCGAAAGTTTCCTAGAAAACAGGTAAAGGCTGCTGATGGCAGCTATCCTGGTTTGCTCCTCTCTTGCTTTAAGAAAACACTGGCCAACAGCAGCTTGTGGGGCTTTTTAGCTCACACTTACACATTGTGTCCATCACTGAGGGAAGCTGTGGCAGGGACATAAGCAGGAAGCTAGAGACAGGAACTGAAGCGGAGATTACAGAGGAACGCTTCCTAATGACAGAATGTCTTGCTCCCTGGGGCTTGCTCCCTGCTTCCTTAGATAGCCCAGAACCAAACTCTACAGGGATGGCGCTGCTCATAGTCTGTTCGTAGGCTCTCCCATATCAACTATTAATCAAGAAAAGACTATACACAGGCAAATAGGCCAATATGATGAAGGTAATTCCTTGATTAAACTTCCCTTTTCCCAAGTGTGTCACATTAGCAAAAGCAAGCCAGAACAGTAACAAATATAATTTTACTATCTTTAATATCTTAAATATATAGACATAGGTACTAAATGTCCTAGAGTCATTGAGAAAGAACACATTTCATATTTTACCAAGTCCAACTTCCATATATATATATATATATATATATATATATACACACACACACATATATTTGTCCTTATATTTATTTCTTCTATACGCATTGGTTAATGTATGTTTATTATGCATACATGCACACCATTAGTTAAAAGAGTTTTTGCTAATTTTCTTTAATGAACATAGGGAGAGTTGTACTGTTTTGTTATGATACTGCAAATATTCAATGAGAAAAATCATTAATACATATTAAGAATCAATATTAAACACTATTTGTTAAATTCTACACAGTAATCTTGCTGTTAATAAATTAAATATTTGTATTGGGTGTCTAGATTGAGGGAGGCTGTATGCTAAAGAAACGGTGAGGGGGGAAAAAAAGTTACCACTTAGGTTGGTGAAAACTGCACCTTAGATTAGTTTCTCGGATGCTGTGGTAAAATATTACCAAAAGCAGCTTGGAAAGGAAAGGGTTTAGTTTGTCTTTTGTCTCCCATTAATCCATCATGGAAGGAAATCAGGGCAGGAACTTAAGTCAAGAACCTGGATGCAGAAACCAAAGCAGAGGCCACGGAGTAACGCTGCTTCTGCTTGGCCGGCTTGCTCGGCCACTGTACTTTTACAGCTCACGACTAAATACTCAGGGCTGTCACTACCCTTGGTGAGCTGGGCCCCCAGACGTGCCCACAGGCCAATGATGGAGGCAATTCTTCACCTGCGGTTTTCTCTGCCCAGGTGGCTCTGGCTTGTGTCAAATTGACCAGGATAGAACCCGTGGCAGCTGTTTAAGTATTCTTCTGATAGATCTCACTCTGGGCAGACAACTTATTCTATTTGCGGAGAAGTTTATTTTTTTAGGAAGTTTATTTTATTCTTTTATGTGAGCCCTGGCTTCAGTTGTTAGAGAAATATCTTCTATCATATTCCTAATTTCTATCAAGAAAATGAGAGGCAAAGTAATATGAAATTGTAAAAATGTGGAAGAATTTCTATGAGGCTTTCTTTTTTCCTTCTTCCTTTTGATAATACAGACATCCATAATGGGTCAGTTGACTCTATGCAGAATGCTGTTGTTTCATTTTGCTGACTTCTAAACAAAACACCCTGAGCAAGAAGATAAATAACAGGCTGACCTGGCTACTTGTTCCCAACATATTATTAAGCTGCAATATATTTCCTCTGAGAAAAAATAGCTCACTATTTCCTGTATATTTCCTATATATATAAATTTCACTTTGGCCATGGGAGAGAGCTGAAGAAATAAAACCTGACAAAGCTGGGCTCAGCTAATGAGAGGTGAGGGAACTGAGAGCTTTTCCAGGAATGAGGGTTTTCATTACAGCTTTTGGGAGGCAGGAAGCATTGAGGAGAGGGATTAAATAGCTGGGGAAAGAGAGGGCATGATTAGATTTCGCCTTTGAAGAGATATATTAGAAACTATGCTGTCAGAATCTGACAGTTACCTTCAGCTTTCTCACTTACAGCAACATTGTTCTCCCAAATAGGACTGTTTGGGGAAGCATTTTTCACTTCGTGCCTTTCAATCTGAGCAAAATAATGGAGAAAGTTGTTGGCATTATTTGTTAATAAAGATGAGAGACGAATGCGGTATTTTTATTAAAATGCTCATTCTCATATTTTGCTCCTGTGATGTCACTTTCTACCTGTCTGAATCCGATGCTTTATGCTACTGCAGGCAGAAAAGAAATGCTCACACATCAAACTGCTGTAGCTAGCAAACACGTCTCTGAGCAGCATCTTGTTTCGAACAGGAAGCGCGGGTACATATCTACAAGCTAACTGTCGACACTTGATGAAGTATTTATATGTTACCTGTCACCAAGGACTTGAAAGGGAGGTCCCTTACTAGCTGAATTCTTCTGCGTGCATTAAAACTATTCATTATTGATATAAAAACTACCATATAAAAGCAAACTTAACAAAGACATCTAAATGGAAAGAAAGCATTTTCAAAATCGCTATATGTGAATTTTGGTCTCCATTTTGTATCAACAACATTTCAGCAAGCATATAACTTACATGTATTTCTCCTTGTCACAGATATTTTTCTGAAGTTCCCATAATAGTGGTTATAGCTCCGAGAGCCTCCATTTGAACCATCTGCCACGGAAGGAGGTCCTACTATTGTTACTCTGCTATTTACAGAGTACTATTGTTATTCTTACTATTTACAGAATCGTAAATCCACTCCTAAGGACTTATCATTATATGTCTAGATCTGTGTAGGTATATGTAGGTCCATGCCTGTCTCCGTCCTCATCACTGTAGCTTCACCTTGGAGTGGGTGGCCATTAACACCTACTCACAAATGCTCAAAATGCAGAGAACGGGAGACTGGAATCCCAACCTTAAATGGGACATTTATGTCATATCTCCTCAACTCAGCACTCAGGGAACTCCGTGGAAGGGGACGTGGAAAGATTATAAGAGTCAGAGGCAGTGGATGACTCCAAGGAAATAGTGCTTTTTGGACACAGTTAGGCAACTATGCATATGAATACACATCAGTTATGACACCAAGTATAAGGTCTGGGCTTAAGGCAGACAAAATCCCAGCATGGAGAGGGGAGGTGGAAATCCCACCTCAAGCTGTGGAGCTAATAAAAACTGACGGTTTCTGGGAGAGGAGAGTCAGTTCTTTCTCTCTCTCTCTCTCTCTCTCTCTCTCTCTCTCTCTCTCTCTCTCTGTGTGTGTGTGTGTGTGTGTGTCTTTCTCTCTCTCTATCTCTCTCATTCTTTTTTTCCTTTCTTCTTTTTTTTTTCTTATTTAATGGTAGGATCCCTTTGATAGGTCAACCAAGCTCGAGTAAATGTGGGCAAGAACAATTGGGCAGAACAAATTGGACTTGATTTTTTTTTTAAGGACACAAAATGCAGTGTTAGGGAAGATGAATGAATCTGGAAAGTGTTGGGGGAGGGGTGAATGCAATCAAAATACACTGTATGATGTTATCAAAGAACTATTTTTTAAGGTGCAAATAAAGAAAAAAGTATCAAAGCAAATTTTCACACTAACATATAATTTAATAGTAACAATAACATTTAATTGACTGTAATATAACTTTATTTAAACCCATTACAAAACTTTGTGATTTAAGTACTCTATGTCACAGGAAGACTCCTTTGAAGAATGCATAAGATTTACACATTTTTCTATTTTTATTATTCTAGGTGCACCTTTATAAACATCTAAACAGCCCTGAATCTAAGTTTAAAACTTTGAGTTTAAATTGTATGAATAAATATCATTTTAAGTATGATGCAGTATTTTGTTTCTAACCAAGATGAATTAGCAAAATTCAGGTTTATCTACCTGCTGAAAGAATGCCAGATAACATATATAAAACGTTGAATTTTTTCAAAACCCTGGAAATAAAAAGAAAAATAGCCAATCGCCATTAACTAAGACATGGCAAATTACATAAATACATATTAAGATTTATAAATGTATTTTTATGTTACTGTTGGAGAAAATTCAAAAACAGAAGCAGCATGAGGTAGTGAGGTAGAATGTCCAAGAGGGCCAGTCAATTGTAGACCCTTCACTAACCCTAGACTGAGTCCTGCTTTTAATCTTCTGAACAAATCCTAAAAACAGAGCTGGAAAAGATTCACCTATGTTCAAGTTACTCAACTAAGTCCTAGACAAGAGTTCAAAACCAATTACAGGAATATGAACTTAGCCCATATCCTTAAGGGAGAGTGAACACTATAAAGCCTGCGGCAAGAAGGAGAATATCCACTCAGGACAAATACAGGTGGTAGAAAGAATAAACAACACAGAATTGTCATTGTTATTCACCTGCTTAAAATGTTAATGAGAAACATAGAAAATACTTTAAATCTCACAGTAATATTTAGAGACAAAGCGAGCATAAAAGAGATGAAGTCGGTGAATTTAAAGAACATAGAAAATCAATGAAAATTCTAAATTCTCTTTGAGCCAATTAAATTAAGAAACCTTGAGCTTAACATATCATGAATAGGAAGAAATAAATACAGATACAGCATGACACCAAATCAAAATATCATAGTTCCGAATAATCATGATGATATAAATTTGAAATTGTATGTAAGATGAACAAGTCATATTTTAAAACATTGACACTCACTCAGGAAGAATAAACTGAATATCTGGGTACCCCCTAAACAGGTACATGGGAACCTCCTAGCTAAGAAACTGCCAACATAGATAATGATTATATCTCAAATTTACATGAGTATTTGCAAATTAATGAAAAAATTTCATTTGTTTTATGACTGGGGTTATACTGACCATCAAAAGACAAAATTATATCAAATAAAAAATAAAACAAAATGTCTGAAACTAGATGTGCTGCGAAAAATACCTAACACTGTGTTGCTCTTTTATTTAAAAAATAGCCTAGAAGGTTTTCCATGAAATCTACTCATCTCTGCAGCAGCCTATACAATGGACTCCAGAGATGGAATTCTATCTAGTACCTGAGGAACTCCTGTCACCCCACCCAGCCTCTGACACAGTGAGCCTGACTGCTTTAGCACAAAGAGATAACAGAGCTTATTGTCCAGTACTACCTCCAGTGCCATCCTGCCCAATTAGGACATCTTCAGACCTCTGCATACTCTCTAAGTATAGTATTAAACTCCTGCAATGTACATATTCTTACCCAAGGATGGAAGAAGTCGTTGCCTCTATATGACAAGAAGTTGTTGCCTCTACATGGTTTTGTGGTGGTGCCTCTGGGAGTAGAGTGTCACAGACAGAATGGCACGTGAACTACCAGTAATGTCTACTTGAAAAGAGCAAAATATCACCTATACACTTGAGTTAACTAAAGATGAAGTGTACCATTAGCTACAAATATCTTTCTATTGATCTGTGCATTTGAACTGATAATCTTTAGTTAAAACAAGAAAGTAAAATCTTCAGTTCCAACTACAAAGATTTCAGGGCTATGACCTGTAAAGTCAGTCTATGAAATGAGTTGGGGAAACCACAGTCATTCATCTAGGCTCTCCTGAGGCATGCAGTTAACTCACAAGTATTTGAACACATAGAGCTTTAAGACCTTGTGTTTGTGAATGAAACATGCAGTAGTATTTTTTTTTTTTGGTTTAGATTTCAGATAATGTGATAGGACAGACTGGAAGTGGTTAAATTATAGAAAGAAGTCCTTATAAAGCAATATGAAAAGAACTGAGCCTAAGAAAGGACAATGATAAGACTCTCTGGCCAGTCTGCAACCCTTCAGGAAGCATAAATTCTGGGGCGTCCAGCCAGGCTCATCAGTCATTGCAACTTTCCCTTCTCTGATGCACTCCCACACTCGATTCTCCCAAACTCAAGTTATTGCTCTTCTCTTGCTGTTCTTAAAATCGACTTCCTAAAAGTTATGCATTAGAAATTTACCCCTCCAGATTCATATTTTGCTGGTGTTTAGAGATGGGGTATTAATGAAGTAATTAGTATTAACTGATCCTGAGAGTAGAATTGTAATGATAGGGTTAAGCAATATAGGAAAGAAGACTGGACATAACCCATGGCATCCCCCTGCCTACACTTTCCACATTCTCATGAAACTAGACATCCTACACCAGATTGGTCTCTTGATCTTGGACCTCTTGTCTCCTAAAATTGTAAGAAACAGCTCTACTTCCAATTTAAAGGACCCAGACTTAAGGACTAGAGTGTAGCAGTAGCCTACATGACTACTGTTTCTTTTAATGCTTCCTTGTATGATCGCCACAGTCTTTTGGTCTCCCATTTAAATTCCCAAGACATGTGAGTTAGTTGCATCAGTAGGCCAGTCTCCAATTGAAATGCTATTAGAAAATGGTCTTGTTTCAGGCTAGCTGAGGAATAGTTCTCATTGCCAGGATGTAGTGTCTTACTGTAGGTCATGCCCTGGGGTCCTTTCATGATAAAACGTGTGCCAGGCTCTGGAGACTACCCTGTTTTGCTCACGTTGGTCGGGGAAGGGGTGTAAATGAGTGTTCCTGGCACAGAGAAATACACTGAAGGTGAAACATTGTGAAAGGGTATATGTGGCCTCTAAACTAGGCTTCTGATTTGCATGAGGAGCTCTAAGATGATGCCAGTGTTTGTTCTTACTCTGCTAGAAGAAAACAGCTCTGAACAAGGCCAACGTCTCCAGTGAAGTTCAGTACTGACATGTGAAGAGATAAGGATAAGCCACAGGCACCAAGGTCAAGGCAAGAATGTCACTGAGTACAGAGGACAACTTCTCTACTTATGGCAACAACATCATCTGAATTTTTGATGTACTCACAAATTTGGTTTAGCAGGAAAATGAACAGACAGCAATACAAATTCCCATTAATTTATTCAATATCTGGAACATGGCTGTCACTCTTTAAAAATTAAAATAATAAAGAAGTGTTACCAAAATTATGCGTGCTCATACAAATTAATGATGCTGGTTTAAAGTAAGAATTTCCTAAAGTACTTAAAGATTTGTCAGTTATACATGAAACAAGCAATCTAATAAAATCTTTGTTGACACTACTGTTAGGAGTTCAACCACTTCACTGCAATTGAAACATAACAAAACATAAAAACATCTCAACAAATACACTTTATAAGCTGGATAATCACAGAACCCATCATTAGGTTCTATGATAAACCTTCAAGTAGAGAGTACGTCAAAACTTTTTTGAAGAGGTAGCTTCACTCATGGCTTGGTGTGTCTCAACTCTCAGCGGAGAAGCATTTCCTTGTATTTCCTGACAGTTAACACAGAGACCTCAAACTACAGAGAATAAAATATGGAGTGCTCAACACTAAATAGGCCAGCTAACTCCAATCTGTACTGCCAAGTCTCATGGATCTTCATGGAAGAGGAGGAGGAAAGATTTTAAGAGTCAGTTACCCATATGAACTCACAGCGATCCTAACAGTGTCCACAAGACCTGCTTCAGCTCACGCCAGACAAACTCCTGGCATGGAGCGTCTGGGGAAGTGGGCATGAAGTCCCAACATTATCGGAGTAACTATTGACATATGATTGCTCCTGAGGAAGAGACAATCAGTTTTGCTTAATGATGTGACTCCTGCTAGGTTGGCAAAGATCCAGGCAGGCCCCGCTCCCGAGTACAGTTGGGCAACACAAACTAGAGTGAAAGGAGGGAAATGTAAAATTCAAAGTTGGGTGAGTAGAAAAGTAAAAGTGGATAGGATAGATTGCAGAAGGGCCAAGCATGATCAAGGACATTATATGACATTTTCAAAGAGTGTATATTTATGAGTATGTTGCATATATATATATATATATATATATATATATATATATATATATACATAGTGGATGCTGTATGCTGCCACGTGAGTGTTGGAACCAAACCCAGTGTTCTTAATGCTTAAGCCACATCTCCATCTCTAGAATAAAAATTGTTTTAAGAGAGGTGACTTTGGTTGTAAGGTAACTCTAATTTTAAAAGCTATTTAATCATTAATGTTTCTGGGAAATACACAGACTATATTGCATTTTACCCTCAACAACAGCAGCTTCTTTAAGCAACTTGTTTCCTAGCATCATCATTACTTTATCTTTTCAGAGTTTGTTTCTGAAGAATTCTGTACCATTCCAAACAAGTAGTGAAGTCAGGTGGATCTAATGCAGGCTGTATACATGCTTTCTACACGGGACGTAGACATATTAGTTACTGGTATTTGGTGAGTGCAAGGCAGAGGAGTGATTCCACAGGAGGGAATATTTGCACATCCAGTCTGAAGGCTGAAGACAAATCCAAATATTTAAATGTAGAATATATTCTGAACATATACTCTCTTTCCCTGGCTCTGCGTCAGGACTCATAACAACAGAAGGAAACAAACTACAACAAAAAGTTAAGAAGCACTCAGCGGTAGTTCTAGTTGATGAACTATTGGTTCATTGTCTCATAATATTAACAGCAAGTGCCTTAAGTTCTATGTACAAGGTGACTTCACCGTGAGGAAGACCACACCTGGAATTACACATAATTTCACAAATGTTAAGAAATATATTGTGTTTTAAGGATTTGGCTTTAAATATAACTGAAGACTTATGTACTTTTCAAAACACAAATGAAAATATTTGCAGCTCAAATAATCACTGTGCTCTAATTATAAGAATTAAGCAAATTAATAAGAATCGTACTTCCCTGTCTTCTTGCTTGGAAATGACCCATGGACATCAGTTGTAGCTGTAACAATTCCAGAGAGGGGCCCAGGCAGGGGAGGAGGATCTGCAAGATGCCTGGACAAGAAATGGGCAAAAGCCCATTGTGGATTCTGTTGTGGCTCTAAGACAATGCAACATTTCATTGACCCTCTCTTATCACAGCAAGCTAAAAGAAAAGAAGAAGTAGAAGTTCAAAGGTGGATGTCAGCACATGTCCTGCAGACTTGAGCGGCTTAGTGCTGGCTTCTTTTCACTCTGTTTTAAATCTCATAACCTGTTCTCCTTTGTGAGAGTTTTCTGTGAAATTAGTAAATTGGTCTGGTGGGTGTGAAGAATGAAAATAGAGGGCATTAGTGACAAGAGAGCATTCCAGTCTAACCTGTGGGATCCTCTAGCATGTTGTTTGGGTTGTTACCCCTCCTGTGGCTTCTATGGGCACTGTTCATTATAGGCATCAGGATCCAGCTTCTCCAGGTTCCCAATGTGGCCTAAAGACAAAGAATTGTGGCTCTTCAGGAATCTCCCAATTCTTCAGACCCTGGTCAGGAAAACTGAGAATCCAGCATCTTGGATTGAGTAGCTACTGGGCTTTTGGCTTCTCCAGTGTGAAACCAATCATTGTTGGACTACCCAAACGGGCTGTGTAACACAATAACTCCTCTATTAATGTCTAAATTTATTGTATCTGTTGTGTTTGTCTACAGAAGCCAGACTAATACAAATGGTGACTGCCCTGTGTACAAACTAAGAATCCTTCCCAATGCAGCACTGCTGAAGGACTGAATGCAGAGTAGGGTTAGGAGAGAGAAAATAGTCTGTAAGTTCAGTGACTATTCCAAGGAGCTTTACATGATATGAATGAACCAACCTATATATTGTACTGTTAAGAGTTCTAGAAAACATGATACAAATTAGAAAAACTGTAATGAACTATCGGGAATCACTGTATTTTATCTTTGCTATAACAGATGCAGTAATCATTAAGGCAGAGATTAGTCAGCCAAAATATTTGCAGAAATTTTTATTGCATCTAATCAGAAGATAAAAGTTCTAAGGGAATGGCCATAAATATTATTTACAGTCATTAAATCATGAACACAAGCATAAGACCTCATCACATAATTTCAAAGTATGCTAACTGTATGTATTTGCATGTCGCTTGCTAAGGAGAGAGATTGACAGGAAGACATATAATCATGAAAATTGATCTAATGTGACATGAAAATCAGGGCACATTTCTAAAGGAATAAAATTTTGTAATGGCAGTGAAATTACTTTGTACCTGCTTTGTGAAGGCAGAACAAGAAAGAGGTTGTGAGGAAGACAAGATGTGAGAGGAGAATCGAGGAAAGGGGAATGGGAGCAAGGAAAGGAGGAGGATATGAAGAGAAGGAAAGAGGGACAAAGAGAGAAGGAAATACGGGATGGGAAGAAATGAGGGAGCGAGGAGGGAATGATGGTTGAAGGGAGGATGGAGGGAAGAGAGGCTTTCAGTTCCAACTTGGCTTCCTCTCTATGAAATGATCTTCGGCAAAGGAGATTAGACCATTGAAACTGTTTACCTGTATGAAAATTAGGATACAAATAATACTTTTATAGATATCAGATGCTACAGTGTTTATTCTTTAAAATTTGTCTTTGAATTCAACCATTTAATATATTAAACCATGACCGACTGTGGCCAATTTATTCAAGCCAAGTTTACCATCTGTGTTGTTCTTCTAAACAAGGGCTGCTGAGCCCGTAGAGGAAAGCTCATTAAAGGCGCAGCATTAATAAAATGCTGCATACAGAACGGAGTCTTTAATAAGATTTTAGCCTTCTCATCCCACCTTAGAGAATCTCTTTTTAATTTTCCCTCAGTCACCATGGAAATCACAAATCTTTAAGATGCCCTGCCTGGGGGCTTCATCCCAGTGACATCTCCCTGGCAATGGTGATGGATTCTGTTCATTGGGTGTTAGATCAGTGTCTCTGCTTTGTTGACCAGGAAGCCAGAAAACACATAGCAATTAAAAAGATGTACAGTCTAATATATTCCAATTAGAGAGAGTCGCCCACATTCACCAGTGGGTATTTGCAATTTACCCACTAACCCTTTCAGATCTAGGACTGTCTTGTGTTGTTACTCCTGCTGCTGAAGGCTGCACTGAAAATGGAGATTACAAGTGACACAAAGGGCTTAGTTTCCATTTTGCTTTCTTTGCCTGTTTTTCAATAACGTGGTTATTTTCTTATTAAAATTAAAATACTCATTAAAAGTTAATTTTACAACAGTCTTTTTGAGGTTGGGAAGTATTTTTATTTTATAGATGGCAAAGCAATGGATGAAATTATAACTATCAACTAAATGCTAGTGCAGTAAATTGGCAAAAAGAAAAAATAAATAAAAAGTGATTTTGAAGATACATCTTTATCTAGAGGAGGGAAAGGCGTAAGGCACGGATATGACCAAGACACACTGTGTGTTCCTGAAGTAGCTAACATTGTACCTCATGCTGTAAGCACAAGTTGACAGTGCAAGAGTCACCCAGGTGATACTGGTTTTGAAGGTATGAATACATTATGGAGAACAGCTGAGGCTTGGCACGCTCTGGAAGGCTTGGTGTCTCTAATGGGAGCCCAGGAGAGGTTACTGGTGAAAGTGCTGCCTAGTTATAGCAGAAACCCCAGCATTTTGTTGATGCCATTGTAGTTGGACTTACACAGTTTGCTAAAATATTTCACAACATTTTCCTTTTTTACTTTCCTAAATAAAAAGGAAAGATTTCAATGCTCACACAGTAGAGCTATATACAATAAGAACAATTTTCAATAAAAGACAATATTCACAATGTCCAATCCATCTATACTTGGCAAATTTGTAGAAATAAGTTTATCCTATCTTGATGAGTCTAATGTTTTATACCTAAGTCACTTTCTTTTTTTTTTTTTTTGGTTTATATACATTTTTTTAACTTTTTTTTGTTCTTTTATTGAGAAAAAAAAGAAGAAAAAACAAGTTTCCACCTCCTCCCAGTCTCCTATTTCCCTCCCCCTCCTCCCACCCTTCTCCAACTCCCCCCACTCCTCTCCCCCTCCCTCTCCAGTCCAAAGAGGTTCCCTGCCCTGTGGTAAGTCCTAGGTCCTCCCCCCTCCGTCCATATCTAGGAAGGTGAACATCCAAACTGGCTAGTCTCCCACAAAGCCAGCACATTACGTAGCATCAAAACCCCGTGCCATTGTCCTTGGCTTCTCATCAGCCCTCATTGTTCGCCATGTTCAGAGAGTTCAGTTTTATCCCATGCTTTTTCAGTCACAGTCCAGCTGGCCTTGGTGAGCTCCCAATAGATCAGCTCCACTGTCTCAGTGGGTGGGTGCACCCCTCATGGTCCCTACTTCTTTGCTCATGTTCTCCCTCCTTCTGCTCCTCATTGGGACCTTGGGAGCTCAGTCCAGTGCTCCAGTGTGGGTCTCTGTCTCTATCTCCATCCATCACCAGATGAAAGTTCTATGGTGATATGCAAGATATTCGTCAGTATTGCTATAGGATAGGGTCGTTTCAGGTTCCCTATCCTCATCTGCCCAAGGAACTAACTGGGGACCTCGGCTTGGGCACCAAGGAGCCACTCTAGGTTCAAGTATCTTGCCAACCCTAAGGTGGCTCCCTTAACGAAGAATTGTGCTTCCATGCTCCCCTATCCAACCTTCCTTTATCCCAATCCTCCTTTTCCCCCAAGTTCCCCCCATCCTCCCCTTCTCCCTTTTCTTTCCCCATCTCCCCTTACTCCCATCCCACCCCACCCCCAAGATCCCAATTTTCTCCCCGGCAATTTTGTCTACTTCCCATAGCCAAGAGGACAGCTATATACTTTTCCTTTGATTCACCTTCTTACTTAGCTTCTTTAGGATCACCAATTGTAGACTCTGTGACCATTATTTATGGCTAGAAACCAATTATGAGTGAGTACATCCCATATTCATCTTTTTGGGTCTGGGTTACCTCACTCAGGATAGTGTTTTCTATTTCCATCCATTTGCATGCAAAATTCGAGAAGTCATTGTTTTTTACGGCAGCGTAGTACTCTAATGTGTAGATATTCCACACTATCTTCATCCATTCTTCCATTGAAGGACATCTAGGTTGTTTCCAGGTTCTGGCTATTAAAAATAATACTGCTATGAACATAGTTGAACAAATGCTCTTGTCATATGATAGGGCATCTCTTGGGTATATTCCCAGGAGTGGTATTGCTGGGTCCAGGGGTAGGTTGATCCCGAATTTCCTGAGAAACAAAAACACAGATTTCCAAAGTGGTTGCACAAGATTGCATTCCCACCAGCAATGGATGAGGGTACCCCTTCCTCCACAGCCTCTCCAGCAAAGGCCATCATTGGAGTTTTTTATTTTAGCCATTCTGACAGGTGTAAGATGATATCTCAAAGTTGTTTTGATTTGCATTGCCCTGATCTCTATGGAGGTTGAGCATGACCTTAAGTGTCTTTTGGCCATTTGAACTTCCTCTGCTGAGAATTCTCTATTCAGTTCAGTGCCCCATTTTTTAATTGGGTTAATTAGCATTTAAAAGCCTAGTTTCCTGAGTTCTCTATATATTTGGAGATCAGACCTTTGTCTGTTGCGGGGTTGGTGAAGATCTTCTCCCAATCAGTAGGTTGCCTTTTTGTCTTGGTGACAGTGTCCTTTGCTTTACAGAAGCTTCTCAGTTTTAGTAGGTCCTATTTATTCCATGTTGCCCTTAATGTCTGTGCTGTTGGGGTTACACATAGGAAGCGATCTCCTGTGCCCATCTGTTGAAGGGTACTTCCCACTTTCTCTTCTATCAGGTTCAATGTGTTCTGACTGATAGTGAGGTCTTTAATCCATTTGGACTTGAGTTTTGTGCATGGTGATAGATATGGGTCTATTTTCATTCTTCTACAGGTTGACATCCAGTTATGCCAGCACCATTTGTTGAAGATGCTTTCTTTCATCCATTGTATACTTTGGGCTCCTTTATCAAAAATGAGGTGTTCATAGGTTTGTGGGTTAAATTTCGGGTCTTCTATATGATTCCATTGGTCGACTTCTTTGTTTTTATGCCAGTACCACACTGTTTTCATCACTGTAGCTCTGTAATAGAGTTTGAAGTCAGGGATGGTAATGCCTCCAGACAATCCTTTATTGTATAGGATTATTTTGGCTATCCTGGGTTTTTTGTTTTTCCATATAAAGTTGATTATTGTCCTCTCAAGGTCTGTGAAGAATTTTGATGGGACCTTGATGGGGATTGCATTGAATCTATAAATTGCCTTTGGTAGAATTGCCATTTTTACTATGTTGACCCTCCCAATCCAAGAGCAAGGGAGGTCCTTCCATTTTCTGGTATAGTCCTCAGTTTCTTTCTTCAATGCCTTAAAGTGCTTGTCAAATAGATCTTTCACTTCCGTGGTTAGAGTTACCCCAAGATATTTTATGCTGTTTGTGGCTATCGTGAAAGGTGAAGCTTCTCTGATTTCCCTCTCTGCTTCCATATCCTTTGTGTATAAGAGGGAGACTGATTTTTTGGAGTTGATCTTGTATCCTGCCACATTACTAAAGCTGTTTATCAGCTGTAAAAGTTCTTTGGTGGAGATTTGGGGGTCGCTGATGTAGACTATCATATCATCTGCAAATAACGAAAGTTTAACTTCTTCCTTTCCAATTCATATCCCCTTGATCCCATTATGTTGTCTTATTGGTATTGCTAGAACTTCAAGCACTATATTGAAGAAGTATGGCGAGAGTGAACAGCCTTGTTGGGTTCCTGAGTTTAGCGGGATGGCTTTGAGTTTCTCTCCGTTTAAATTGATGTTAGCTGTCGGCTTGCTGTATATAACTTTTATTATATTTAGGTATGACCCTTGTATCCCTAATCTCTCCAATACTTTTATCCTAAAGGGATGTTGAATTTTGTCAAATGCTTTTTCAGCATCTAATGAAATGATCATATGGTTTTTTTCTTTCAGTTGATTTATATGATGGATTACATTGATAGTTTTCATATGTTGAACCAGCCCTACATCTCTGGGATGAAACCTACTTGATCGCAATGGATAATCTTTCTAATGTGTTCTTGGATTCAGTTTGCCAGTATTTTGTTGAGGATTTTTGCATCGATGTTCATGAGTGAGATTGGTCTATAATTCTCTTTCTTGGTTGAGTCTTTGTGCGGTTTTGGTATCAGAGTAACTGTAGCTTCATAAAAGGAATGTGGCAATGCCTCTTCTGTTTCTATATTGTGAAATACATTAAGGAGTATAGGTATTAGGTCTTCTTGGAAGTTCTGGTAGAATTCTGCATTGAAACCATCTGGTCCTGGGCTTTTTTGGTTAGGGAGGTTTTTGATAACCTCTTCTAATTCTTCGCGACTAACGGGTCTATTTAGATTGTTCACCTGGTCCTGGTTTAACTTTGGTATATGGTATTTATCTAAAAAAGTGTCCATTTCCTTTACATTTTCCAATTTTGTGGCATATAGGCTTTTGTAGTAAGATCTAATGATTCTCTGAATTTCCTCTGTGTCTGTGGTTATGTCCCCCTTTTCATTTCTGATCTTATTAATTTGCAAATTCTCTCTCTGCCGTTTGATTAGTTTGGATAGGGGTTTGTCAATCTTGTTGATTTTCTCCAGGAACCAGCTTTTTGTTTCATTGATTCTTTGGATTGTTTTCTGTGTTTCTATTTTGTTGATTTCAGCCCTCAATTTGATTATTTCCAGTCTTCTACTCCTCCTAGGTGAGTCTGCTTCTTTTTTTTTTCTAGAGCTTTCAGGTGGGCTGTTAAGTCTCCAATGTAAGCTTTCTCTGTTTTCTTTAAGTGGGCACTTAGTGCTATGAACTTTCCTCTTAGGACTGCTTTCATAGTGTCCCATAAGTTTAAGTATGTTGTTTCTTTATTTTCATTGAATTCAAGGAAGACTTTAATTTCTTTCTTAATTTCTTCCTTAATCCAGGTATGGTTCAGTAGTTGACTGTTCAGTTTCCATGAATTTGTAGGCTTTCTGGGGGTAGCATTGTTGTTGAATTCTAACTTTAATCCATGGTGATCTGATAAAACACAGGTGGTTACTAATATTTTTTTGTAACTGTGGATGTTTGCTTTGTTACTGAGTATGTGGTCAATTTTCGAGAGGGTTCCATGAGCTGCAGAGAAGAAGGTATATTCTTTCCTATTTGGGTGGAATGTTCTATAGATGTCTGTTAAGTCCATTTGATTCATTACCTCCATTAATTCTCTTATTTCTCTGTTAGGTTTCTGTCTGATTGACCTGTCCATTGGTGAGAGAGGAGTGTTGAAGTCTCCTACTATTAGTGTGTGCGGTTTGATGGCTGCCTTGAGTTTTAGCAATGTTTCTTTTATGTACGTGGGTGCTTTTATATTAGGGGCATAGATGTTCAGGATTGAGACTTCATCCTGATGAACTCTTCCTGTTATGAGTATAAAATGCCCCTCTCCATCTCTTCTGATTGATTTAAGTTTGAAGTCAACTTTGTTAGAGATTAGTATGGCCACACCTGCTTGTTTCTTAGGTACATTTGCTTGATAAGCCTTTTCCCAGCCCTTTACTCTGAGTGGGTGCCTGTCTTTGTGGTTGAGGTGTGTTTCTTGTAAACAGCAGAATGTTGGATCCTGTTTTCGTATCCAATCTCTTAGCCTGTGCCTTTTTATAGGTGAGTTGAGTCCATTGACATTAAGTGATATTAATGACCAGTGGTTGTTAACTCCGGTCATTTTTTTAGTCGTAGAGTTTGTGTGTTTCCCTTCTTTGATTTGTGTTGGTGAAGGGTCTCTAGATGTCTGAGTTATTGTGGTCATTGTTGGACTCCTTGGTTAGTGATTTTCCTTCTATTACTTTCTGTAAGGCTGGATTTGTGGCTGCGTATTGTTTAAATTTGTTTTTATCCTGGAAAATTTTATTTTCTCCATTTATTGTGAACGAAAGCTTGGCTGGGTATAGTAATCTGGGCTTGCATCCATGGTCTCTCAGTTTCTGCAGTACATCTATCCAGGATCTTCTGGCTTTCATGGTTTCCATGGAGAAGTCAGGTGTAAGTCTGATAGGTTTACCTTTATAAGTAATTTGGCCTTTTTCCTTTGCAGCTCTTAATATTCCTTCCTTATTCTGTATGCTTTGTGTTTTGATAATTATATGGCGAGAGGATTTTTTTTTTTTTGATCCAGCCTATTCGGTGTTCTGTATGCTTCTTGAACCTTCATAGGTATATCTTTCTTTAGGTTGGGAAAGTTTTCTTCTATAATTTTATTAAATATATTTTCTGGACCATTGAGCTGCACTTCTTCTCCTTCTTCTACTCCTATTATTCTTAGGTTTGGTCTTTTTATTGTGTCCCATATTTCCTGAATGTTTTGTGATGAGAGTTTGTTGGACTTGCTGTTTTCTTTGATCAGTGTGTTTATTTTCTCTATGGTATCTTCAGAATCTGAGATTCTTTTTCTAACTCTTGTATTCTGTTGGTTATGCTTGTTTCTGTAGACTCTGTTTGTTTACTTAAATTTTCCATGTCCAGCCGGCCCTCTGTTTGTGTTTTCTTCTTTGCCTCCATTTCAGTTTTCAAGTCTTGAACTGTTTCCATTATCTGTTTGATTGTTTTTCCTTGGTTTTCTAGGGTATCATTCACTGATTTATTCAATTCTTCAAACTTTCTGTTATATTTCTCATCCATTTCTATAAGGGCTTTTTTTACATGCTGTTTAAGGGCGTCAATCACTTTCATGAAGTCAATCTTTTCTACTTCTTCTTGATTAAGGTGTTCATGTCCTCCTGTTGTGGGGTCACTGGTTTCTGGTGGCTTCATGTTGCTTTTCAGCTTGTTGTGTGAATTCTTGCCTGGTGTCTGCCCATCTCTTCTTCCAAATGCTCCCTTATGAATCTTCTTTTACCGGATCAGGTCTCCTTGCCTACCCAACGCTGGCTCTCCCCAACGTTGGCTCTCCTGGCGCCAAGAGATCAGGTCTCCGTGCTGGTTGGGCAGCTCGCAAACAAAGCGCCCACCCTGCTTGGTGCAGGCAGGCCATAGAAACAAAGGAAGTCCCGCCTGTTTGGGTGCCCCGAGGATTCGGACCCAGTGCCAAGACAGGCTGGGCTGGGTGATGTTATGTGCCAAAAGAGGGCGGTGGGGCCGAAGTGTGGAGGGTTCTGGATGGAAGCTGGATGGGCTAGGAAGAAAGAGGCAGTATGCAGGTAGTAGAGGCCCTGCAGAGAGCCAAAGAAGGATAGCGGGCCAAGGAACTTCTGAGCTCCCTGTCCCAGGCTGGCGCCGCGGGGCCAGAAACTCACCCCAACACTGGCTCTCCTGGCGCCGAGAGATCAGGCCTCCGTGATGGTTGGGCAGCTCGCAAACAAAGCGCCTACCCTGCTTGGTGCAGGCAGGCCATAGAAACAAAGGATGTCCCACCCGCTTGGGTGCCCCGAGGATTTGGACCCAGTGCCCAGACAGGCTGGGCTGGGTGATGTTATATGCCGAAAGAGGGCGGTGGGGCTGAAGTGGGGAGGGTTCTGGATGGAAGCTGGATGGGCTAGGATGAAAGAGGCAGTATGCAGGGAGTAGAGGCCCTGCAGAGAGCCCAAGAAGGATAGGGGGCCAAGGATCCTCTGAGCTCCCCGTCCCAGGCTGGCGCCGCGGGGCCAGAAACTCACCCCAATGCTGGCTCTCCTGGCGCCAAGAGATCAGGCCTCCCCTAAGTCACTTTCTATCATAAGTTGTATTACCATCCTAAACTATATTTTTAGGCCTTGAAACATTTTCTTAGATAAATAACTTATGGTTTTTTTTTTCTCTTAATCTTATACACTTTGTGAGTTTCTTGTCAGAATTTTGTAAGAAGGAAAACTGTAACTATAATGGTCTAGTCTTCAACACCATCAGAGACCCAAGAAAGATTATAATATTATGTAAATGGAGACTGTGCATTCATTTCCCACCCACTCATACCTTAATAATCACACAGAAACAATATTAATTACAAAACTGTTTGGCTAATAGCCTAGGAATATTCCTAGCTAGCTCTTCTAACTTAAATTAATCCATTTCTATTAATCTGTGTTTCACCATGAGGCAGTGGCTTACCAGTAATGTTCTAGCATCCTTCTTCTTCAGCAACTACATGGTGTCTTCTGATTCTGCATTCTTTCTCTCTCATCTCTGCTTGCATTTCCTGCCTTGCTTTATTCTGCCCTGCCATAGGCCAAATCAGCTTATTTATTAACCAATGGTAATAAAATATTCATAGCATCCAGAGGCGAATCCCACATCAATATTACATGGGTAAACAGGAAGTACAGAGCAAACAAATTGCAAAACTATAGAAAATACAGACATCTGGCTGCCTGGGATGTTACTCTGTAACAATGGGAAAGATATCTCTAGCCTAAAGGCCTAGAATATCTGAAAGACTTATGTTATTAAAACAACTTAAATGCCATATTCTGAAGGTCTCTGGTGTGTTTGAAGACCACTTGTCTATCTAAAATATATTTGTTTGATCTTAAAAACATACCTAACATGGCCACAAATTTGATTATTATAGATGAGTAACTACTAAACTGAATTCCTTAATTATGCATTAATTATTAAATGAGCTGCATATGTACAATAACTTTAAAAAGAATAGAAACATACACAGTATGTTAAAACAAAAATAACCTTAAATTTGTATCAATACACAAAAATTCATACCAGTTTAACGTATTTGAGAATAATAGTGGCTTTTCTTTTTGTTTCAATAATCTTTCCTTTTATCCTTTTATTCCTATATACCCCCCTTTTCTTTCATAAAGAAGTCCTTAAGTCTAACCTCTCTTACTTAGTTTCCTCTCTTATCATGACCAGTAACAACTTGCAACTAACCCCTTACATGATGATAAACATCTATAAGCTGCTGAATTACCAAAAATCCATCTCTTGAGAATTTCAGTGTTGTGTTTTCTAGATTCATTCCTGCTCTCTGGGGGAAAGAGCATCTTTAGGAGATCCTGAGAAAATAGAGATGATGGTCAAGTTCTGGGAAAGTCAGTTGTATCGTTTGTTGTCCAGTCTTTGTGTAATGTTAAAGTTTAGGGTTTATTTGAAGTCCTGGTGAAAGCAGTTTGTGAGGCTGAACCCTCTCAGCAGCTCTGACGTTGTCCTGGACGTAGATTTTTGAGGAAACTCTAAAAGAGGCCCACAGTTGAAATATTTTAAACTTTAAAGCCTTTGGATTTTAAAAGAGACTATTTTAAAGAGACTGAATATTTAAATATTTGAAATATTTAAAGACTGTGTGACTTATAATTTGAAATGTTATTAATGTAATGTTTGTATCAATGTGTGATCTTGGAGAATAAGAAGAAAGGAAAGGTTATGGCTTAGCACTGATGTGTTCATATGTCAGATTGACAAGGGGTCAATTGTGTTGGTTAGTTTTTTTGTCATCTTGACCCAAACAAGAGTTATCTTAAAGAAGGGAACTTCAGTTCAGAATACCTACATAAGATCTGGTAATAGAGCAATTCTTAATTGTTAACTGATGGGAAGAAGGGTCCAGCCCATTGTGGCTGATGCCCCATATGGGCTGTTGTCCTGGAGTCTATTGTAAATCAGTCTTAGTAAGTAGTAATGAATAAGACCAAGGTTGTAAGCATCATCCCTCCATGCCTTCCGCATCAACTCCTGCCTCTGGCGTTCTGCTTTGTTTGAGTTATTTTGATGATGAACAGTGATATGAAAGTAGCAGCCAAATAAACCCTTTCACCACAAGTTGCTTCGGTCATGGCTTTATCACAGTAGTAGAAACCCTAACTAAGGTAACCGTTAAGCAGTATGTTCTGCATTTCCCCATACTCCTAATGCTTGGCAAGCATTGTCTCATGCTCCTTCAAGCATTTGGCCACCTTGGAATAATCTTTAGAATTCACAAGGAATGCCCTGTGACTCTGTCGACAAAAAGTAATTTTGTAGCAAGACTTGAAATGTGCTTTGTTCTTGGTTCACCACTGACTCTACAAAGCCAGGGATGGTAAACAGACCAGTGTCCCAAAAGAGCTCCATACATCTCTGAGAGTCATTTTGACTTGCCTTGATCCTTCCAGTATTGTTATAAACTAAATTTGGACGCTGGACATTAAACTCCTGGCTAAGGAAGTCCAGGAAAGCACAGATAATTCTCTTTCTGGAGTTGGGAGATGCTCTGTTTCCTTGTAACATGAAGAAGATCCAGGAGAACTGCTCGCTTCATCTGACGTCACTGTAATCCTGGCGCTGAGCAGTGTTGACAGTAGGGATGTGGACATAAGACCAGTCTCAGTAACATGGTGAGTTCAGGGGCATTCTGTGCTGCACAAGACCTTATCTCAAAAAAAAAAAATGAAGAAAAGAAAAGAAAAAATTAGAAAATTAAAGAAAACAAAAGTCAGAAGTGCCTCAGGAAAAACAAAAACAAAGAATACTAAACACCATCTTACCATTGACAGTACAGAGCAAAGACAATGAAAAAGTAATGGTGAAAATCTGACCTGAGTCCTCTGAAGCAAGCAGGGCATCCACAGCAACCACAGGTTATAACTTGCCCTCTTCTCATTCTGAGAGGGAACAATAAGAAACATTTCATCTGAAAAGCTAAAGTAATACTACTTTTGCCATTTTCGGGGTGTCTAAATCTGGGTCAGTTTCAAAATAATTTATCTATTTTATGATTTTTGTGTCTTTATTTTTCTTTGGTCTAGTACCTGAAAAGTGTGTACACTCCAGAGAAGTCATAAAGTTAAAGGTTGTCCCAAATCAAGAGCAGCAGGCTATCTATCTGCTTGTCCACACAACCTCAGCAGCGAAGCCTATGTTATCTCATGGTGCTTTGGTTGGAGTCTGACAATGGTTATGATTAGTTCTCTATTCTTCATCACAAGGTAGAACTCCAGGATCTGCACAGACTAGCTTGTGGGAAGGTTCTGGGTGGCAGTGGTGCAGTTTTGTGCTGAAGTTATTGTAGGCAAAAGATGCTCTCTTTGGTTGTTCAGTGGAAGCTCTGTTTCCTGGTTGGCTGTTAACCGTCCTTAACTCCTAAACCCTATAGTCTACCTTCAAGTCTATAGTCAAACACAGGAGAAATTCTGAGTCTTTTTATGTTTCAAAACTCCTTCTTTCTGCAGCCAGACAAAGAAATCTGTCTTGATAAACACCTCCTACAGTCAGCACAGCCCACTGAGATAATCTGAAATTATACTGAGCAAGGGCTGTAATCACACCTGCTACGTCTCCTCGGAGGAGCATCTGGATTGATGTTTTAATGAACACACAGGACCCAGAAGCCTTGATGGGCTATATTAGAATTCTGTCTCCCACACTTCACTTTCTACTACAAGACCTCAGTCTAAAGCATGCTAAGAATGAAGAGGAAAAGAGGCATCTATAGATGTGAGAATAACTTGCCACACAAGCATGAAGTCCTGAGTTGGAGCCGCAGAACCCATGTCAGAGCTGTACATTGTAGTGTGTACTTGAAAGCTTGATGCCATCCCAGAAGAGACTGGAAGATGCCAGCCAGATTAGCCCCAGTCACAAACCCCAAGTCCCAGTGAGAGAGTCTGTCTCATGAAATAAAGAAGATAGATCCTGAGGAATGGCAGCTAAGGTTCACCTCCGGCATCCATACATATATGCCCACACAAATGGCAGCTAAGGTTCACCTCCGGCATCCACACATATATGTCCACACAAATGAATACACAGATGCCTGAACACACACACACATACACATACACACACACACACGCACACACATACACACACACACATACATACACACACACACACATCTTTTAAGTCTTTCATGGATTTTTATATATGTTTATGTTTAAGAAGTATGTCCTGAATAAAATGCAAATATGAGTTTTGATGGTTATGAAGGCATAACTATTGAAATTTCTCAAGGCTTAGACAGACTTTTTTCTGGAGATTAGCAAACTCAGATTTAGAACTGTAACAGGAAGGCCATATTTCTGGGTTCATTTTGAGCTTATGCTACTTTCTTGATTTCAGTTCAAATACACTTAAACTTCACACAGACTTATGAAGAAACAGCATCTTCATGTCAGACTTTCAGCCATCATTATTTTTCTGTGATAACCAGATGAATTTTCGTCATAAAAATATTGTCTTAGAAAGTGTCATACAGTCACTATGGGATGCGTGTTCCCCTGTACTCCCGTAAATTAGTACTTCATGCTTTGATGAGGAAGGCTCGATCTGCTATTTCTCTGCTGCCTCATTCAGGTAAATCAATTGAAATAACATTTGCAAAATCTTGAAGACTCTTTGCCTTGATGGTAAATCTCACCAATTTTGAGGAAAATTAAATCTCCCGGGTGAAAACAACTAGAAGCACTAGCTTCTGGGGTCTTCTTTCTCCCTAGCGACAGGAGGGACATTGTGTGTTATACAGGAGTCTTCGTGGTCCCTGTGAATGCTTAGCTCCTCTGAAATGGAGGGAAATTCTGTGTGGCTCTGACAAACTCTGCCTCAGTTCCTCTAAAGTCTAGGCATTGTTCGGCCTCATCTCCATAGCCTGATTGTTATCCTCTGGACATTTCCTTCTTTGTGAAGGGAACAAGCAATTGTCATTCCAACAGAGACCAGGCTTCCTGGTTTCCACCATTCCAACCTTTTCACATTTTAATTTCCCTTCATTTTGTTTAATATCCTTCAGAAGTGATGACTTCACTCTTTTAAAATGCCTCCAAACAAACAGCTTCTCACCTGACTTGAATCCTCCCATTTTTCCAACAGCCAATAGCAATATAGAGTCAATATTTGACATTAAAGACCTCCCAACAAAGGGAGATTCAAGACCCCCCCATCCCTAGACACAGGTTCATTTTTACAGAGGAAGCTTTACCTATTTGGGAGATTTCTGTTGTCTCCAATCCTGCTTATTCTGGATAGTGGATTAAAACATGCACATTCCCTTAATGCAGAAACATGAAGCTGTACCTTGCCTGCCTTTCTCAGTAAATAATTCCTCCCCCCAAAATACATGCATTTAAAGTTCACTTAGAGAAAAAAATTCTAACATCCTCAAACTTTGTTTCAGGACCTTTCGAGGGAGTTTATAGTGAGGCTTCCTACGCTTGTCATTTGATGCGGCATAAACAATCATGCAGAAGTAATTAGCAGCTTCATATGGAGTAATCAGGCTCTCTTAAAGCTCTAACCTGAAAGCGGTTAAGTCAATAAAAGTAATTCCTCAATGTTACTAGTCCAAAAAGCACATCGAATTAAGTGGCTGTGTGTGTGTTAGGAGGCATAAGCTCAAGTGTGTCGTCAGTGTCAACCATGTGTTGCTTGCAAGGAGCAACATCATATTGGCACCAAGCAGGGCTGGACATAAGCCTTCCCAGGTTCAGTGCAAATGGTTGGCACGAGACACATTCCATCTTTCAGCTGAAACAGTCGCTGCTTCTTCTACTCTGAAAACAAACAAGAGAACAGGGACCCTGACTGACAGCTCAAACAGGTCGTTCATTGTGTTGTGTTCTGTTTTCCAAAACTTCATTTATTTTGATATTTGCATTTGCTGTATTAGAATGGAATAGTTTTTGCTAAATTAGGAACTGACAGTGTAATTACTTGTGATTGATATGCTTTGTGTGTAGGAGTCAAGGCTGGAACACGAAGCACTCACCTTTGTTCTGATTTGCATTTGTCATACTCTAAATAACACATATACAGAAAGGAGGTAAATTGCTATCATTGGATTCAGTAATAGTTGTCGGGAAAAATCCTAGGACAAGCAAAATTCTAGCTGGTAAGGACCAAATTACCCCATTCTGCATTGTAGGATTGGGCCCACATGCTACATTCTTCATTCGAAATTGTCTGAAATGACAGATCCTGCTGTAATGAGCAACCCTTTAAAATACAGCCATGTGTGTTGCGACTTAGTACTCAGGGCAAGCACCAGGGGAAACTGTCCTGTTCTCTGTCTCGGCCAAAGTGCACAACGTAGTCTGTGAAGATGCATTTTAGAGGCATATTTTAGAGGTTGATATTTTTAAAAATCATGACATAATCAAATAAAAAGCTTTATTTCTTCTTTTCTAATTAGCTATGCAATCTTAAGAAGTAGTGGCAGAGGCTTTTAAATATTTCAACATATATTTTTCTCAGCTCATCTTGTCTTGCTCTGCATAAAATATCTGAGACTGACTCATGTGCCCATGTCTTTGGAGGACCCAGTGTGGGTGTGTTTGTAGGGTGTTGTTTGGGTATGTTTATGGGGTGTTGTGTGGGTATGTTTATGGGTTAATGGGTGGGTATCTTCAGTGAGAGACCTCTGGCCTATGGCAGATGGAAATTAAGAGAAGAGCGAAGGGCGAGATGCTTGCTGATGTACTACTTTGCTCTTGAGGACTCAGGCCTCTTATGAGACATCATGGGCTTCTTCCTCTGCCACGAAGTCAGCCCTAACACAGGCATCCTCTACTAGTGTCCGTCCCCTAGAGGACCCAGTATCTGAGGTCCCTTTCTATTGATGTGACCAAACACCATGACTAAGACAGCTTACAGAGGAGTGAATCTTAACTGCAGGTTCCAGAGGATGAGTTCACAATGGTCGAAACAGCACTGCAGCAGGTGGCACACGGTGGCGAGAGGAGGAAGCTGGGAGCTCACGTCCTTTATAACAAGCAGGAAGCAGAATGGGTGAACTGCAGGGATGTAAAGCTTCTTACCTTCAAAGTGCAGCTCCCACTGACTTCCTACAAAGTCTCAACACCTATATCTCCCTAAATAGCATTTCCAAGTTGAACTAGGTATTCAAGTGATGGAGACTATGTGGACCATTTTACATTCAAACTACTACCAACAACAACGTGAAACACACCTTGGAAGGGGAGCATTGGGTAAGCAGAAGTCTGGGAATGTACCGAAAGCACACTAAATTGTAGGTATATTCCTTGTAGACTGGAGAAACTATACTTAATTTCTTAATGAGAATTTTATCAGTTTGAGGGAGTTTGTTAAGAATCATTTATGAATGAACATTGAATTGGTCCAATACTTCTGAACCATTTGCACCAAGTGGCTTTTCTTGGATTATGGTTCAGTGTTTTGCTTCTAAGTCTTCATAGTAAACACATGAGTTTAACATACTATATGCACATTCTGAGATTATCTGTCTACTCTGGCCAATAACTAACATCCCCCAAAGCCCCCATCCTACTCACTAACATCTCTTTTCTTTCTTTTAATAAGCTCTTTTTGGTTCTGACTATAATAGGAATCTGTTGGGGATGCCTTTCTTTGCTTTCTTTTTTTTTCTTCTGTGTTTTAATCTTTCCTGTTTTCTAAAAGATAGTTTTCCTGGGTAGTATACTTATACGTTTTTGTTGACAGTTACTGTGTGGCCTTTTATGCATTTGCATGCCATTTCTGACCTGGAGAATCTTCTGTATGTACTTACCATAAGAGTTTAACTGTGACATGTCTTGGGGTGGACTTGGCTGAGATAAAACTGCCCGTGACTTTAATCCTTTCAGTGCTCTACACATTTGGACACTCGTCTATGAGGGTCTCTGAAGAGGATTCCTCTATCTCTGATACTGTTGATCCCCTCTTGTGCACCATGTAGAGGGCATGTGGAGGGCAACTATCAAATTCTTTTTTTGTTTGGCACAATATATAATTGAATTTTGTATCATTCAGTGTTTAGGGATTATGATTACAGAGGATATCCAAGAGTCTGTGACATTGCTGAAACACAAATATTTTTGAATTTTGATGTGTATTTTTTCCCTTGTATATGGCTGCTATCATATTTCTCCAAAGAAATAGAATTAGTCGATGGGCAAGGACTGAGTATGATAGGTGATAAGTAGGTGAGAGACAGACAATGAAGAGAGGATTTACTACAAAGTCAACACCATGCTTACAGGGTCTGAAAAGTCCATACTACTGTCTGCAAGCTGGTGAGCCGGGAAAATTACCAACATAAGGGAGCCAAAGTCTAAAGCCCTGAAAACCAGGGAAGTCAGTGATCTGATTCTGATTTTAAGGTCAAAGGTTTAAAAGCCTGGTGGGTGGGGGGGTGTGCTGGCCTGGCATAAATCCTGAGTTAGAAGAAGAGATCCCAGAAGTAGAGCAAATCCCTCCTCCCACCTCTTACTGGTCAGGGTGTCTCCCTGGCATGCTGATGCTCACCCTTGATGGTAAGGTTGGGTCTCTTTCCTCACCCCACTGATCCAGATGTAAGCCTCTTCCACAGTGAGCCTGAAAAACACTCATAATCACATCTCCCCAATGGTTTGTGTATTCTTCAGGACAGTCAAGTCAATGAATGGATCATTCCAACAAATTACTGATCCAGTCGTGAATTGTTTGACCCTGAAATTCTGAGTTAATTTACTGTTGCTTTCACAGAAGAGTCAGTGGCTTAAATACACATTTTAGTGATGTAATCATTTCCAGTTCATGCTGTCCTTTTACAGAAAAAAAATCAAAGTTCATTATTATACTCTTAGAATAATCTTTACTTTCTTCTTTCAATAAAACAATCATTTTAACTAGCTATTCTCTTCTAGATAAGAAAACAAATTTCAAAATGATATATCTTCATGTAGAAGTCAAACTACAAACTCTATTCCTGTTTTTAAAATGCCTACACTTATGTGAAATCAATTTCGTTTCTTGTTTTTCTGACTCTAATTTCACTAAACATCTCTAGGATAAATGGGCTGTTTCTAAAACAAGATTTTTTTGTTTATTCAAACTGCAAGCATTCCTAATTTACAAAAGATAGATATCCTTATTTCAGATTCTAGATATGTTCATTAGTAAAATAATTAGTTTAATTTTGAGATGGCAGTTAGGCAATGAGGTGTACATAGAATGAATATATTAGCTGGAGGAGCATTGCTCTCTAAAATATATTATTACTTTCTGATTACTTTAATACTGGCTGTGTTATTAACTTATCACCAATTATTGGCTAGTACCATCCCTAATTTTACATTTTGAATATGATCATTATTAGTTTTATTAGTGACAAGAGGCACTGTGTATTATGTGTGAATTGTTCAGTATGTTCATTTATTGTCAGGTATGTGGTGATGACTCAACATTCCTGCAAAACACATCTGTCATCCGCAGCTGGAGAAACCATTTCAGGGATTATCAGTGTGACTGATAGGAAAAAATTACAGTTTTGCTCTAATATCTAGAACCCGTTACAGACGTTGACTTGTACAGGGTCCTAGTTAAATGTGTGTCAATATGCAAATGTCTATATTACATCATAACTAAAAAATAAACAAGAAGTCTGGCATCTATTTATGCTACAAACTAAATTTTCATGTATATCTGTAAATTATATATGTTTGTACATATTTAACTATATATATATATATATATATATATATATATATATAGTGGTTGAGTAAAATTAATTTCATGGAAATATCAGGAGCATTACCCTCATAAGATTAATTTTGCCCTTGTGATATATGTAGCATTAAAAACATGACAGTTTAGGTTTTAATGTGACAAGTAATTTGCTTTTTAGTAATTTAGTATTTTGACATAAAAGCTCCAGTATAATTGCAGGGAATAATAAAATGTATTAATTTAGAAAAGCAAACAAACATTTTCAGGAATTTGATTTCTAAAATATATATAATTCCTTCTTGTCTAACAGTAATCTGTGGACTTCTGTATAAATACCCTAGTGGAAGGGGATGTATCAGAAATCAATGGATTGGATCAAACTGAGATCACTAATCCTTATAAGGCATTCTTGTAAATGTCAATCTGCAAGCTGAGAGAGGAAGGTACTCCCTTGGTTCTAATAGGGAGGCCAGTCACCAGCCTTACTCAGCATCTCTGGTACCTACCATGTGCCCACCAAAGCCAAACAAGGTGGGGCCTCCTTCACGTGAATGGCAGTGTTGTGGGCTACTGAGCTCCATGTACGGAACAACGTGAGTATGGATGCGAGGTGCATTCCAGTGGACAAGTGTTCTGCCTTCCTTTATCTACAGCAACATATCCCACTTCTGCAAATTGACACAAAATATTGAGGGGGAAAAGATAGTTGAGAGAAAAGATATGCCTATGTAGAACAGGAGGTTTAAAACGATTCCTAATCTGAACATATGAATAGTAAGTAATCTCCCTAGAATGATAATATGAAAGTCATGATGTGTAGACATTGGTTGTAGACTGCTTTCATCTCAGGAGATTCCCCTCTTATTGTTGTGGAGTATCCAACAGAGACCACGTGGACACAGGTTTAAGCCAATAGAACGTCTTTATTATCTGGTTAGGGGCTAGAAAACACAGTGGATGTTCCGGGTTCCACTGTATCCATGAGCCTTTCTTAGGGTTAGCTCTTAAGCACAGAAACCATACCCCGAGTTGCTATACTTCGATTAACAAGGGCAGTTAGGCAGAAGCAGAACTACAGAAGCCAAAAAGCATGGTTAGTGCATTTAGAGATTTTCTCAGAACTATGGGATTGATTGCTTGAGTCTTTGTTTTCATGTTGGCAATCTATGTGCTAAGCTTTATGCCTTGAATGATACTTCCTTTGTGGAGTTAGTTGGGCTAAAGTCTGGGGCCCTATTAAAGTCTGGGGTGCCTGTTACATCATGAGACATTCCCACTGGCCAAAGCTGGCACAGTCCATATGGTTTGTATCTCACCTGACCTCACAAGTGATGATCAAATGAATATTAGTGTACAGTAAAGTATTTATCCTCTCTGTTTTCTCAGAACTAGTATCCAGATTTTAAATGGACGACATTGAAAGCTGTATTTAGTACATAATACGACAGACACATTTATGACCTTTTAGGCTGCCATATCTCACTAGAAAGCTATTTGACAAAATCAATACCAGAAGAGAATTCAAAGAGATTAGTTGCGGACCACGTCCCACATTCTAATTGAGTTCCCTGACTGAGACCTGGCTTTATTCCTAGGCTTGAGTTCCGCCATATTCCAATATGTAATTAACAAAGTCATCAGGATTTAATATACCTTGGACAGCTTCATTTACACATACAGGGACATAAATATGCATTGTTTTAAAAGAGCTTTGTATGAGAAAGCATTGTTCTAATCCTGCGGAGCAATTATCAAGACTCTGAGTGGACTTTGTTCGGGTTTTGAGACAGTACATTACCAATATCACTCAGTGACACCTGGAATGCAGCTACTGTGGTCTTTCAGTATACTGTGTATCTTCTGTTTTCCCTAGAGAGAAAGTGAGATGTTCTATTAAAAGTAACACATGCTCCTAACGTAAGATATCATATCAAAACACACAAACCTACTGGCAGAACACACGGGACTTGGAGAACTAGACTATGTTTAAATCTCACCCTGTGGAACTTCCTGCTCTTTTGTTTCTGACAATTGTCTCAACACTTGACTTCCCACACTGGATTCAGAAGTTTCAGAATCCAAGCAAGATACACAATTCCAGTACTGCCTTCCTCTGAACAAAATGGACAGAGAACTTCCTTAGCATGAGACAATCCCATCTTCCCACCAGAAGCTCTGCTCCTTTCTTCAGGGTCTTGAGTGAGTTCTTCTATCATTTTACCTAACTTTTTTCTTTTTAAAACAAGACAAGGGAGTCAATATTAGCTAAGAATTAAATGAGATACTGCTTGCTACAGAGCCAGAGTGTGCATGGTATACAGTAAGGGCATAGAGCTAGTCAGTTCCTTCCCTGGTGCCTTACATATAGTAAGAGTCAATCTTCATTATATATTTGACTAGAATATGCCTATAATAATAATAATTAATGTTTGTTGTTTGTTGACAACTAGCTAGGTCATGATCAGCCACATGTTGTGTGATGCTCCACAATTAACCTATATAAGGGAAAAGCTAGAGTTGTAGATAGTTATGAGCTGTGGAATAAGGTTTCTGGGAGCTGAACTCTCATCCTCTACAAAATCAGTACACACTCTTTGTCACAGAGCCATCTCTCCAGCCCCTAAAACATGAAAGAGAGAGAGGGAGAGAGAGAGAGAGAGAGAGAGAGGGAGAGAGGGAGGGAGGAAGGAAGGAAGGAAGGAAGGAAGGAAGGAAGGAAGACACACCCTGGCTGATTTTATTTTTTTAATGGCCCAACCATATGCTGCCCACAAGAAATTCACCTAGGTAAACAAGTCTGAGGCTACAAAGACAGAAAGTAAAAGGATAACAAATGCTGTAGCAAATAACGAACTCCAAAGCAATCTGTGCCCATAACCAGTAAGACAGAACTCAAGCCAAATTCAGTTAGAAGAGAACATATCACCTCATTTCCATAAGATGAATAATCCTTCAAGGAATATTCAGAACATATATATGCGAGACATTGCCTAAGCATATTTTCCGTAGGAGATAAATACATGAAGATCCTGTGATGCACAGGCATGGTGGAAGAGCTTTCAAGGCTATAGAAGAAAAGAATCTTGTAATTTCAGGGAAAATGGATATGTAGGTAACTATATTTGTTTTTTAATTTAGGAGGAAAGGAATGAGGAGGTGGAAGAATGGAACGTGGAAGAGCGTAGCATGAAGAGTCATGGAAAGAAAACATGCTGTGTGTACGGGCAGGTCACAGTGAAAATAGGAGCTGTGATTTTCAATTTCTGAACTCTTTTAGAATGTTCAGACATTCATGAGACATGTTGATTACATTTGTTATTTCAGAGGGCATCACCAGCCCCTCTGTTGTATGTATATTGGGGGATAGGGATATGGCTTAGGTCTTAAGAGAGAAAGATTATCACAGCCAGAAAGTTGTCTTCCTGAAACCCGTATGCTGACGCCTTACTTCAATGTCTGTATTTATCCACAGAACCACCAAAAGGGCTCCAAATAATTAGCAGTTCTTAAGGAATATTATCTGTCCCTGTGGTATGTCAAAGCTACCTGCCAGCAAATGAAGGAAGACACAGGAGAAACTCACCCTGTACGAACTGTATCTTTGACTCACATCCTCCCAACTATGAAAAAAAATGCATGTCTCTGCTTCTTAAACTTTGTACCAGTCACCCTTGAAAATGACTACATTACCCCATGGTTGAGGGCCTAATAGGGGTGAGAGAAGTCAGATCCTGGATTCTGATCCACGTTGATGATTTGGGTCATTCCTCCCAGTATTGTGTAGTCCTAGGTATATATGTGGTAGAATAATTTTGTGTGTTTAAGAGATTTCTCTGAAGTATTAGACTGAATGTAGGCAAGGGGTATTAGGATATGAATCTCTACTTAAAAGCAATGCTGAATTTAAAATTTCCTCCTTGACAAAATGAGGTAAAAATTACACACACACACACACACACACAAACACACACACACACACACACACACATATATATATATATATATATATATATATATATATATATATAGAGAGAGAGAGAGAGAGAGAGAGAGAGAAGTAGGATTTATTATTTTCTTCCTAAAGAAGAAACCTTAGGACATGGGCTACCTAGATGGTACCGTGGCTAACAGTATTTGATCCCAAGACTCACTTGGTGGATGAAGAGAGCTGATGCCATCCAGTTGTCCTCTGAGGGCCACACATTCACATTCACATACACACACCAAAATAAATAAACAAATGAAAGCAACTTAAAACTTCTTAGGACGTAATATATTATCAATCAAGGATTTCCAAACTTGGGGCTAGGGATAGATAAGCTTGATTTTAGAATGTTTGCTGAGACACACAAACCCTCGGTTTGATTTCTTGTACTCTTTTGTGCTTTTAGCATTCCCCTGGAGGTGGAAGTACGGAGGTTAGATGTTCGAGGTAATCTTCAACTACACAGTTACTTTGGGGCTAGCCTTGGTCACATGAGACCTAACTGCAACATTAGCACCCTCAACAATTTCGAACAGTGTTTTGAAATATGTTTGCTATTAATGTATATATCAAATAATGATAATTTAATGTTTGATTTCAACAGGAAGAAATGAATAAGGTATAAAAGGATGTTATGCCCAATCCTGTGTATTAAGTTGCTTTAAAAGACTGTATATCACAGATTGGACTAGAAAATGTATTTAAATGCTTTTGGTGCTTATGTTTATCCAAGCCAAGCATATTTCAAATGAGTTAAGAAAATTAAAACTTACAGAGTTTGGCACATAAGTTGTCAGAGGAGGTGGTGGTTTTGAAATTTTTCCACACATTTGTATCTTATTTGGCTTAAATCCTTATTTGTCACCTGATTTGAATACTTCTAATTGCTTCTACAAATGGTGACATTTGTTCTGTAGCTCACAAGTTGATTTAAAGAATCTGCTGGCCACTTACAATAAATCTGTTTGGAAGGAGTACATAGGTGATATTGAATCATGGAAACATTAATATAGATCTTGTGAGGGAGGAGATTATTGCTGACTACCCTGATGTCCCTCCACACTCCACTGAAAAGTTTGTGGAAATAATTCACCCGATAATTTGGTTCTCATCTTCAAAAGCCACATGAGGCCACACTGGAAACTAACACAATTATATACAAATTTACCAACTAAGTGAGTCATTTGAGAAAGCCAAGATTGGTCTTGAAGCAATAACTGGAACAGAAAGAGCATTTGGTAAGATGAGTCGTTCTCTGCTTTCTCTTGGGATATGGGACAGAGGAGCATCAAGTGCTCTGATGGCGTCAGGGCTTGCTCCTGGGTAACAGCAAATTACATTACCCACAAGTGATGGAAGATCAGTTATAACTCATAAATCTAAATAGCACTGCCAGGCCAGAGTGAGTGTAACTTCAAGGTGATACTTACAGAAATAAAGAGCACTAGTTTTGGTTCACAATCATGCTTTATATCCTCATGCATAAATTGTGAGTTCTTTGCAAATACTACATAAAGTGAGTGCTTGTGTCCAATGTGAGGCTATTACAATAAGCATAATTCAAAAAAGTGTGTTGAGCCCAATATTAATAAATCTAAATATTACATAATATAAATAGCATGTATGAATATAACAAAAAATAACAAGCTTTATTTTCTACCAAAATTAAAATTGTAGGTAAATTCTAAGTATTTTCATTCTGACAACTTTTTTGACTCTCTTATTATTTTTAACTTACCTATGTATTATATACAAACCCATGTTACTGTTCTGATAAATTTCTCCTTTAATTACCAGGGAAGAAAAATTCAGGAGTCACATAGATGTAAAATGTTTTATAGTAATGAAACAGGAAACACTTGTCAAGATTGCCTGTGTTTAGGAGCCTTGTCCGGAAGAACTGGAAGCTAGAGAGTTATTATTGACTGCCCAGGAATGAACCTCCTTTGTTGATGAGGTCTGTACTGACCATGACCTGCAGTAGCAAGCCTAAACATTCAGCAATTAAATATAGGGTGCATCAGATTATTCTGAAAGAAGTCCTAAGATTCTACAGTATCCTATTGAACAGTATCCTATTTTCGCCTTGCCAGAGCTAAAGGGGAGCCCAAAGCCATAGTTATTCCTGGTCCTTCATTGCAATGTGGGTAAGTGTGATGAGACTAGAGGCTTCAGTACATGGGTCCTCTAGTGCAGTCAGTTGTGGAGAACATTCCTCCTGGAGGTACTAACTTGACTCGGAACTTGTACTTCCTCATCTTTCTCTGGTACAGGTCTTTCCTGAAGTAGCCATGGTTACAGATGAATTGCAGTGAACAAGGACTATTATGAAGGACACAAAACAAGAGTGACAGAAACAAGGAGCCGTAAATGATAATGACAGCATTGATCCTTTGTTTCCTTTGGAGAGAGGTCTGGGTTTGCTCACCCTGAGGCCAGTTTTATCCAGTTGTTTTTTTCCTGCTATTGTACTGGAAGAGTTTAAATTTAGAATATCAATCCATCATTAAGTATGCAACTTGAAAATATTTTCCTTATTCTGTAGCCTACTTTCCATTTTGATAACTTTTAGTTTGAAAACTCCTTAGAGTGACATGCTGGCACTGTGTAGCTTTGATTTGTCCTAAGAGTTCGGCATGCTGTCTCAATCAATGTCAAAGTCAGTTTCAAGGACACCTCCCTCCATGTTCTTTACTAAAGATAGAGATGGGTTTAGGTTCTATGTTTAGATAGTTCATCCGTCTGAATTGATATTTTGCACACTGTAAGACAAAGACTAACTATATTCTGCTGTATGTTAGAAGTCAATGTTTCCAGCAGTATCTATTTAATTTGGGGGTACCATTGTTGATACTTACCTTGGTGTATTTGTTTAGATTTGTTTCTAGACATTGTATTGTTTCATTATTTAATGTGCTTAAATGCACCATACTGTTTTCATTGGCACAGGCCTATAACTTCCAACCAGAAGGTGTCAGGACCTGATTTGGTTTCCATGCTCAACATTTATTAGTTGTGATGGTTTAACCTTATTGTCAACTGACTTGGTACAGAATCATAGGAAACAAAGGAATGTGCCTATGAAGGTATTTCAGAGACAGTTAGCTGATGGAGAAAGACCTATCCTGAATGCTGGTGGCAGGATCCATGGGCTGGAGACCTGGATGCTGTAGAAGAGGAAAAGAAGAAGTTGTTGTCAGCATCAGTGCCTTCTCACTGCATTGAGGAAAAGCCTTTTAACAAATCATGACATAGAGTAACATAACATGATAATTTGGGATTTGGGGATTTTTTTTTCTCTTCACAGTACAATAAAAACATCAAGTTTGATGTTTTTGTTTTAGTTCATATATTGAATGTGCCTACAGACTTTTGGAAATGAGATTATCATTGAGACTATTAAATGAAAGTTACAATTTTGTAAAATCCATGGAAATATGTCATGACATATAGTTAATTAAATCTCCCATCTTACAAGTCAAAAGAACAAAGATTTTAGTGTTTGAAAAATTTTTTTTCTTTCACACTAGGAGGATTCCTGTTTAACTCTTGGGTGACATTTGTGGAGTCTCTCTGGGGAATGCTCAAGAACATTTTGGGAACAGCCTAGGCGTCATCCCCACCCAGCCACCCCTGTAGCACAGAGACCGTGGTGAGCTTACTCACTGTTTAGATTGAATGAATCCACAGGTCAGTGACTCTGCTCACCTTTATTCAATGTTCATTTCATGGGTTGCCTTCCCTATAGCTGTTGATCCAATGTAAGGAACACAGAGGCCTGAGGTAGCTCCTCCTGGAAGGAAGCTCATCATGTCAAATATACTTTTTTTAAGAAGTCACAAAATGCTAAATTTCTCTGAAAGGTGAGACTTGTCATTTCAACTCTGCCCTAAATCTAAGAGTCTCTCCTGAAACCTACTTCACAGCAGCATTTGCCACAGAACCACACAGGAGCAAAGCATTGAGAAGAGCTGGTGGCTGTGTATGGCACAACCTAGCACATCTGTTCCCATGGGGAAGTGTTCAGTTGGAGCTCATTATTAAATCTTTCTGCGATAACTATTAAATCCCAATTGTACTAACCAGGTCTCCTCAATAAATCAGAACCAAGGGAGAAGTTGGGCTTAACGAAGAGCTGCTTCTATTTTTTTTAAGATTTATTTATTTATTATGTATACAGTGCAGGCCAGAAGAGGGCACCAAGTCTCTTTACAGATGGCTGTGAGCCACCATGTGGTTGCTGGGAATTGAACTCAGGACCTTTGGAAGAGCAGACAAAGCTCTTAACCACCAAGCCATCTCTCCAGCCCTGCCACTTCTATTTTGTAGACTTCAAAGCAGTATGGGGTGTTGACCACAGCTCTGCCTCCTTAATATAGGTGAGGAGGAGGAGGAATGTAGACAGGTGTTCATGCTAATGACACCTACCCTAAGGGTCAGTTCTTACCTGGGAATGACTTGGTCCTGTATAGCAGAATATTTAGTAATGTCAGGGAATGATAGCACACTGGTCCTCTCCTGATGCTGTCAACTACTACCTGCTGAGGCTGGGGTGCTGTTGAGTATCTGCCAGGGCAATCCCAGTTACCTGATTTCAAAATGCTAAGAGTCACCGGACAGTGGTGGTGCATGCTTTTATTCCCAGCACTCAGGAGGCAGAGGCAGACAAATCTCTGTGAGTTCGAGGACAGCTTGGTGTACAAGAGCTAGTTTCAGGACAGGCTCCAATGCTACAAAGAAAAACCTTGTCTTGAAAAATAAACAAACACTCACTCATAAATGGATACTAGCTGTAGAGCAAAGGATTGAGCCTATAGTTCATGATCCTAGAGAGGCTAAGTAACAAGATGAACCCTAAGAAAAACATACAAAGATCCACCTGTAAAGGGAAAACAGACAAGATCATCTGACAAAATTGGGAGCCTGGGGATGGGGAGAGTAGAGAAAGTGGAAGGGGAAGATGAGGGGAGAAGTGGAGAGGGGAGGATAACATGAGGGAATGGGATAATTGAGATGGAGAAAGGACAGAGTTGAGAGCAAGGAAGGAGATATTTTGATTGAGGGAGCCATTATGGGGCTAGCAAGAAGCCTGACACTAGAGAAATTCCCAGGAATCCACAAGGATGACCCTACTAAGACCCTAAACAATGGAAAAGATGGTGCCCAAACTGGCCTTGCCCTTTAGTCAGATTGATGAATACCTTAAATATTACCATAGAACCTTTATCCAGCAACTGATGGAAACAGAGGCAGAGACTTGCATTGGAGCACTGGACTGAGCTCCCAAAATCCAGCTGAAGAGTGGGAGGAGTGAGCATAAGAGCAAAGAGGTCAAGCCCATGATTGGGACACCCACTGAAACAGTCTACCTGAGCTAATGGGAGCTCACCAACTCCAGTCAGACTGAAAAGGAAACAGCATAGGTCCGAACTAGTCCCTCTGAATGTAGGTGACAGTTGCATGGGTGGGGCAGCTTTAGGGGCTACTGGCAGTGGCACCAGGATTTACCCCTACTGCTTGTACTGGCTTTTTTGGAACCTCTTCTCTTTGGATAGATACCTTGCTCAGCTTAGATATAGTAGGAAGGGCCTTGGACCATCCCCAAAGCAATGTGCCTTACCCTCTCTGAGGAGTGGATGGGGTTAGGAGTGGGGTTAGGTGAAGAGAATGGGAGGAGGGAAGGGAGTGAGAACTGGGATTGGTAAGTAAAATGAAAAAAGATAGTTTGTTTTCTTTTTAATAAACAAATAAAAATAAAAACAAACAAACAAAAATATTAGGAGCTATGCTGAGCATCTCTTTAAAAAATTCCCTAAAGATTTATTTATTTTTACTTTTTTAATGTTTCACAATGACTTGAAAACGCTCCAGACTTAAATTGGTTTAACTCAAAAAGAATCACTAGGCAAGTTAGAGAGCTGTTAGCCTATTTCCTGGACAGACAGTGCTCTGATTGACTCCTGCGGGAATTACAAAGGTGTTTTTATTTTCACTTCTTTCAATTGGATCCTAGGTCCTGTCCTGCCTAAACATTTTTATGCCCAGGGAGTAATGAGGTAGAAGCTGAAGTTGGCTTCACTCATCACAGGCAAAAGCAAATAAAACGGTGAGTTTCTGTCCTATATTCTCATAGTAGCAATCTCATTGGCAACACTGAATTCTAGAGGGAAACTCCAAACAGCCTCTTTTCCAATACAATTTTGTGTTTTAAAACTTAGGTCAGAAGGCACTAGGGGAGAAAAGTATAAGTCAATGGAAAATTATTTGTCATCGCTTTCTGACTCCACTTCTGTTCCAAATCAACTCCATATTGGTCATGATGAACCTTCTAAACTTGAGATTTAGAAATAGCAAAGCACAGGGTTACAAAGTAAGTTACAATTTCTGTCACTTTCTTTGACTTCTGACCAAGCCTGTGTGCCACTACAACCATAGGGTCTTCACCCTCGAAAATGTTTAAGACAGTGTGACTTTCTATTTATTCTACCAGTAGGATTGCCTACCGTCCTCATTTTATTATTTGGTTTTGCTCCAGAATTCCCTCAAATATGCCAAGAATTCCAGGATTTATATCTCTGCTGAGAGGAATTCTGGGACCTTGGAAGCAAATGCTGGAAACCATGTAAAATTCACTTGGATATGAACTCTCAGAAGGGGCAAGGGGAAAGCCCATCATAATAACCTGTTAAAGTTAATTCCCCCTCTAGTTGAGGACGGCGGAAGTGCAGGGGGCAAGAGCAGCTGCCTGAGGTGCACTCTAGTGCTCCTTAACTGGGACAGACCTATAAGTAACTCTAAATCCCCGCACGTATCACACAGGGGTCCTTTTTGCTTTTATTTGGATTGGCTCTCTAAGTGTTAAATATTTTTTGATCATCGAATAGAAGCTGAGATAGGAACCAGAAACACGGAAAAGAGACTCCTTGCCTTTAAGTAGAAGTGGCTCCAGTTTGGGTTTACAAGCCTGCAGGGTTGTTGTACATAGTAAAATTGCTGCAGAGCTCAGTCCTTGGCCACAGAAATCCCCCCTCCCACGCCCCCACCCGCGAGCACCGAGGATGTCAGTCTCTGGGGAAGGCAGTTAGGAAAAGATGCTTTTCAGTGGTTTGTACACGAAGGCGCTGGCTCTCCTGTTCTTGCATACAATATCGTTAAACTTTGGCTCAACGCCACAAGCTGATCTTTCTGCCTCTTTTCATTGGCGTCTAGTTTATCGATACCGAAATAATACCGCATGGACCTGGCTGGCCACGTAGTGGGAAGTCAGGTCTTCTAATACCTCGTTTGTTCTCGATAATTTTAGGCTTTATCTGGAGTGCACCGCCAAGAATGTTAAATGAAGTCAACAAGAGGAGAACGTTCTCTAGGTGTCTGGCATCAGTATTAGCGAGAGGCTGCCATTTGACAATTATTTCTCTAGCACAGCAGACGGTAAAGAAAAATGTTTTCATTCATCCGCAAATGACTAACATTTTATTGATGTTTCGAAATGCGGCTGAATACTACAGCACTTTGAATTCCCGAGCGGGTTCTGAGAATTAAGCCTGAATACTAATCACCTCAATAGTTCCCGCTGCAAACCCGGCAGTTAATTGCTGAGCCTCGCAGGGAATCTTCCGCAGGGAGGTGATGTTGCTTAGGGATAAGTCAGTCTGGGTGGTCTCGGGCGGTGGGAATGGCTACCCCTATCCCGTCTATCCTTAGACATGGTGATAAATAAAAATAAAAATTAAAAAGCCGCCCTGGGTACCAACGACAACTACGACTCCCTCCCTGCCTCGTCAAGAGCTCAGCTTGGGGAGGAAGCCGGATGCTGACCCCTGCAGAGATCATTGCTTTGGCGCGCTCTGCGCAGGGCCCTGCTGGCGTTCAGAAAAAAAAGGAGTTCAAATGAACAGCAGTGAAAGACGGATGTGGTTTTTATTATTATTGTTGTTATTATTATTTATTTATTTATCTTTAAAATACCATTACAGGCGGAGGGCGGGGGAAGCCAGGTGGAGAGGGTCAGTTGTTTCTATCTACCCATTCCCCCTCCCAACTTCCATCCTAAACTCGTCACGGAGACTGGAACCACTGCTCTGGGCTCAGATTCTCTCATTGATTTGCAAGTCGACCGGAAGAGCTCTAGGAGGCTGAAAATGAGTGCCAGGAGGGAAGAAAATTAAAAATAAACAAAATGAGTGGACTGTGGGGTGACTCATGCCACGGACCCTGCTCTACCCTGACCTGGGCATGGGCTAGCAGATGCGGGGCTGCGGCTTGGGGAGCTGAGGTCGCCTCTCAAAGGATGCGGGTCCACTCCAGCTGGGAGGTTGTGAGGAAAATACAACTGGGAATCCTTAAAGCCGAGGAATGTCTTGACTCCATCCGAATGTACGAGCCTTCCACCCAATAGGCTCAAATGGGTTAAACTGCCTCTTACATAACAGGACCGCCTAGCTCCACACAATTAAAACACTTGATTGCAGCCTCCTCTAACTCCGCATCCTAGCAAGGCCCGCCCATCCCTCCCAGCGCGCCTGCGTGCTGCGCGCGCCCTGGTCTTGCACGCGCCCTGCACACTCCATCTCCCTCTGACACGCGCACACTCTGTGCTGACAGCACACGCGCACACACACTCACGCACAAGTTAGTACCAAGACGCACAGAGAAGGGCTGGCGTCTTCCAGTCCGCAAAGGCGACCCACAGACGCGCTAGCTCTCAGCCATCAGGCCCAGATAGCTCTACTGTTCCCGCAAAGCAGCAGCGCCGCCACTGTCCCTGCCCACCTCCAAAGGAGGGTGAAAAGACCAGCCCCTAAAGAAAAATAACAGAGGGGAGGAAGAGAGACGCACGGAGAAAGACGAGGAGCGAGGGAGGGAAGGAAGAAGGGGGAGAGAAGAGAAGAGAGAGGAGAGAGAGAGAGAGAGAGAGAGAGAGAGAGAAAGAGAGAGAGAGAACAGTACTAGCACGCAGTTTATTAACAGCGCAATTAGCTAGTCAGGATTTAAAAAAACACACATACAATAACAACAACAAAAAGCCAACTCACTCACAGTCTCGGGCGTCATGATGGCGCCGACCCCAACTTGAGCACTTTAAAGTCGGGGGCCCTGGGAGGCCCGGGAGCTGAATGCACCAGAGGGCAGGCCAGGCCCCCTTGCCCTGACTTCCCAGCCAAGCAGCACGCACAGCTCTCTCGCTGGTGCTGCCAAGCCGGACCAGACCTCGGCTTAGCCCCCGTCGCCCCTAGCTTCCCTGTCCCCCTCTTTCCCTCTTTTTGATCTATCTCTTTTGCTTCCCGGCCCCCCTCCCTGCCTGGTCCTCCATCCCCGGGCGGGGTTGCTACGGAAACGGCCGCTTGGCAACGCGCGCGAGCCCGGGGGCCGCCGGCCGCTGCTGCGCCCCGCGCTGCCTGCACCGCCTCCCGCGCTCTGCTCGTCGCCTCGCAGGACAGTGTGCGGCCGCCGGGGATTAGCCACGCTCCGGACGCGGCCGGGCGCCCCGGAGGAGGTGGAGCGCGGTGCCAGGGGGCGGGAGGGGAGGGAGGGAAGGCGAGCTGCAGACGAGCAGAAAGGAGGCGAGGCCGGGGAAAGAGGGAAACTACGCCCGACAACTAGGGAGGGGGCGAGAAAGAGAAGAAACCCACCCATCCACTCAGAAAGAGGAAAAGAGGAAAAAAAAATCTCGTGTGGCGCGCCGCCTGGTTACCGGGCAGCCTCGCCAGCAGCAGGGGGTGGGAGCCGACGCTGCCGGAGAGCGAGCAGCCTGGCAGGCACGGACATGGTGCTCCTGGCGCAGGGCGCTTGTTGCTCGAACCAGTGGCTGGCGGCGGTGCTTCTGAGCCTGTGCTCTTGCCTCCCGGTTGGGCAGAGCGTGGACTTCCCCTGGGCGGCCGTGGACAACATGTTGGTGAGGAAAGGTGACACGGCGGTGCTCAGGTAGGGACCGTGCGCCCTCTCCACACTTGCCTCAGTCTATCTTTCTGTCCCCCTTCCCTCTCTCCGCCTTGTTTCACGCCTAGCGTGAATCCTGCTGTTGCACACTAGCAAAACACCACCTCTCTGGCTACCACGCACGACCCTTCCGTGGGCTCCTTGGATCCCGGGGCAGGGGTCTGGCCGGGTTGGGGAGGAATGGAGACACTTTCTGGGCAGTCCGGGGTGAGGAGTGTGGTGCTTGAAGGAGAGGCAGGTGCCGCTTTGGATCTGGGTCTCTGTGCTGCTGCCAGGGATACTCCTGGAGTCTGACAAGTTTACAGGGGTTGTTTTGGCTTCACTCCGTAAGCGACTTTTCCCAACTGCTGGCTCTATGCTCCATTTATTTTCCCTCTCACTTGAACAGTAAGATCCAAATATGCCCCGTTCCGCTCTTTTTTTTTCTTTTAACGGTTTTCCTTCCTTGTTTCTCCCCTTCCTCTTTGCCTTTCCCATTTCTCTATCTCATCTTTACTCACTGCTCATTGCCTTCACTCTCTCGTTTATCCCCATTCTGTTCTGTTTTCAGTGTTTTACACTCGGTCTTAGTTCCTCCGCTGTCATTTCTGACCCCCCCCCCCTTTCTCCAGCTTTCCCCTTTCCCCAATCTCTGGTCCACACCATAGCCCTTATCTCTCCCCTCCCAGACTCTCATACAGAGCTTCACCTCCCATGCACTTTTCCGTCACACCCACATCATGTTCCGTTACCATTTGCAAACCCTCATAAACCTCCGTGTTAGGAGCACACTCCTTCTCAGCTCTCCGGTCCTCTCACACACTGGCGCTTCCATACTGTAAGGATCACTTCACATTCAGATGCTCCCACAGCATTTAAAGGTGCATTCCGCACTCACCACACACGTTTACCCCCCCCCCCCCCACACACACACACACTTCCCTTCCTTCCTCTTCTCTCTTCAGTTTTACCTCTTCTCTTCCCCTTATTTTCACTAAGCTTGAACAGCAGCGTGTTGGTCTGAAAAGGATATCCTAGCCCGGTTTCCCCCATAAGCCACACTGCCAAGTGTGCCTGGGAAAGATTTCCTTTCCCATTGGATATAAATAATTGATGACCGGTCTTGCTTTGAGCTAAACTGGGCTCGCTAACCGGCCTTGCTCCTTCACTTCACATAGACCCACCTACAGGGGCACCCCCACCTGGTTGGCTTCTCCAATCTTCCTGAAGGATCTTCGCTCTCTCCACTGGGTGGTAGTTTGCTTATGAGTACAGATTGCACCGAGCCAGTATAAAGCATGTTGAAGGTGGGGAAGAGTGGCGTCTATTTCCACTTAACCGGTCGACGTTTTAAATTTAACAATGTGAGTTGGAGTATGACTTAAAGTTTTTTACGTGCTCTTGAGGCCAGTTTCACAGATACATTTGGCTCCATGTTAATATCATGTTTTAATAATATATCATTCTTGTTATGAATCTGGGAACACAAAAGTAATGGATTTTTGTCACACTGTAGTAGGATTACTTTTTTTTTTTTGAAAAAGGCGATGGTTGTAGCAGACATGCCATCCTCCCTCCTTGACTGGGATGTTGGTTTCTTTGAGAAGTTTGAGCAGCAGCTTTAGACACAGTCTCAACTGACAGAAAGTGAAAGGTTTGTGCTTGAAGTAGCAAATGTCTAACCTGTGGCAAGCAGCACCATTTTCAGTCTGAAGGCTTGGAGCCATCACTCACCCTGGTGATATATCTTGGCAATTCCTTTCCTAATGAGCGGTTTAATAAGTGGTGTGGTCGATTAAAGTATCAGGATCATGTTCCGCTTCCCGGAGACCTTTACTCTGACAGAGTAGAGCTCCCGGGTCTTCAGTGCCATTTTCTTTTGTCATTTGGAACGTATTTTATCTGCTTTACTTTTTAATATTAATTTTATACCTCTATAGGAATTCTCCAGTTATTGAACTTTTAGATTATGCAAGTTTGGGGGATGATTTGTTTATTTACAGGAAATTACATCTTCATTAAAATTGTTCTCAGTTGAATAAATTTATCTGAAAAAGTCAGATACATTCTAATACATGTTAATGTCATGTTTTAATAAGGTGTTATTCTTGTTATGAATCTGGGAACGCAGGGGTAATGGATTTTTGTCACATTTTTTATTTTTGACAAAGGTAATGGACACTTTATCATGGAGACGTTGTGGATTAACCTCCCCCTTTTACTCCTGCTGTTGGTTTCTTTTAGAAGTTTGAACAGCAGCATTAGACACAACCGCAAATGAAGATTGCTCTCAGCGCTCTGTGACTTCTTCAGCCTCTGGCATTGTTGGGCAACCAGCAGATGGGGCCGACTTGGGGCCATGTTTTCACTAGAAGTAAACCTGACGGGAGATATATGTTTCAAATTATTCTTGAGGCTATATGTAAGTCATTAGAAAAACAGAACTCGACCCTGCAGACACACCCCCCCATCTCATGGAAGTCTGGGAACTGAATACCAAAGACAACACCTAATAGGACAAGGTGACAATGTATTCTATTTTTGTCACACCCATTCCTCAAAGCATCTCATGGAGAGAGAACAGTGAATTAACAGCTATCCAATGTCCTGGAGTGCTAAAAACCTGGCAGTTCAAACATGCCAGTCAGTAATGCTGGGTCTTGTGGCTGTTAATGAAGGACAAGGTCAAAGGTCAGCTGATTCCCTTCCATCTCCCAAGTGCTAGGGAGTCCATTTTTAGGAAGGGAATAACAAAAACGTAAACAAACAAGAAGAAACTTCCCTTGAGTAGAGCCATAACACAAAGGGAATCCATCTTGCCACTTTCTGCCATCTGCCACCTTATATTTGACGATCACCTTTTAGGTCACCGACAGGAGATACAATGAGTTATAGGGTAGTCTGCCAAGGTTTCCATCCTTCTCTCCGCCTTTTCAAGCCAGTGAAAGCTTTGCAACGCAGACCCTGTGAAGATTAGATAGAACTATTTGGACCTTCCTGTATGGATTTTAACAATACATGTGTTTAGCAGAGTAACTCTTACCTAAACTTTGCATTTTTAAAACACGTTTCATTTCAACTCTTTTTTCCTCCAGTATGTTTCTCATTCAACCATTCTGCATGAATTTTGTATATTTTTGACCACATTTGATATTAATTCAAGGTAACTTAGTCTATGTTTTTCATGCTTTTAATCAAAGAAAGGAAGGGGAAAGGCTTCCCTGATAAGTGATCCATTCTCTTACTTCAACAAAACGAATACAACTCAGCTAGCTCATGCTCTGGACTTGACTATCAGTCACTGGGTAACACACTAAGACTTCTGATGAGAAGAGAGGGTCATGCAGATGTACTAGAATACATGCTACCACAGAGGACAGTTCTGCCCAAACCGGTCTTGCCAGTAGATTTAGAAATAGTGCCTTGAGTATTTATTCCTGTAGGCCAACACATTTGCTGATTTTATTCCACATTAAGTAGTCTCCTTTGGAACACATACTGTTGGTTGTAATAAATGATTTATGTAGGAGGATGTGGAATCACCAGTAAATAACTCAATTAAATGTTCTTTGGGAAGGCGATTGGGATGTCTCCATGTAAGCCAAGTCCTTTCTGTACATTAAAGCACCGTGTTCTCAGTATGCAGGTCATCATTTCATAACATTTAGATATTGCTTAAATGCTAATGTTCTGATTTAGTAGAGTATGTGAAACATAATTTCAAAGCTCTTATGTTGAATTCTTCTTCAGGAATGAAGGTAACATATTTGGGCTTGTTGACTTGACCCACCTGGAACTAGGAACCCCATGAAGAAATTGCCTCCATCAGATTGTCCCATTGGGGTGTTTGTGGGGCATTGATATGTGTGCCTGTTGTGTAATAGGGAGGTAACTGAGCAAACCAGGGGAAAGAGTCAGTAATAAGAGTCCTCCATGGTCTCTGCTTCAGTACCTGCCACCAGGTTCCTGCCAGGAGTCCCTGTCCTGGCTTCCCTTGTTGACAGACTGCAACTGGTAAGGCAAATATCTTCTCCTGAGTTCCTTTTATCGTCGTTATAGCAACAGAGTGAAACTAGGACAGCCGGGAAAGTGGACTGTCTAATGAGCTGGGAAAACGGGTCCTCAGCATAGAACTGAATACTGGTGGATTTTCATGTGTGGTGATGTTCCATGCCTAGGTACGCCACGTGGCACAGCAGCCTAAACAATGCATTAACTACAGAACAGTCGAGTGCCTTTAAAAAGGTCCAGGTCTTTGTTTTTGACCAACCTAATGAGTTCAGAATAATTCAAAATTTACTTTGGTTGTATAATTTTTTGCATATAAGTCTATTAATGAACTTATTATAAATGCTGGTTTTTATAATTCAGGTGTTGTTTAAAGTGAGAATTAATAATTTGATTTTAAAAGTGTATCCGAATGGCTGCAGTGTGGTCTGTGTAGGTCATCTGTGACTCTGTGTGCCTTCTACTCTTCTGTGTGTGTGAAGGAGAGGGCAACACAGAGGAAATGTGAATTCATGAATCAGGAGATTAGTAAGTGAAAAATGAGCCCATTTATGTGTTAGTGAGTCATATCAGGTTTTAGTAGCAGTATCTTTATATTTTTGTTTTTGTTTTTTTTTTCCATACAGGGTTTCTCAGTGTAGCCCTGGCTGTCCTGGAACTTGTCCTGTAGAGCAGGCTAGCCTCAAACTCACAGGGATCAGCCTGCCTCTGCCTCCCGAGTGCTGGGGTTAAAGGCTTGCTCCCCCTCCACTGGCCATAACAGTATCTTTAATGCTATTGGACTTCACTGGTGACAGAAAGAAAATGTTTCATATACCGAATCTATGGACCAAGAGAAGTCTTTGCCTTAGTTAATTTCTGTGGACGCTTCATAGTTTGTCACATGTTCATTGGAAAAATTCAGAATTTTATTTTTGTTTTATTTTTTCCTTGTATATTTTGGTCAGATTCTTTTCTCTCCTTCCACACTTCCTAGATTCTCCTCTCTACCTCTTTATAACTTCATGTTCTTTAAGAAAAAAAGAAAATGCAAACTAACAAATGAAACCAATAAACAAAAAACACACAAACAAAACAATGACCACACACCCAAACACACACACAAGGGTGATGGGGTACATTTTGTGTTGACTTAGCTAGTCCTGGCCATGGGGCCCGTCCTGGAGAGTGGTTGATATACCGCTGTCACTCTGTAGAAGACAACCAATTTTACCTTCCCCAGCAGGTATGAGTTGCAAATAGCTTTTAGTGGTGGGACTTTGCATTCAGTTTCTCTTCTCAGGGCTGGGGTTTAGTGTGGTTTGAATTGGTGCAGATGTTGGGTGCTGCCACAGTCTCTGTGAGTTCATAGGTGCTCCAGTCCTGTTGTGTCTGGAAAACACTGTTTCCTTAGAGTCACCTCTGGCTCTTGTGATATTTCTTCCTCCTCTTCTGAATAGTTCCCTGCACCTTAAAGGGGAGGGCTTTGATAAAGACATTCAGTTTAGGCCTTTGTCTCCAAAATCTCCAATACTCTGCACATTATATGATTGTGGGCCTCTGTGTTAGTTGCTGTCTACTAAAAGAAGCTTTTCTGATGATGGACGAGTGAGGCACTGATTGATGTGTAGAGCAGATTGTCAATAGGAGTTATTTTATTGCTACATTAATTTAGCTGAATATTATTAGTATTTGGTTTCCCCTGAGGTCTATGAGTTCTCCAGGGTCAAATTCTTGGCCATTTTAGCAGTATTGGCTATGAGTTCCATTTCAAGGAGCAGGCCTTAAACCAATTGGTTACTTGGATTTTCACAAGACCTTTACTGTTAGTTATCCTTACCCTGATTCCCTTTTCTACCATGTTCTCCCATCTCCCCTCCCCATTTAATAGTCCTATTCTAGTGACTACTTTATCTTCTTATCGCTATATCATCTTTTTCCTTCCTTGGAAAACCTGTCATTGCCCCTGCTTCTTTACTAGTTACCTACCCTGTGTAGCTATGGAAACACTCGTACCTAAAGCTTAATACCTGTAGCAATGCTGAATGGTGAGAGAATTGCTGGAGGTATCATCGGCCCCACAAAGCAAGTTGTATTGCAGAGCTACAGTAATAAAAAGAGCAAAATATTGACACAAAACAGACATGTTGATCAGTGTAATAGAAATGAAGACGCAGACATAAATCCACACACCTGCGGACACCTGATTTTTATAAAGAAGACAGAAATACACACTGGAAGACAGCATCTTCAGCAAATGATGCTGGTCAAACTAGCTGACAAGAAGAATGAGAACAGATCCCTGCTTATGAACCTGCACAAATCTCAACTGCAAATGGATCAAAGACATAAAGATGGATACCCTGAGTTTGATAGAAGAGAAAATGAGGAGTAGCCTTGAAAACATTGATACAGGGAAGGACTTTCTGAGCAGAAAGACCAACAAATAACAACTAGATCTTCATGAAACTGAGCCTCTTCAGCGTGGCAAAGGATGACATTATTCAAGCAAAGGGTCAGGAAAATTTTTAATGCAATTCATATCTGTTAGAGGATTGGTTTCTAGAATATATAAGAACTAAGAAATCATGTAGCCTAATTAAAGTGAGGTATAATGATAAACAGAGTTCTCAAAGGAAAAGACACAAATGGCTGAGAAGCACTTCAAGCAATGCTCAACATTCTGAGTCATCAGAGAAATGCAAATCAAAACTACTTTGAGATTTCATCTTATACCAGGCAGAATGGCCAAAGTCAATAAAACAAGTTACAGCTTAGGCTGGTGAGTGTGTGGAATAAGGGGAACACTCAATCAGGGCTGATGGGAGTGAAAACTTGTACTATCACTATGGATATAATGTGCGGTTAGTCAGGAAGATGAGCAATTGTCTTACCTCCATATCCAACTACACTGTTGTTGGGCATATATCCAAAGGATGCTTTGCCCTACCCCAAACAACACTTGTTCATCCATGTTCAAAGAGCCTATGTGTCCATTGACTGATGAATGGATAAGAAAAATATGGTGCATTGAGAAAATGGAATATTATCCAGCTGTTAAGAAAAATAAAACCATGAAATTCACAGGTAAATGGATGGAATTAGAAAAAAATTATCATCCTGAGTGGGGTAACCCAGGCCCAGAAAAACACACATTACACATTTTCTCTTATAAGCAGGTGTTAGTTTTTAAAACTCAGAGTCTTTAGAATAATTTTTAGCTTTGGTTATTAGAGTTTGTGCATGTTTTGCTCATACTCACTCCTATTCTACAACTCTTCCCACATCCAATTCTCTTCCTTACACACCCAACTTTGTGTTTCTTCTCTTAAGATATCGAGAACAGTTTGTGCTGTGAAATATTCCTATCTGTGTTGTCTTCCACTGGGGCATGGTTAGCTCAACAGGGTCTACACTCTTAGGGAAAACTGATTGTCTTTTCCTGGAAGCTAACAATTACCACTATCTCTCAAATTGGCAGTGGCACTGTGTGCTGAACTCCATCTTCATGCTGGGATTTGATCTGACTTGGGCTTGCAGTGCTTTCTGTTGCACTTACCATGGGTTCATATCTACAGTTACCTAGCTGTGTTGAGGAGATGCTGTTTCCTTGGAGTCACCCATCAGTTCTGGTCCTTGTACTTTCTGTAGCTTCTTCTGCAATGATTTCTAGAGCCTCTAAAGGGAAGAGTGTGGTATAGATGTTCCCCATAAGACTGTATTATATTCGATAATATCTTATTCTCTGTATCTTAGCCAGTTGTGAGTCTCTGTGATAATCACCACCTATTGCAAATAAAAACTTCTCCAATAAGGGTTGAGATATGCATTAATCTATGGGTACAATAATAAGCCATTAGGGGTTGGTTTGATGCTATGACCATTTAGCAAAATAATAGCAGATTCTTGCCTAGTATTTATGCCCTGTCTAGCCAAAGGTTATTGGCTCAACAGTGTTGCCAGGTATGGGTTTCATGTTATGGAGTGGGCCTTAAATCCAGCAAGAATGTGATTGGTTGTGTCCAATATGTTTGTACCGCTGTTGCACCAATGCCGAGGCTTTTCAAGCCAGTCTTCTCTGTCACCTGCTGGCCTCCAATCTGGATGATTGACGAGTGTGCTCCTCTCCCATAGCTTGCACAGCACTTCACAGGAAAAATCTACAAGAGGATTCTCAAGAAAAGTGTGTGGAATTGCTTTCCTCATGTTTCAGAAAAAAAAATGGCCTATGTAAGATATATGTTAAATCATTTTACATAATAACAAATTTATTATATATTTGTGCTTTGATTGATGTATGGGCTGTCAAGACTTAATATGTATTTTCAAAGGTACAGTTCAGTAGAAAAATGTCTTAAATTATAGGGGTCTAGTTGTTAAGATTTTAAGCTGTATTTCTAATCTAAAGAAGACCTGTGGTTTTGAGTGACCCAGGAGACTTTCTTATCCTTAACACTCACCACATAGATGGCCCTCATTCTACCCTCATTTCCCATAACTACACTACACATACAAGAAGAATGTCCCTTACCCTCACACCACACCATGCAGATAACAGGAACTCTTCAAAGTTGAGAAGTATCATGTCTGAAGTTCAATTCATGGAAACTCCTCTTTCTTTCCCCTAAGGCAACAATGAAGTAAAATCAGTGAACACAACAGAAGCAGAGCAAATTGACTGTTGTAATAGGCGAATAGTTGTCACTGTGAAAGATAGCTGTGCACCCCAAAGACCAGCAGTTTGCATGATGCTAGTCATTTCTCAGAGGTAGGCTGACAGTTCTGTAAACCACATGGCGGTGATAGGAGCTGATAGGGTTTTAGTGTGGTCACACGGTTTGATTATGATGCCAAGGGGTTATCTATCAGCATTGTGCTTTCCAGACCACACCAAGTTCTGCGTCCTGACGGAGAACCTTTGATGTTCTCCAGCATCCAGCTGGCAGGGGAATTGGTCTTACTTTCTCTGAAAGCAGGAGAGAGCAAAGAAGGGACTTGGCAGTGTTGGTAACATTAAGTGTTGCGCTTTTGAATGGAAGCCAGCACACTGTACTTTCCAAATAGCTAGTAAATTCACTCAATTTAAGGAAGGTTTTTTTTTTTTTCTTTAACCCTTCTCAGTTTAGAACTAAATTGTTCTTTATGTAATTTCATTAAGTCTTCGGACACATGTTCAGTTTCCAGGACTGAGAAGTTTTTGTTTGTTTGTTTGTTTGTTGTTTTGTATGTTTTGTAATTTGATTAAAAAACATTTAGTTTTAGTTACTTCTTTGAACCATATACAGATTCTGGTTCACTACCACTTTGTGGGAAAGGGCTCTGTCTCAGAAATCCTTTTCTCTTTTGCTGCTGTATTGAATTTAATCAAGTGAAAAGGCTTAGGAGATATTATTTAGAACTCTGTCAATAGCCTGTCTTCCAGAGAACAGCCATAGTAACCGAAGGCTAGCCTAGATTACATGAACATATCTCTTTCTTTTTGGCAGAGGCCTTAACAAACTGTAAACAGGCAAACACCGCCCTTCAATTAGCCTCTTCCTATGTCTTCGTTCTTGTTCCATTGTAAGCTCCAATCAAGGAACTGTTATCAAATCAGGTGGTCTTGGTGAAATGGTGTGAGGTCTTGGATTTGCTTTAAAGCACCAGGGCTAAAGAAAGGATCTGGGATAAGGGAGGAGGCCAAGTGAACTTGGCCTTGAATTGCAGTGCCAAAGCTGGCATTGCCTGCAAGTGTGTCTGTCATAACATTCCCCTGACTGTTGTGAATATTTGAGGCTCTCTAGCTAGGCTTTCTAAATAAAGATTTATTTGTAAATGTAAATGTATTTATTTGTAAATATCGTGCTCGTCTGTCCTGTTAAACGACACTCTTCCATGAGATATTCAAGTCACTGTTCTTTGATCTTATAGATACAATATTTTCCACCGGAAATATATTTGATTTGTATAGAATCTTGATTGAAATTAATAATTTAGTAATGGATCATTTGTTTAAAGTTGTTGGCTCTGCTGGCGATCACATCTTTTGTCACATTGCTTATGTCTGAACTCTGAACACAGTGTGAAGAAATGCAAGGGGAGATGTGGGAGGAAGGAGAAAGACATGAAATGGGAAAATGCAATCTTGTATTTTAATGTGCTTAAAATCATACTAATTAATGAACGATATAAAATGACGCTTGGCAATTGTGATGTTTAGAGCTATGCTGAGAGGGAATGAATTAATACTATAAATTATCCAAACTCTACACCCCGTTCTGATGACATGGGGTCTTTGCCTTACACTGAGTTTATGAACTCATGCTTTCCACATAGGTGCATGTCCTTCTTTCAAGTTACAGATCTGCTCATGTTTATTTTAAAAATATTTTGCTTTTGGAGTGTGATTGATGTTTGTTTTGGTAGCATATGTTTGCAAAAAGGACAACTTATGTAAATAAGTTTTTTGAGATATGTTTATTTATTTGGGTGTGTGTTTTACCTGCATGCATATCTGTGCACCTTCTGTTTGCAGTGACCCCAGAGTCCAAGAGAGGGCACCAAATCCTTTTGGAAATGTAGTTACAGACAGTTGTGAAGCACCACATGGATGCCTGGGAATAAAACTTGAATCCTCTGGAAGAGAAGTCAGTGCTCTTAACCACTGAGCCATGCATCCATACATCTATATAAATATTTAAATAATAGGACGCTCCTCTAACAGATACCAGTTTGCTTATACATATGTGTTACAGTTATATATTAGAAACTTCAACACATCATTGCAAAAGCATCCACTTCTGCTTTATGGTGTGCAAAAGCATGCCAGAGACGCTAATAGATGTTCTAGACTTATTCTGTGGGAAGTAGTTGCCCAAGGTGGGCTTCATATTTGGCCTGCGAAACTCCAGAATCTGTGCTCAGCTTTTGAAGGAGAAGCAGTCTCTGTCTGCTATAGATGCCAGGCTCCAGTTCTTTGAAAGCTGATTCTGATAGCACTCACAACTGAATCACCACAGAAGGCATCTCAGGTTGGAGCACTCTGAGCTTTTACTACAGATGAAAGGTAAAACAGTATCTAGGATCTATAATTCCCGACTACCCTGGCTTCACTTAGCTAACACATATATAGTTTACAAAATTCTATGTTCTACTATTTGCTGTCCATGAGTAACATCAACAGCACGTTCTTTCTAGTAGCTAGTGAAAGAAATGCTCCTTGTTTGAACTGATCGAGTGAAACTTGCTTCTTCAGATTTTCTTATATTGGGGCTATTTGTCACAAATTGTATTTTCATGTCTACATACTCCAGACCACATGCCTTGTAGAGGAGCACAATGTCATTGTCCATGCCATGTTGCAGAGCCAAGGTTCTGTGGGTTCAAAGTCCTGTCTTAAAATCCCAAATTACTTGAGAACATTCCCAATCTTTTCAAGTTCAACTGCAAATCTTCTCTTTCTGTATTTGTGTGCTCTTCCTTTCTACTGTATTTCTATCATCTTCAAGTGATGGCACAGGTAAATGAAGGTTTCTCGGTCATGGCCCCGTCCTGTGGCTGCTTCTGAGTAGTCACTCAGAAGCTTAATATTAACTATGCACTTTTCCTTGGGGTTTGTTTTTTCATTTTGTTGTTGTTGTTATTGAATTGTATCTGTCTATTTAACCCAGGCAGGCCATACTGCTGATACTCTGATGTCATCTTCTCAAGGGTGGGAATTGCAAGTATGTTCCATTATTTCTGGCTTAGTTTAGCAATAAATTTCCTGTAATTAGATCATATTTCTTTATATTTTTGAGTAGAGGGTCATGAACTAAGATGCCATGTATAAGAAGAGAGATTTAAGCTCATATTTGAAAGGACTGGCCAAATGCAGTCTAGAAGGAAGCATTACCTTGAATAATATGAAATGGCAGTTGTCTTCCTATGGGCATTTCCTGTAACCTAAGAAAATTATTTTCAAATTCTAATATGCAAAAGACTTTTCATTGTAGGTTTTCCAAATATTTTGTACATTTCTGATTGGCATTTTAATTCTAAGTGTTTTAGCGGCTCAAGAAACAAAATGTCCTTAGTTTAGTTTCAAAGACAAAGAACATTTTCGTTTGGGTGTCCTCCAGTATGTACTGCTAGTCTGTAAGACAGTCAATGAACAATTCTGTGATTGATTGCTTTGAATTTCCTTGAATGTTTGAACCACTCTTAACCCCTGACTTGTTGAACAGCAAGTGGTGACAGGCTGCAGGATGGAAATGAATTCTTAGTTGTCCAATTAAAACTGGCATTTGCATCTCAAGCAATTCCCTTAGAGAAAAATGCAAAGGAGGAAGTTGGATGTGTTCGAAGATTAAGTGGAAATGCACATTATAACCACAAAACTAATTACAGTTAAGGAATGACAAAACTCCCTTCTTAATGAAAGATTCAATTTGTTATCTATTTTAAATTATCTTCATTTGGTATCAGCAAATAAGTTGGTGGTCAAACAAGCAAACAGCTCTCCCACATCCTGCATAATTAGAACAATTGATTGCCGGAGATCCTAGTGGGAGGAGAGCCAACAAAATTTAACATAGAAATACATGTTATTTTATGATGCTAGTATAAATGATTCATTTAGAAGGAAGTGGTGGGATGTGCACACACATATGCATATATAGGCACATATATGTTGTGCAATGATTTAAATGAAAAAGTAAAAACTGAATATTCACTTAAAATTCTTTCATCATAGTTTTTTATAGTAAACTTTACATGTCTGGTATTATAATTTTTTATTTCCCTTTTTTGATAATTTCACACATGATTCCCATACTTGCTTCATTCCTCCATACAGATTCTTCCACTCTTTTCCCAGTCTCTCTCAAATTGATTACCTCTTCTTCTTTAGCAAGTATTGTTACAAATATACCCATATGTATAGATCAAGGCCTGCCCATAGGTGAAGAGTTATAGGCACTTAATGGTTGCTGAGAAATCGGGATTCAATCTTTATGATTTATTTGTATTATTTTAAAATCATGTGTATGTGTGTATGTCTGCATACACACTCAAAAATGGACAAAGGCGCTGGGTGGTGGTGGCACACGCATTTAATCCCAACACTCGGGAGGCAGAGGCAGGGGGATCTCTGTGAGTTCGAGACCAGCCTGGTCTACAATAGCTAGTTCCAGGACAGGTTCCAAAGCTGCTACAGAGAAACCCTGTCTCGAAAAAAAAAATGGACAAAGGTACATGACTTCAGGTGCTTGGAGAATCCAGAAGAGAGTGTCAGATCCTTAGCTGCTGGAATTACAGGGCATTATGGGCAGGAAGATCACATCTGTGATCTAACTGGAGAGGCCGAGGCAGGAGCATCACACTTGTGATCCAGCTCTAGAGAGGCTGAGGCAGGAGGATCACACTTGTGATCCAGCACTGGAGAATCCAAGGCAGGCGAATCATACTCGTGATCCAGCACTGGACAGGAAGGTCAGCAGCTCTAGGCTAGCCTGGGCTGCACACCATCCTTGTTTAAGTAACATCAGTGGCTTTCCGCAGGTAACTGCCGTGTCTCAGCCAGGTAGATCACGGTCATGTTATTTTCCAGCAACTCCTTGCCCAACTCTTTCTGTTGTTTATGCCACTACAGAGACCAGGAATGATTTGAGGCTTACCACACTGTTGGTGGCCAATGAAGGTTTATTGAAAAAAATGAGTTAAATTTCAGAAAAAAAAATGTTTGATTGTAAGACTTCTCCACCTTCAATATGACAAATGTTGAATATTCATTTTGCCAAATATAGCTGAATAAATCCATAGTTTTAACAAACATATTTTATGTTGAATTTTTATCTGAAATTTATATTTTCAATAGTTATAAGATAGAATGATCATACATATATTTGAATATTTGCTTCTAATTTTTTAAATTTTAAGATATGAAAGCAAAAATACACAATCTAGGATCCTCAGTATCTGTGCTCTGAAGTCCATAGTAAATTTTAATGAACATGGATGTAAATGTGTAGAAGGGTATACGTTCCCTGATCCTCCCCTTACTACTAACCCATGAGTATCTCATTCTCTCCTCTCCTCTTTACTCTCACATTGGAAACACTCCCATGGGTTTTCACATCCTAGGTAATATCAATTAGCTATATGTTTTATATAATATATACTAATGGAAATTATGCTTACTATATACATTTTCCTCCCTTGATTTAAAACATTACCATGAGCCTGCGGGTGGTGGCGCACGCCTTTAATCCCAGCACTTGGGAGGCAGAGGCAGGCGGATCTCTGTGAGTTCGAGGCCAGCCTGGTCTAGAAGAGCTAGTTCCAGGACAGGAACCAAAAGCTACGGAGAAACCCTGTCTCGAAAATAAATTTAAAAAAAAAAACATTACAATGTTATTTTCTTACCGTATCAGTGATCCTTCTAAACTGCATCTCACTGTAAGGTACAGATAAATTCATCTTCCAGTCATATCTCAAATCAGGAAGATTTGTGTCATGTGCCCAAACATTTTATGTTTAAACTTCTTCTTAAACTTTCATTTTCAAAATACACAAGGCATGTATTACTTTTTAGAACAGGTGGTAGTTACACAACGTGTTCATAAATGCCATCTTTTTGGGAACTTTACCAGTTCCCTCACATTCTGGTGGAGTACTCCCTCAAGTATGAGGTCTACTGAATTCTGTTTAGAATTCATTCAACATAACATCCCCTAACTCCATCAATTACTTTGAACCATTCCTGGCTGTAGACTCGGAACCTTTCATTTGGGGCAGTTAGTGCGCAGAGAACCTTACAGGGGTGATGGGGCAAGCACGTCTGTTGTGTCTCTAAGGTGAAATTCTTTCTATCCCGTCTCGTTTGCTTCCTCACAAATGGGCTCCAGTCAAGCCGCTTTTCTGCTCCTTGGCAAGTATCACATATTTTGCACCTGTGAAGGTCAGAGCCTGGCTCCCTGATATGTGTTTGAGCTCAGACTCACTTTAATAATTAATGTAAAGTATGCTTTTTAAAAAAAATTGTCAAGCAAACCAGGCTTAGCAATAGAAACCAAGTCTAGGAGTTGGGTGGAAGACACCTGTTTATCACACAAGCATCTTTTGTGGGGTGAGGTTTTTCATATTTGCTGTGTAAAGGAGCAAAGACTGTACTGTCCCTTCCTACACATTAAGATCTTAGGCCATCACTTGACTTTTCTTCCACAAAGCAGGGATGAGACTGGGGGATCCCCAAGGCTAAGAGATTAAAGTGGTCTGGATACTTTACTTAGTCCTCTGTGCAGCGCATGGAAAACAGTCCACATGCTATTGCAAAACTTTGCATTATAAACTATCCTATAAATAATCTCCTTTAAAATGGAAGCACGTGTACCAAGGAAAATTTTATGACTAAAATATTTTTGACTAAATAGGTGACTGAAACAGTTGTATGAATAATTGTTTTGAAGGAATGGAAAATAAAAATAATAAAACAAATGACTGTTCAGGATAGACTCACAATATTCCAGGTGTGTCTGAGACAATTCATATACAGGGATAATGTTCTTTGTGTTTCATTATTATCAGCGATGCTTCCTAGGCTGTTCCCCATCACAGTCTGATGATGCTCTCTAAGTGGAGACAAAATTTTCCCTTAGAAGGAATGATAAAGCCTGGGGATGTGGCTCAGTGGGTTGGCTGATTAATCAGCCTGTGGAAAGTTCATGCCAAGGTGTGGTGATACAGCATCCTAGAGGTGGAGGCAAGGGGATTGAAAGTTCAGAGACATCCTCAGCTACAAAGCAAGGTTGTGCCTGTTTCAAGAATAAGCAAACAGAAACCTAGAAAGGATTTAACAATGTAAAAGGAAGCATGGATGCCCCCTTTCCATGGTAGGTTCAGCACAGCAAGAGGCCAGTCTCTCCAAATGATAAAATAAATAACTGCAGACTAAACCCTTTTGGTCTCATCATGGATGAATTTAGTTTTGAGATGCAGTGTTTAAATACTATAGAACAGACTAGAACCATAGTTAAGGTGATGCCTTAGTGGTTCCCAAACCACATCTTCAGAGGCCACATGGATTTTTGTTCAGGAATTTTTTTCAGAACAAATAATAAATACATTTCCACCTATTATGAAAGAAGACAAGGAATGTAGATGGCCTGACCCAATGGGGTATTATCTTGATTGTGGTCTTGGTCTCTGTGGCTATTGCTACAGGATGCCATGACTTCCCAGCCACCCTCAGCACCTAGACATTGCCAGATCCCAGATAAGGTGAACTTGACTGATCACGGGCTAGAGCACACAATGCTTTTTGGGTCTTGGTAATTTTCTCATAGTCATTGGGTCAAGTTGGTAAACACTAACAAGCTATACTGTAGGAACTTTGGCATGCTGGGACCTCTTCTTAGAACCTTTTGTCTCCTTGATTCAGTTACATGATACAAAAAGAAAAGTAAAAAGCAATTTAAACATGGGCAAGAGTGAAAGCCAAAGCCTTGAGGTCAGCAGAGATGCCTTCCATATTAGGGTGCACTGTTAGGGACCCCCAGAGGTATTCCCAAGACACTGCTGCCTTCATGAGACACAAAATAAACCAATGAATTTCATATAGGAGATTATCTTCTGTTTTGTATTTAGAATAGATGTTATAATTTAAAAGAGTAGTTTTTTTTAAATCTATGGAAGAGATTTTCTCTTAATTTTGGGGGATGAATTTCACATATCTGGGATATGCTTTTTATTCACTGAAACCCATGGTTGATGCTAGCTTCAAGGTCATGTTCCCAACTAATGTAGTCTTGTAGATGCCATGGCTTAAGTGCCAACCTCTCTCCGCCCTGCTGACCTTAGGGTTTAAGCCAATGGGAAGCCACACCCTCGCCTGGATAGCCTTAATGAGAATGTTGGGCATGTTCAAGCTCACAGAACGCCTCCTCAAAACTTCTCTGAAGTAATTATGGGCGGTGGCGGGGCTGCGTCCCCAACACCCCAGCCGCCTGCCCGGCTAGCTTATGCCCTGAAATAATTACACGGACACTGTATTCTTTTAAACACTGCTTGGCCCATTCTCTTCTAGGCTAATTCTCACATATTAATTTAGCCCATTTCTAATCATCTGTGTGTAGCACCCCAAGGTGCGCTTACCGGGAAGATTCTAGCCTATGTCCATCCTGGTTCGGAGCTTCATCCCAGGAGCGGAGCATGGCGTCTCTCTCAGGCGTCTGCTCCTGAGAGGAGAGCTGTCGAGACTCTGAGCTCACTTCCTCGTCCTCCCGGTATCCTGTTCTGTTTTCTCCTCCCACCTATCTTCTAACCAATAAAATGGGCCAGGGCAGTTCCTTTATTAGCCAATGACCTTCCTCCATCACTTCTCAATTAATTTGATTAATTTTGGGCAGTCTCCTGCATCTCAACAGTGTTCATAGTCTTTCCCATCTTATCTCTGAGTACTCGGGCATCTGGACTGGCCTGACCTTGGGCTATGCCTGTCCTCAGCTGTAGCCACTAAGAGCACCACCTGCGCAGATTCCCTACTTCCTTGTTAAAAGGGTCCTGCTTACCTCCTATTTCTCCCTCCTTTTCTCTGTCTCTGCCTGTCGGTCTCTCTTCCTCTCTCTTCTGCCATTTCTCTCCCTAGAGGCTGGTCTCCCTCCCCCTTCCCCATTTTCCCATTCACTTTCCCCCAATTAAAAAAAAAAGCAAAAAACTTCCACCTGAGCTCTGTCACATGGATTCTTTCTCTCACATGGTGCTTTCTTCAAATTGCAACGATCTCAGATCTTTAAATGTCCCCATCTGAACCATTGCTGACTGTTTTTCAGTCCCCACATTGTCCTATGAGGGTCTCTGTAGGTACCGCACCCAGTTGTTTGGAAAATGGACAGAACTCTCATATGGACCTTAGATCACTACTTTACCCTGCACACTGCTCTGTTAATCACTCTGTTACACCAATTTCACTTTACATGTTATTCATGTTATTATTTAAGGTAAATACAAATTGTGACCAAACTGTCATGTTTCTTTAAACATGTAAACAAAATTTGATGTGTGACAGTTGAAAAATAAAGTTTTATGTTTCCACAGAATATTATAGTCTAGTTTTTTACACAAATTACAAATCATTATTTTTCTTCTCCTTCTGTAAACTATAACAATGAAATAGAAGTAGGGAAACAATATTTTTGTTGTGTATAATATGTATATGTGTATACTTCATAGTTGGAGGCATTACAATTCATAATTTGATTTGAATTCTGCATATGTATTTTCTACCTCATCATCAATTTAAGCTAGATAGACAAAATAAAGAGGCCAACGAATGCACAATTTTGTTTTCTCGTGGTGGGTGGGGTAAAGGAAAAGGGCCTGGGCCAGTGCTTGTACAGCTCGAGTTCTTGGTGAAGGGAAGTGGGAACAGACTTGGGAGCTCAGCTGGAAGAACACAATGTCAACATGGGGTGTTTCTTCACGATATCATACTCGTCTGAAGAGCACTCAGCAGACACTAATTATTATCTGGCCAACATTTCACTAAAAAAAAAGGTGAAAATCTATTCAGTGTGTGCAATGTACATGTAACTGTTAATCTGAAAAAGCGAACGCCCAAGCCTGAGTGTTTTTGGTGTTTGATAGGACAGCTGCGTCAGAGATTGTGACATGTTCTTCTCTAAACCAAATGAGCCAGTGATGGGGTTCCGATGTCTGTATTTTTATTGGGTACATCTTCTGAGCTTCCTTACAGTTCATGCAGTTGTATGATTGCTATTTGAAATACGACATGCGCACGTATGTCTAGGTTGGTTTTCAAGGTAACTTTGGGTTCTCACTTTAGAGAAAAGACTATGCACCTTGGCCCCTTCTCCGTGGAAGTTTCAGTCTTTAAACCTGAGATGTACTTTTGAGAAGTGATGGCAGGCGGGCTTAAATCAGCAAATTGTAAGCACTGCACAGAGCTGCACAGAGACGGCACCGGCTCACGCTGAACACAACACCTAATGAGTGAGAGGAGAGCTCATTTTCCAAGATGTCTTTCATGCACAGTATGGCTGCCAGCAGCAAATCAAACTCTCAGATTTGGATGAAGCCAGAGACAGAGGTTGTCTCTGCGCTCCATCAACACCCTTTGTTGAGGAGCACATGTTTCTCTGCTTTCTCATTCTGGCTGAGTGACACTGATTGTCTCATTTCCTATCTGTTGTCATTTTAGCAATGTTGTTAGTATCCAGGGCAAGTTATGATGCCCTGATTTCATTGTTCCCTAAACACCTGTTTATTTATTCTTCTATTCAGTATCAATCCAGCACATGTTCTTTTTTAGACATTTCAACTCTCCCTCCGTGTTGCTGGGAGTAAAATAACAGGTGTTTGTGAATATGATCCGAATCATCACTAATGCTCTTGTCCTACTTAGGTTATATATTTATTATATGCTATAATAAATACCAAAAGCAACCTGGGAAGAAAAGTGCTTGTTCATCTTAGAGTTTACAGTTCAACATCAAGGGGAGCAGGGAGGGGAACCTGGAGGCAGGAACTAAAGCAGAGCCCGTGGAGGAATGCTGCTGGCTAGCTTCCTCAGCTATGTTTTTAGAAAGATGGGGCCCACCTGCCTAGGGGGTGGCACCACCCCCAGTGGGTGGGACTCTTCTTCCATTCTTCAGCAATCAAGAAAATACCCACAGACCAGTCCACCGGAGCGATTCTTCAGCTGAGCTTCCCTGCTTCCAGGCGACCGTAGGTTCATGTCAAGTTGACAGCCAAAGCTCACTATGATAGTTCTTTGTTAATTACTGTTGACTGGCATTTACCTCCACAGTCAGTGTAGGGACCTTCATAAGGGCTGGGACCTGTATTGTACCAGGGAGGTTTCAATTTGCTTTCTCTTTCGAAGGGGCTCTGGTCACTCACTCACTTGTTTTCCTTGTTGAGTAATCTCACAAAGGGTAAGCTACTGTGTGAATCCTCCTGTAGTACTGGCATAATGAAAGGTTATCTAGAACTCCATAGACTGAAAAATGAACGGGGTAAACATCCTAGAAGATGCATCTTTCGTTTCTACTTCTGTAGAGCTGCACTAGCAAGTCTTTAGAAGTCAGTCATTGGGGAATTCAGACATAAGAGTGAGGTAATTTATTAAAGAGGAAAGGGTTTTCCTTGACTTCAGCACATCTGTGAAATTTATCAATATTTTATCAGTATTTTATTTGTTGATAAAATGCATAGAGGAGGAACTAAGATATCATTCTGAAAATTCAGTTGCTTTGAAGACTTCTGCTTGAGGAGTGGGACAGAAGCAATATCTGCCACTCATTTTATCCCATTTTTGTATTTTCTTTGATCATATTCCAAATCATTCATTTCCAGTAGGTATTGAGGGAAAATTATAAAGATTTTGCTATGAAAAGACAACATGATTGTAGCATCAGCAAATATTGCTGTGGAAGAGTCGCCAAGAGCTGTACAGTGAATCAAGTGGATATTAAAGGCAGCAAACAACTCTTATATGCTAACTGGAGTGTACAGGATGCTCTTTTGGGAAATTAAATTCCTAAGAATGGACTCTGACAATTCAAGGGTCTTCATGTGTCATCCCCTAAAAGTTACGTGTGGTTTTCCTAACGATTGATGTGCATATCTGCTAGAACATAATACAACTTCACAGTCACCAAGTCACCCTTATGAGTAGGGGTCTTCATAGTTAAGGCCAAGTGACATTTTTCAGTATTGGGAAACACTTATGTTTTGAATTAACAATAAACTTTAGTTACTTACTGAAGAGGTGTTTGTGTTTTCAGTTGGTTTTGGTGTTGCTGTAGAGTTCGATGGTAGGAAGATACGGAATAGTAGGAAGATTTAGGGTGGACTTGGTTTACGACAGAAGGTATGTCAGTGTAGGACATTTTGCAAATGCTATCCAAGCCTGCTTTGGAAACTGCCTTGGGACAGTTGTTTACAGTCATTTTCCCTCCTCACAGAAGTAAAGAGACGCTGCCCCCTAGAATATATAGAATTTTATACATCCACTTGTTACTTAAAAAACTCAGGACATATCTGTCTTTTAGATGCGAGTATTCATCTACAACCATTTCAGGATTTCTATGTTTTGCTCCATTTCTATAAGGAAGACACAGTACTTATATATGAAATTGCCAAATTTAAATTCAAATGGAAAAAATAGCAGTTAGGGGGAAATTAAGATTATCTTTCGAATTTTCTTGTTGAATCGATCTTGACTCTCAACTTCAGGCCTTGATAATAAGTTTCCCTGATGCAGTTCAGGTTTGCTGAAAATGCCCTGGGCTTCAACACTGCTGTGCTCTGAAATCGCATGAGACCATTTGCAGGTGAGGACACAGGCAGCTGAGTTAATGTTTCCTGAGCCCCATTTCCCTTAGTCAACAGGGAGTGTGAACCCCGACAGTTTCCCTAGGTGTGTTTCTCCTCTTCACAGGAGGAGCCGTATTCTGTTGTGTTTCCCATGGGTCTTCATACTCCCCTCTCTTGTTGCTAAATGTAAAAGATTCCTCTTGGCTATGACCCAAGAGATGGCAGAAAGATTAATAAATATATTGAAGCAAAGATGAGTGTTGACTTATCATGAAACCCCTCTGCAGGCTCATTGTCACTCCATAAAAATATCCTGGTGTTGTGGCTTGATGTCAAATTGACTGTCTGACTTTCCTGCCTGAACTTCTGGGCATCCCGCCTAATGAGATGGAACTATTTCCTAAAAGTCCCCGAGTGTCTTAACATAAGCTTCCTAATTCTTCAAGTGTTTCCCAAAGAGAGAAAAATGAATGCACATGAATAGTGGAATGCCATTGCTCGATATCGTAAGCAAAATTCACTGCTATCAAGTTCAATGTAAATTCTGAGGCGAGAGTGCCAATTAAATGAATTTAATAAATTGAACCATTCCCACATTTTTCATCTTCTCCATTGCCAGGGCTCCCTTTTCAAAAAACTTCAGTAATTTGCTTGTCACTTTGTTTGAAATAGAAAGGTCTTTAAAGCATCACCACCAAAATCTAAAAATATATGTACCTCTTAGATAGGTAACACCAATTATCATTCCATAGCTACATGAAGATTTCTTGGAAAATGTCTTTGATCATTCATGTTCAGCCAGCAATGTGGTGAATAGTGAAGTTGTATTGTCTTCTACTGGGACTGAGAATCACTAAAATCACAGAATACTTTCAGGAACGAACACATGAAGACCCTGAGTGAAAATCCTCCTTAAATAATTAAAGCCCACAGAAGTTTCAAGTTAAAGCATCCCCATCTCTGACTCACTTCTCCCACCAATGCTGACCTTCCACCCTCTGTTACTTCTTGCATCTTAAATCAACTCATTTCTATTAAGCTGTGCATCATCATGAGGCTGTGGCTTACTTGTAAGGATCTGGCATCCGTCTCCTCTCTGTATCTCTTCCAGCCTGGCTATATTCTGCCCTGCTATAGACCAAAGCAGCTTTATTCATTAATCAGTTAAAGCAACACATATACAGAAGAATATCCTGCATCAATTATTGATAGCTGTGCATAGTGCACAGCTATGTGCTCATCACTATGCTAAAGCTGATGTACTTTAAACTCTGGAAGCGACCGGAGACCAGACAAAGAAATGTGGAAAACCATTTATTGAGTGAGATCTGACTGTACTAGACAAATCTGTAAGATAGTAGCTAGTTTCTTTGTAAAAAATAAGAAACTTCTGCTCTACAAAGATTAAAAAACCATGGGTCTTCAAGGAAAACACACTTTTATACTTGTAAAGTTAATTATTACAGACAAATTTCCATGATGTCTGTAGAATAAAAATGAATTAATGAAAATCTTCTAAATTAAGTCTCTTTAACTATATTTGGCTAAAATGTATCACTTTAAACAAAAAGAAATTAATTTGTAGAATGATTTAAGGAAGACAGTTTATTGCACAGATATAATAAACTCAAAGGAGTGTGAATTTGGTTTTGTCTTTTGAAAATATATTTTTAAAATATATTTTGTGATAATCTACTATTATACTGGACTAGCATTCATAAAAAAACATGGTTCTTTAGTAAAATTCTTTAAAATGAATAAAGCATGTTTTGTCTAAAACAAGCCCTAGCTTAAATACACAAATATGAATTACTGTAGACAGTGTATGGTGTTCAGCTACTTAAAAATGCCCCTTGTAGGCATAGTACGACCCCACAAGGTGTAATGTGCTCTCAGACTTCAGCTTTTAGACCCATTTACAGGAGAATTTATACTAAATAAGGGTCAGTTTTAATGTCCCATTACTCCACATACTTTTTCTATTTTTGCAGAAGAATTTTCTTGTAGCATGAAACCATCCAGTATTTCAACCAGGGTTTCCCACGATGAAGGAATTTGTGAGCTCATAAATCTTTAGGTCCTTTCAATTTATCTGAGAGTTCTGACCAACATGCTGAACGACAGAACAAGGAGCCGGTCATCCTGGAGATAATGGCATCTCCATATCTGGGCAGTGGTGATTTCCCAGTGGGAAGAGCTCTTCAGACTGTAGATAATGGCCTGTTACAGCTTGCTACTGGCACAGAAAATCACACTCTTTCTGGTTTCTGTATCATTTGAATGTGTTTCAATGGCTACGATTTTATTTAATTACGTCGAGAGATCATTATTAAGTTTCTAATAAAAATGGACAAAGGGAAAGGATTTCATAGGCTAATGTAGACTGCTCCTATTAAGGCCCTTCAGCATCTGAAGGTGTCACAGGGTCCTGAGACTATCAGAAAGTAGCTCACGCTATGTGCACTGTAAGCAAACCTCACCAAATCTTACATAGTTCTATTATGTTGAATGATTTTATGTAAAGGGAATGTTGTGTATTTCCTTGTCCCCTGATTAGAATGTAGCTATACTGAGCTACTTCTACAATAATTTATCATTATATATCAATGTGCCTGTACTTGGGAAGCTTTAAGAAATATTTTTTTTAGGAGCCAGGAAAAAGTTATTTAGATAAGCGTGTAAAGGAGATACATCAATCAGAATTCACCAGAAAAACTGATTCAATAAGAACACACACATGCACACACACATGCATGTGCACACACATGTACACATATACATGCACATATGTACACACACAGGCACACACTAGGGGGATGACAGAAATGGAGGGTTTTATTGAAGGATTGTGTCCATTGTGACCAACCAGTGAACACTGCGCAGTGTGGCAGGCAGGCTGGACCTTCAACAGCATTGATCCCTACAGTGCTAAGGAGGATTCCCTCTGCAGGACACTTCTGTGTTAACTGCTAAGGCCTTAAACCGGCGGGAGGTGACTGAGGAGGTCCATGTGTACCATGCTGGGTCTCTAGCAGTTTAAGGGGATAAACCTGAGAAACCATCAAAATAGCCAAGACTGCTGCTTTGCTGGTGCCTGGGAGGTTCTTCCCAGCCAAGGTGACAGGGAGTTAGCAGTACTCGGTACACCCAAGTTTACAATCAGAAACCAAAAAATCAGTGTGGAAATGTATTAGATTTTTACTCACCTATTTAAGATACTAAAACTAATTACAAGAAAACATTGTTTCTCAGTCCAGATGGGGTATGGTGAAAATACCAGGAACTGAGTATTCAAAACAGACAAACAAACAAACAAACACAGACACAATAGAAATTTACTTCTCTATAGGTCAGATGAGCAAGAAGTTTCATGTCCTGATGCCAGGCGTTCGGTTCCTGGCTTTTTGGTTCTCAGTGACAGGAAGATGTGTTCTCACATGGCCTGGAAAGGGAGCTTGTGTGGAGGGACCACACCGTACACAGGGTGGAATATGGAGGGACCGCATCGCACACAGGGAGGGGTATGGAGGGGCTGCATCACACACAGGGAGGAATCCGGCCAGGTCCGTGGTATGGAGGGAGAGATCTGTTCTTCAGCCATTTCCCTCTCAGTGACCCCATTTTACAACACTACCACGTTTTTCGTTCGGTTTCAAAATGAGAAATTTGGGATCCGTTAGCATTCAGGTCTTAGCAACGGATGTGCTGCATTAACATTAGTTCATGAGTGCAGTGCACGGTGCCCATCAGCACTCTATGCGCTATCTTACAGTTCATGAGCTTCAGGGAAGGGGCTGGAGGTTGAAACACAGAAAGACACACAAACAGAGAGACAGAGGCACGGACTTCTAGTCACTGGTAAGAAGCCCTTTTGTCAATAGCACCATGGAAGCTTATTACCCAACACAGTCAGGTGGGCCAACAGGTGAAAGAAAACCTTATCCTTTGCTTCTCAAGGCAACACGCGCTTGTGAAGCAGAGTTGGTAACAACCTTGACACAGCTTTCAGTAACTCAAATCAGAAGGAAAGTAAAGATCTCTAGCAGGGACGAGCAGCTGGAGGCCAGGACTCCAAATGGTCCCAACACATGAGAAATCAATCCAGAATAACCTTACAGAAAATAAAAACTTAAATCAGTATTCATCCTTTTTGCTCCTAAAAGTTGGGTAGCACTAATGAAATGTAATTTTTATAAGGCTTTACTTTATACCCACCCCACTCCTCTCAAATGTCAAAGGACCCAGGGAATGTCCTAATAAATTGGGGTGAGAGAAAGCAAAGCCTTCTTATATACTCTTTCCTCCACACCCACCATGAGAAGTCTGTTCACCACTGCGTATGATCACAGGGTGATAGCATCCTCGGTGTTAGTTTTGATGTTGTCAGGAAGAGTCTTGAGTATGCTCACAGCTTGGATTCTGATCCCGTGAAAAGCCTATATGTTGACATGGATCCTACCCGGTTTCTACTGAGGTAAGTGATAATATTCCTGTGAGCTCCCCAGTGAGAGGGAGAATATGAATGAGCATGCGGAAGGTGGCCTAGAGGAGCCAAGGTGGATTGTCCGAAGGATTAGCAGATCCTTCTGTAAGCACCTTCAGAGGAAGAGCTGGTGCTGATCCCTTGACCTACATTCCTAATGCTTCATCCACACAGACCATAGAAAGTTAAGGAAGCACTTACAAACTAGAATAGAATTCACCGGCATGCAAGCCCTTGAACAACACAAAGGTGAGTGTTAGTAAAAGAATGTACAGGATACTTGTCCTTTCGGAACTCCATGTAAACTACTGAAGAGTGTTTTTTTTTTTTTTTTTTTTGCATGTGGTGAATCCCTTCACTCCTTTGTCCAAACTCAAGATGTACAGACACATAAGCTTACATCTGGACATTGTAGACCAGAAAAACTAAGACTGGATCCTCTGATCAATCATTCACTTAGTGTACTCATGGACAAAGGGTTAATTTAGGTGTATTTTCAGATTGTTTCATTGATACTCTTACTGGAGGACTTTTATTCTTTTGTGAGTTAAAATCAAGCACTAACATAGGTTTCCTTATTGCTTTCTTTAAACACACACACACAGTCCTGGTAACTATGGATGAAGAGACAAACCTACCTTTCAATCATAGGAAAGAACTCTTGGTGGACTGTTCGTGAGGGGAGAGTTTATACAGGAACAAGTACCTCCAAAATAGTTCAAGGCTAGCAAGCTAAAGTACAGTACACCTTTCAGAGTTGAATGGCACCACACTGAGGGGCAACTTTGAAAGATACCACTAGCATCTGGACTTGCACATCTTGGTCTACCATTTCTCCATCCCTATGCTCCCTTAGGGTGATTTTCCTTCCTGGAATGGGCAGAGATCTCCTTAGATGCCATCCTACCCACAGATCAGTCTGCTGAAATTAGAGAGAATATGTGTAAAGATGTAGTTGCCCACAGAGCTGAGATTACCAGGAGAGACCCCAGGGGCTTCTTCCTGGTACCAGTCAGAACCAGCCACAGCTGGTTCCGTTATTTGTACCAGACTCTCCCTTCCTGTTATCTCTTAGCATTGCTGCTCCTGTCTGACTGAAAGCTTTCTTATCTGCTTCATGGTGCTCTGGTCCTCATGTTTTTAACCCTGACATTCATTTTAGTCTACTAAGGACTTAAGATATATTATTTTGAATTACAACAGAGGGTGTTTCTCAAGCACTCTGTTTTTAAAAATCTACACTTAATGATTATACTTTTTGAGGTAATATTTCCAATATTAAAGATAATGTAGCTAACTCCCTGAGGCCTATCACCAGTCTTGGTAACGAGACACATTTTGCAAGCCTTGTGAGCTGTAATTACAAGCAGCTTTCCTCTTGACAAATGTTTGAAAGGTCATATCATATTAAGTCATCCACAATTAGTTTTAGGAAAACCCTAACATAAGAGTGAGCAATATCACTAATACCTAAGTAGGCTCTTCTAAGCCACTGTGCACATCAGGCCAAGTAGAAACAATCACCAAAAGGACGTAACTCAGTTTATCAGTTCTTTATGTAATCCAGGAGGAGGTATTTAGTCTCAAACACTAAGAAATCTTTCCCAAAATATTGGTGGTTAATCTCCTACCGGCTTTCTATTTAGTTCTGTATTTATAGGAAGTACAGATGGTGAAATAAACTGAGCAAATCACGATAACCAAGAGATCTTTCATCCGGATCTGTGAACATGTCCTCATGACACAACATATGAATTATGTCCTTGAAATTTGCTGAGATTAGCTTTGAATGATCTCACATAATATGCAGATTATGTGAGATTTGCTAATAAGTTCAATCGACCCTTCTAATATTATTCTGCAAAGTCAATATCTGTCTTCCTCCCTACCTATCTGCTATCTACCTGTCCATCTTATTTATTACCTATCACGTCTGTGACCCTTGTCTAATTCTACTTTTCAAATATTTATCAGAAAAAAAAACATCGTGCTATACAAATCCGAAAATTGTGATTGGAAAAACTCACAGAAATATTATATCTTTATTCTGTGTCCGTGCAGATGGAAAAGATTATGTCTGGAAGGCATAACTTCTATATATTTAAGAAAATTAGTGCAAAGGATCTGTCATGTGTAAGACTGGGAGGATGTAGATTGAACAAGCCAGTTAGAACGCAGCTGAATCAAAACCAGGGAGAGTACCATTTTGTGCTCAAGTCTAGTGGTTGTTTCATAAGAGCCTGGTATCTCTCACCTGACTTCAGGAGGGTATGGATAATGGCTACTCCACGTTGCAGAGAGATTTAAAGAAGTGTTTTATTGTCTATCTTTTTAACTTCTTGTCTTTAATATATTTACTTCTCATATCAATAGAGATAATAACACTGATCTGTTTCATGCCAGGAGCAATAAACTAAGATAGCTCAATGACTTAGATTGCCCAGCTGATAGAAACACTCACCCATGACTGTGTCTGTCTCATATTGAATTGCATATAACTTTTTGTGGCTCAATGCTCAAGAGTTCTGAAAGCAGAAAATGGAAAAACTCAAAATAAAAATATACATTCTAAAGTAGTTTAATGATATTTAATAATGAACTTCTTACAAATTGTCAATAGTTTTAGTTCTTTTATTGTAGGTTGCTAATACACACAACCAAACTAAGTTCTGTTTCCAGTATAATTATTGAGCTTTAAGGTGTTGAGATTATCACATGACCATATGTTGTTTATTAAGCAAGACTGACAATGAATATATGATAAGCAAAAGGACCTTTCAATTTTCTTTTGACTCTCAGCAAGAAATTGTCATGAGCTTTGAATTAAGGACAGTGCTGATTGCGTTCTAAAATGCATAATACAGAATGAAGAATATTAATGAGTAGTATGGTACTGTGATTTGTTTGATATCTTATTCCACTATAATGAGGAGACAACAAATGGATGTTAAATGTTTTAAAGTAGAAACAATCAATGCTTCCCAAAGGGGAGAACACAGGAGATGTTAGAGCAAGTGGTAAGATTCTTTGTATGGGGTTAAGGAAAGGGAAATGTTGAGGTTGACTGTGGAGGGAATGAAAACAGCTGTCTGAATGCTGATGTCCACCCTGTGGAGGAGGAAGGGCCTGAAGAGTAGAGAAGGGCATAGTGCAGTGATGGTTAAGGCAAGTGGAAACAGTTTGTGTTTCATTGTGGGACATGGATTATCCCAGCATCAAGGTGATCGGGTTGAGTATGCTATGGAAAAGAGAGGCATGGGGAAAAGTGAGCAGCCACAAGATGCACAGTTGCTGTCCCTGAGGATGCACAGTTGCTATCCCAGCAGATGCACGGTTGATATTCCTGCAGATGCACGGTTGGTATCCCTGCAGATGCACGGTTGCTATCCCTGCAGATGCATGATTGCTATCCCTGCAGATATACGGTTGCTCTCCCTGCAGATGCATGGTTGCTGTTCTTGCAGATGCACAGTTGCTGTCCCTGAAGATGCATGATTGATAACCCTGCAGATTATAGCAGTGGTCAGATCTACATGGCTCAGCTTCACTGAAGTAAGTGCAACATTCTCTACAGCAGGGAATGCAAGTGTTTCAAAATAAAAAAAGAAACTCTGAAAAATTCTATTAACAGGATTGTTAGAGACGTGGATAGTCAGTTCCCCCACTTTCATATTAAACTTTGAACCTTAGTTCCATATCAAACAGACATATATCCAGAAGTCCATGCCGACTGTAGCTTCATCCACATTGTCCAAGAAATGGAAACAGTCCACATGTCCATCTGCTGAGGAATGGATCATGAAAATGTACATTTCTGAAATGGATTTATTCAGGAGGCGGTGGCGGGGAGGAGGCAGAAATCTTAATAAATAAATAACAAAATTATGAGATGTGCAGGTACATGTATGGAACTGGAAATTATAATCCTGAGTGAGGTAACCTGGACCCTTAAAGACAAATGCATGATAACCTCTCGTGTGTGGATGCTGGATTCAAATCTTTTGATATGAGTATTTATTTTGGATTCAGGCAGAGAAGTTAGGAAATAAATAACAACCAGGGAGTGGTGGGGAGCAGAATGGAAGTGCTGTGAAGGGGAACAGATCAAGAAGGGTTAAATGGGTGGGGAATGGGGGCCATGGAGAAGGAGGCCAAATCGGGGAAGGGCTGATAACATTAAAGACCTTTGGAAATGCTACAAGGAAACTTTCTGTAGAAGGTTCCTAAATACACACGCACATGCCCTATTGCCGGATACCCTACATACTTGAGTTGTAGAACATGGAGAAAACAAGGTGCTGCAGAGGTGGAGCTTTACCCCTTCTGGCTAGCCTGCATAGTGTTGGAAGGCACTATGCACACTACTAGAAAGAAAAGTAATTATCAGTCTTATGTAGCTGTCAACCATATGAGCTAACACACATGCTTAGCAAGAGATGCCGACTGGTACAATAGTGGCCCAGATGTTCTTGAAGCAATCAATCACTTTCTGATAGACTTTAAAGCCCATTCCACAAGGTAGAAGCACAAGCCCGGTGCTGGTATCAGAGCCAAGAACCTGTGGCTACATAGATCCTAGCTCCTAGGGGAGAGCTCAGTACTGTTATTTTCCTACATGGCCATTGTATTAAATCAACTCCCAATGACTTATTGTTACACCTGTATATTATTACATCTCTCAATACCTATCAAGGAGGGCTTTTGTGCAGTACACAACAATTAAGACAGAAATACACAGATTTTCAGTATATAGAGTATGAGAGATTATAGAGTACTCAGCCCTAAATTTGATATCTATCTCACACACCCTTCCAAGGCTCAGAGATCATCATATAAGAGAAGAAAAGGGGCAGAGGCAGTGAACAAATATAGAGAAATAGTGTCTTCCACATACAGCAGGGCAGTCATATGCAAGAACTCACTATGGCTGTGATAAGATGAGAAAGACCTGCTCAGGGTCAAGAAAGACAGTGTGGCCACAAAGAAACAGTGTAGGTATTTCCTAAATGCAATACATTTCATTCTCATGAGAAATCATATAACAATAAATACCCTTAGTGACCGAGCCATAACAGCCTAGACAAATGGAACTTAGGATGTCCCCATTTTCTGGTTTATTCATGTTACAATTATTAACCCATTTACTTAAAATTTTATTTATTGTGTCAGTTGACATTAAATGAAATTATTTCAGGACTACACACACTAATTTATCTGTGGCATGTGCAGTTTACATAAATAGCAGTTTTCCATTAAAATATATTTTAACAAGGTTTTAAATTTCAGTTCAAATTGGAAATCAAATTCTCTTTGTTTTGGGTTAATAGGTGATTTATAGAGAAAGCCAGATTTATCCTTTCAGATTTATCTAAGAATAGAAACCTAATCAGATTTTCCAGTTCGCCAAGTTTAGTCCTTGATCCAAAGGAAATTCTGTCTCCTTATTTGTTTTACTGAGTCTTCCTAACCTGTGCAGTTTTATGTTGACATCACTCTGTGGGGAGAACGTCCTTCCACCTGCACGGCATTCTCTTCTTCTTCTGAATGCATATTTTTATAAGCTGCATGAGATTACAGCATGTGCTGTACATATCATTCTGATCTTAGATCTTTAGCTTTTTACCCGGAGTGGACTGTCTACAGGCTCACAGATGCCTAAACAGGAACATAGGGATTCCATTCTGTTAGACTTGACATAGAGTCAATAAAAAATAGATGAACTAAGAAGGCACAAATTCAGTATTATTGTTTCTTTAAGTGTCAAAACAATCCTGCAAGAAATGTCTCACAGAGAAGAAAGACATATTCATCTTACCTGAGATGGTTAACTTCAACAGGAATAAAGTAGCTCTTTAAATTTAGTAGTTTAGGACACAGTGATTCCAAGCTGGAATGTGCACATTTAGTTTGCATAGATAACGTTTCAAATGATATTATGGCCTACGCTGATTAATAAACCTTAATCATTAAATATTGTCAGAACTACAAATATGTAGATCTTGCTACTGAGGTGTTTTAATAAATATAATCCGTGAATGGTATTTTAGTTTTATTATTTATCTTAGTTTATAACTACATATATTAAATTTTAGATCATGTTTACTATGAGTAGAATACCTGTGTGTTTTGTTTAACTTTGTTTTTGAGACAGATGCTCAACTTTGTTTGATTTTTGCTTTTGAGACAAAATCTCACTCTGTAGTCTAGGCTAGTCTGGAACTCACTGCAAATCCACAGGTCCCTGTTTCCCTACTCCTAGGAGTTCAGGCATAAACCACTACATCTACCCAAATATAACCTTTAGGAATCCTATTATATGATGGTTTTCAAATGTATTACTAGAAAGGTAGTTTTTATTTATATTGAAATTGAGTTTCATTTATAGACCATAATAGCTTACCAGGAAGCAATATGTTGTAAAGTATTTACATATCTATTTCATGGTGTCGCTACAGGAAGGGATAATGTCCCTCTTCTGTGCTCTGATACTGTAGGGCAGTCAGAAGAAGAAAGAGCCTGAGTTTAATTCTCAGCTTTATCACTAATCGAATGCCTTCACTAATATGCTTAACTTTTCTGTACCTTTTGCTCATTATAGCACTGAAAATCATAAAGGAGTGTGCACTTTTGCATTGGGGATTAAAGAACACACCTAAAGTGTAAAGACAGAGTAAAGTACTCAGTGTGAGACCACCTGCCTGACAGCGTGTGTCGGGAGTAGAGATGAACAGACGTATCAATGAAGAGCTTCTAGAATGAGGAGATAAATGCCTCCACCATCCTATCCACCTAAAATCCGTCCAGAGCAATGAGCATCACAGAGTCTCAGAGAGGCAGACCTAGCCTTTCCTATTTTAGCAGTATGATTTAAACTCTGAGTCAAAAAAGATGAGATATATCAGTCTAAACATGCACATAATTCCATTTGCTATATGTGATTCCAAAGAAATATATTGTAGTTTAATAGTCCCATAACAGAATGCATTTCACACCTCAGCTTCTTATCCCCTCATTTTTATTAGACCTATCAGAAATTAATACACTGTGTTATGATCATATCACCCCTCCCACATTTCTTCTCACACCACCTCCCCTTCCTCACCCACACAGTTTTGTTTTAAAAACTATCAGATTTATTTTGTGTTGCTCATATACCTTTGGATGTGTGGCCTACAGCTAGAAAGTGGTTAACCTACCAAGGACTACATTCTTAAAGAAAACCTACTCTCTCCCTCCCAGCAGCCATCAGTTTACCGTAGCTCCTTGGCTAGGGGTGTAGCATTTGTGATCCCCTCTCCTTTCCTTCCATTCTGGAACTGTGTCTTGCCAGGGATCACACAAGCCTTATGCACATTTTCTCAACCATTGTAAGTTCACAGCTGCCCTGCTGTGTCTGGAAGTCACTCTTTTCTTGTCGTCATCTCTGGCCTCTGGACAGTTATCCTTGGCTTTGAGAGGATCCATTTGTTACCTTAAAGAAATAACCATGTAGAAAAGTATGGTTTACAACTGAATGATATTCAAGAAAACAGATATTTAATTCATTAATCACTTTTATTGATTGACAAGTGGCATATATAGAGGAAGATGGCCAGATATCATGCGTTGGCAGTTGTTCTATCCCCACCTCCCTAATAATAGCTTATGTGTTAAAAATACATCGTTATACTGCCTGTCCATTTGGGTGGAAATCATCATGCTCTTTATCGCTGCCATCAGATGCCCTACCTATAAGCAAATGCTTCACATAATACCGTTCTCACCATTGTTTGTCCGATTGTGTTTTGAATATTTAGTGCATATCCAGTACTGTTCTCAGTACTTCCAGGGGCTGTCCTTGTCAGTAACCACAACATCTTTCCCATTGGCTGTCATGAAAATGTCGACAGGTAGACAAAGAGATGTAATGAGGTGATTACCTGCAGCTGCTGTGCAAACCCAGAGGGTGCATCCTCCCACAATAAAGTTGTTGAATTTCATGTCCCATAAACAGGGAACACTGAGGTGCTTCAGGCACCTAGAATCTTTTCACCATGTAAAGCCCTATAAGAGGAGAAAGATCAGACATACAACTGTCTGTCATTGACTGAAGAACACAGTAAACACCCATGCCGCAGGTTACTCAGTAATTCATTTGATAAAATAAACCTGTAGATCCAGTGTTTATTAAACTAGTTACTTCTTATTTCATTAAATATTTGTAACTGGTTCTCAATTAATTAAAAATTTAATGTCTTATTAGATTTGTGCTTTCATTTTTCCTTTTCAGCATTTAAGGAAGAAAGGGATTTATAATGCCGAGTAATGTATTTAGGGAAAATGATTTGGACACTCACATTAGTTCAAACATATCATAACTTCCTTTCGACAGACATGCCTTGACATTGGTTCAGATAGCTAACCAAGGTATGTTTTCACAATCCTCTCAACACACAGGAAGCTTTAGTCTGAGTGTGTATGTGAAAGAACCTTTGTGAGTTCTTAAAATAAACTGCAGAACTAAATCAGGGGTTCCCATGTCATCTATAACATGTGTAAATCACATTTTCTTAGTGCACTCATTCTGTAATTGACGCATTGGTTGCTGCACAGCCAGCAAATCTCAATCCCTAGCGTGGTATTGGGGTATTGGGGTGGAGTCTTTTGGAAAGTCCCAAAGCAATGAGCGTGGGATTCTTATGAACAAGGTTGGTGACCCTCCAAAAGCCTCCAAAAGTAATGTTGCCAAGTAACAAAAAAAAGGGGCGTTGAGGTGGTTCCAAGTGTAAATTAGACCCTGCCTGCTGCCTTAAGTCTGCAGCCACCTTGCTACTTGGTGTATTAGGCTATATGTCAGGTTCTTAAAAAAAAAATGCTGAAGTTTTTGTTATTATTGTTTTGTTCTGAAACTATCCAGTTTATAGTATTTTGTTATACTGTCCAAATGCACAGAATAATTGGTTCTGACTTGAATGATGTGATTTTCTGTCTTTATAAACTCCACTTGTTAAACTTTTCAAAATTTTATCAGATAAATCTTTGAAGTTACAAAATGTTTAAGCAAAGTCATGATCCTTAATTCCCTTAGTTCTAGCTGCCCCAAAAGATGAACTTATGTAACTAATAATATTTTTAATTAATTTGGGGGGCTGTTCTTACGTATACCAAGAATGAAAAACACTAAAATCTTCTCTGCTGAGCTGTTCCTGAAAATATTTAAACTAAGGAGTGAATATTTTCTATCTTAAGGCAAAACGAACCTGAGATGTGTTTTTCTCTAATGAACACACTGTGATAGTCAGTATGAGAAAGCCCCGAAACACATTCCAGACATTAAGATCACTTGTGCTCAACTTTAGAACAGGGTCAAGACAGACAAAAGGACTCGCATAACTACAATATTCATGTCAATAATCACATGATAATAAAAGCAAGTTATAAATAGCATGTTCCTGAAATGTAGTAGTTATCATTCCAAATAAACATGTGAAAACAATACAAATAACATTTGTACCCAAGAATGTGATACACACATCTCAAGATCAGCTTTCCAATGGCTAAGCCAGAGAGTCTGTGAAGTGTTTACTGATGCCTTTCCATTGGGGCTTTCTTGACTCTTTTATCTATGATTGTAAATGTCCAATCCAACCCACTCAATGTTACATTCAGAAAGTTATATTAGTCTGCCTTAGGTGGATTTAAGGCTTTTTACATGTAATTTTTACTGAACTTGTTCTCTGACAATTCCATACGTGTACAACATGCATTTTGAGCTCTGTAAACCTCCATCCTTTCTAGCCTTCCTTCAACTCCTATGGCCATCCCTCCTCCTCCCTATAAGCCCAGTTCTTACATTCCTACCCTTATATCTTCATTGGTTGCTGGTTTATCTGTCCCAGTGGTTCTCAACTTCCCTAATGCTGTGATTCTTTAACATATTGTGAACACCGCCAACCATAAAATTACATTTGTTTCTATTTCATATCTGTAATTTTGCCACTGTTATGAATTGTAATGTAAATATTTTTTGTAGATAGAGGTTTGCTAAAGGGATTGAGATGTGCTAATCTGTAAATAGGTCTTCAGATTTGAAGGACTAGGATACTGTGAGAAAGCATGAACTCTATGGGAAATGATGAAGTTACACTTTTTTATAACATTTGTAATCCAAGTCTTAACCCTGCATCCTATATGCAAGTCTTCTGTAAGGAAAAGGAATGCTTCCTTACAACATGCTTTTATGTCCTGCAGTTTTCTTTGACTCTCCATATGGGTCTCGAATCCCAGCATTCTTTGGTACTGAAGAATAGAACTCTGATAAGCATGTATGTTAACCATGATGTTCCCTATTTTAATACATATAATGTGTGACAATGTGAAGAATCTTATGAAATTGAAGACAAGGAAAAAGAAAAAGCAGATAATAAAGAAACACAGTCTCTGACTTTCTAATTAAAGTCAATAATGTACTTTAAATGAAAAATCCTATAGTATAGAGAATATTTTCTGACTTTCCTAAGCAAACAGAAAATGAAATTTAATAAAATATTTCAGCCCAGGCTTAGTGTTCAAGCGCACAGTGTTGCTTGAATCTTAATAGCCCTTTCTTTGTAACATTAATCTCCTATGATTATTTTACATATTAGTATGCTCTGAAATACTACAGAAGTAAATCTTATCTCTTCACAGATGGCTCAGGTTACTGAGAGGGACTCTTTCAGACTTTCTCATCTCAGAGGGAAAGCAAACACAGAGATACCTTTTTTAATGCCTTTGTTTTCTTCCATCTGCTTCTTCAGTACAAATGACACTTTTGAAGAAAGCCATGGCCCATAGCCAATAGGTGACACTGGAATATGAAGATCATAACATCCACACATACTTTGAAACACATAGAAAACCAATAGGATTATTTCCAGGGATGCTCTGGGTACCCTGTGGCACACTGAGATTGTGTCCGTGACTGGCCTTTGAGTCACTACTCAAACTCACTTGAGAAGACCATTATTCTTTAGGCTTACATTGTCTTAAATTCTCCTGCCCTGTAACTGAAACTATTTTCTATTCACTGGTTAAGTTGGATTTTTAGTTTGCACTCAACTTTTTCTCTCAACAGATAATATTAACCATGTTATTTTTGCATGAACTGAAATGGCTTTTTCCTATGAATAAAATGATTCATGGGTTCAGAATTCACTTTGTTCTTGTCTCCCAGCATTCTTTGCTGCCATATTCATCTTCAATAAGTAATTTACAATTCTGTTTTCCAAAGTTCTTGCCTCTAGGTCAGGCTCACTGTTTACCCCTTACTATAAAAATGAGCAAATTATGTGTGTGCATTGTGCTTCATATTTAACACAAGCATCCACAAATACAGTTGCAATTTGTGTGTTCTTTATTCATCTTCAAATTCATTCCTCCTTCCAGAGACTTCTTTAAAATTCCATCTTCTTCCTGTTATTTTCTCATTCATAAAATATTACTAAGTTTCCATGGTCTGACAAGATGCATATTTCCTTAGGTTATTCTTGCAAAGAACCTCCCCTCTATCCCTCAGCTTCGCCAAATCTGTCTCCACAAAGTAGCCCTCAAACATCCTCCAGAGTGTCAGCTAAAGTGCTGCCTGTGAACTTCCTTTGTAAAATGTTTGCAATTGAAATGGGATTAGAATAACTCATTCCACACCATCATCCTTTTTCCTTGTCCTCCCTTTACTCCCTCTAGGCCGTTTCATTTCCTCTCCATCATTCCCAAGCTGATAGTCTCTTTCCCTATGTTTCTACTTGTTATACACGCATATACATGTGCACAAATATATCTATGTACATGCATACACAATACATACATAGGACAGACACACATACACACATCACCATGCTGAGTCCATTTTGTAGTTAGTTTGTGTACTGGTTCAAACCAGACAACGCTGCACTGAGCAACCATTACAGGGACTGGTCCCTGGAAGGGGCTACTTGTCGCTCTCCCAGCAGTCACTAGGTGCCTTTGTCTAGGTGTCAATCTACAAATGTCCCTCCTCCCATATCAGTATGTCCATCACTACTGTCGTAGTCCTGGCTTGTCAATGCGTATTTCCAAGAGAGACTGTTTCCCAGCAGACTCCCAGTTACTCTGGGCCACACACTTTCCCTCTCCTTCTAAAAAGGAAATTCTTTGCTTTTCAGTTACCATGCCATCTTCTATCTCTGAAAAGTGTGGCGATTGCTTTCTGCCTCCGCTCTTTCTCCTTATCCTTCATATTCAACATACTCTTCCAGGTCACGAGTAATAGTAACTGCATCCATCAAAGTTTCTCTGTTGCAAGAGCCATGATGGGATGCTCCTATCTTCTCACGCCATCTCAGCCTTTAAAGATTGCCTTTTGCACATTGGTACATAACCTTGTGAGTGCTTTGTTTTCTCTGTAGATTTCCAGTTCTCTGGAGGTATAGACTATATTATATGTTTCCTTATTTCATGGTCCTACAGTCTCTTGTATAAAAATATCATATTAATGCTTTCTAAAGAGGGCTGGGTGTGTCAGACAGACGTCTGCCCCATAGCTGTATAGAATGAGAGCTGAAAATGGTTCTTCATAGCTAGTTTACTCTGTACCACTTTAATTCAACACTGTCTTCCTTGCTTCCTAGCTATCTCATATACTTGGAGTGACTTTGCTGGAAGGCATAAAGGAGGTTGGATTATATATCTCAATCCTGTGAGGCACAAATGGCGTACTTGCAGATTTGTGGATTTGCAATGGTCCGCACTGATATAGTCAACTATGTTCCTTGTGTTTCCTTTGCCTGGGCTAACAAAATACAGGAATTCTGCTTATCTTTACACACACACACAAGCGCGTGCGTGCACACGCGTGTGCGCGAGAAAGAGAGAGAGAGAGAGAGAGAGAGAGAGAGAGAGAAAGGCATTTGATAAAAATGATAAATGGGACACTATAATGCCATTGACACCACTTCCTATTACATTACAGGAAAGGTATTATTGTTGCTTCCCAGAGCACATGTTTTTGGGTGTGGCCTGTCAGGGCCGGATTATAACAGTTATAGTCATGATACCACAGCTCAGTATCAGCCTAAAAGGATTTTCCTGTTTCTTCTATATAAATAATCAAGATATAATCTACCAAAAGGGTTAGCATGAGATATGTGGCGTGTGAGACTGCACACAGCACGTACCTGGGGGGCTTATTCAAAGAAAGGCTGAGAGATAAATGCCAAGAGGTCCTGACTTGGTTGTTCGCACCCTGTCTGCACTGCTATTCACACATCCGTGAGTGAGAAAGAACCGCGGTGAGTTATCTGAGAATCTTCCCTACTTTATTACAGAAACAAGACCAAGCTCTGCATTACTTTATAAACACTACCCTGCTTATTTCTTAAACTTTCCATTCTTTAAAAAAATGAAATTAGCTGATTAGATAAGCATCATTGACATTCAAAGGTCATGGCATAAATGTAATATAGGTACTGTTCTTATTGTGTCATTAGCGGAGAAGCACACAAATTAGCAGCAATTATGAAAGTGTGTATTCCAGAATAGATTAAAAGTCATTTGTCAATAAAGGTTATACAGAATTCCGTCAAGGTAGAGAAAATATCACATGTTTTCAGTAATTGCAATAATAGCAGCCATGGGGCTGGAGAGATGGCTGAGTTAAGTTCACTTGCTATTGCAGAGGATCCAGGTTTCATTCCTAGAATACACATGGTAGCCCACAACCATCTCTAACTCCAATTCGTGTAGAATAGACAGTGTCCCCTGACAGCTTTGGCACCAGGTATACACATGGTTCACAGACAAAGCATTCATAGGCTTAAAATAACCTAAAAACTTCAAAACCATTCTGACACAGAAGTTGCCAGCATGCAGAGTGCCTTTGAACTTAGTTCAATTGAAGAAACAGGAGCTAAGCTAGGTCAAACACTTGGACATGATTATAATTCTTTAATTATGGAAAAGGCATACTATCCAGGAACCCTAGTCTTGAACTAGTACTCAACCAAAGTGCTTCATGGAAAATACAATTTTTATCTGGTAGAGAAAAGAATGGAAAAGTCATGAGACAGAAGAAAGGAATAGTAGGGGTTTTCTCTATTTTATGTTTCTTCATTTTCTTGTATGTAAATATCTTAAATGCTTTCTAAGGAGGGTTGAGTGTGTAAGACAGGTGTCTGCATCACAGCTGTATAGAATATGAAGAGAAAAGAAGTTGCAGGAGTGATGGACAAGGCTCTTCTAAAGGGATAGATGTGAAATGGGAATAAACACTGAGAAAGAGAGCACTTTTTTCTGACTATGACTTCTGTGAGCTGATTCTCTAACCAGCAATATCTGTGCATTTATTGAAACTTACTGTGTAATGCTAGGCAGAGACAAAGCATTGCTGGATACCTCTGGGCTCCTTCCATGACCTTTACAAATGATGGAGAAAAAATTCAGAAAACCTGAAGATGGTTAAGCATTACTGGAATAACTTAATAAGTGTATGTTTATGGACAACTCAGCATTGACCCACTGACCATGCTATCTGATATCTGGAAAGATTTAGCCGCAGAATCTGCTTTATTCATGTGCTTAACCAGTGGAGATGGTTCAGCTAGAATGGACTTATTAAATTTTAGATAACAGAACGCTGGTCATGTCTGATAGAATTCTTCATATGATATGGTTAGAATTCAGATTATCTTTGATAAACCAGACTGGTCAACTTCAGCTACAAGAGAAATGGAAAGGTGGACAATTGTGAAGAGCCAAATTTTATTAAAAAAAAAATCTGAGGCTAAATAACTCCTCGTGGCTGTCAGTAATTTCTTTATGTGTATCAGGCAGGAGTTAAGATTTCCATTTGTGATGAAGAATATTATAATTTAACTTACATATTTGACAATTTGAAAATGCATTTGAAATTTATCCAGGTTTACTTCTATAAGAATATCCATTTCTAACAAGGCCAAAAAAATCACTTCATCCATCCCACTGGACCAATCAGCCCTACCTTTCTCTTTAACATAGGCATTAGGTGCAAATAATTTTTAGCAATCAAGTATCATATTAAACCCAATAAAGTTTCTGAACGAAATATAAACATAAATAACTTTTAAGGACAAGACTTTCAACGTGAACTCTGACCTGACTTCTTTGCTAGAATCCAACTGAGAAGTGACTTATCAGTACCATATCCTGCAGTGAGGTCTGCAGAGGAATCTGCCCAATGTGCCTGCTCAGACAGTTCAATCCTCTGCAATCAGAGAACCCCTACTGTCCTAGTGATTATCCGTATGATATATTCCAACACACTGGGCCACTGTGCGAAGATCATGTGGATTGATTGTTCATTTCACTAACTTCTCGAAGGGACTGAGTGAAGAAATTACACAGTCCTCGATCCATTGTACAAAATCTGCTTTCTGATGGCAGCAGAGGGTCCGAGAAGAATATGGCGTTTAGAAGCATAATTTTCATCACTTGTTTGAACAGCTTTTACTTATTTGGGAAAACATCTTTGAAATGAGAGAATGAGTCTAATTCCCTAAACCAATTTCAATTCTGCACTTTTTAGAATACATTAGAAATTTTATTAGTTCTTTTCATAAATCAACTTTTCAAAATAAATAAAATGCATCTTAATTACCATGAATTCAATACTCGATGTCCCAAAATTTGATTCCAGTGTTTTTTCCAGATTGTAGTTATACTTTAGTCAACCTTGAGTGCTGTTTATGTGATGAAAATGTGACTTTCTAAGCTAGGAGTCATGGTTTATACCTATAATCTAGTTAGATTATTCATTAACATTTATCAGGTTTTCAGAGAAAAATATATGTGTCGATTAAAGCTTTTGAATATATACATACTGATCAATACAGTAGCTATACATTTTATTACCACATAATCACGTAATCTTGTTCAAAAGATTAAATAATGTTCTTATAATTCCAATGAGAAGCTTTTAGATTTCCAAGCTGTTATCAATGGGCTCTGTCCTAAGGTAATTGTTAAATATCAATAGTATGTTTCTATGTGAGTGATCATTTATTTTACAATGGATATCTCTTTCACATCTGCAGCCTAACTAAGAGATTCTCATTAACCAGTCTTCCCTTAGTTGTTCATATCTTTATATTCACTCACTTGCAGGAGACTATAAATCCTAAAATGAATTAAAATTATTTTCTAATGTCTTTCTTTGTATTTGAAAATTCCTTATGTCTTTAATTTAACCCCCCCCCATTTCCTGCCTCCAACTCCTCCTATGTTCCCTCAAATATGTTCACCTCCCAAATTCATGCCTATTTTTTGTTTGCTTTGTCAACTCACTAAATCCAATTCATGCTGCACACAAGTGCATGGGTGTGGGCAGCCACTGGAAAATATGGGCAGCCTGCCAGTGGGCACATCCTTACAAAAGAATGACCCTTTCTCCTCCTGCTACTATGTACATTAGTAGCTCTTCAATACAGGATTGGGCCTGGAGAATATCTACCCTCTACCAGGGTTTGGGCTAGTGGATTTTTCAAAGGTAACAAAGAGACTGTAAGATCATGAGAGTGATATCTCAGTCATGTACAGAAGATAGCATTTTACATATGCCTTATAACCTCGGATATATGGAAAATTTTAATTCAATACACAAAATAAATACACATTTATTATTTGATGCAGTTAATCGAACATGTGTATTCTGTTGCATTTTTAGTAACAAATCTCTTTAGACCAGGTCAAAATATTAAAATATATATAGAATATGGCAGTCAGCCCCACACACCCTCTGGTTGTGCTATTCTGAATTTAGGAGAATGTACTCAGCTGAAAGATTCTGACATATGTACCTATGTAGCCTTGGGTAATATTCAGGTTAATTATATAGGCCTCCATATCCCCCGGACATATACCTAGTAATAAGGAATAGCAATAGTACCACAAGTTATGAGGTTTCTTTAAACACTGAATGCAAAGAACAGATCATTTGAGGCACCTGCATTTCCATATCCACACCCTCCAGAGATATCCGTAAGAATTTTACTAACCTCATTTAAAATAACATCCATCTCTTTCCCACCTCTTCTCATTTTGTCTCAAATAATATGGTTGCTTGTTAGGAAAAAGAGCCAAGGCATTTGACAGCTTCCCTAACCAGTTTTCCTACAGGGCCACTTCCGCTGGCACAGTTCTCTAGAGAAACGTTCTGGAAGGGGGCTCTCCTCCTCAGAATGCAGAAAATGTTGGACTACATGTTTCAGTAAGAGCAAGAGTTCTATGCACAGACAGTTCTATAGTCATATTGGCATACTTAATCTTTCTTAATCATTCTCTTATTTTGGCCAAAAAAAGTTATTCTTTGATTGAAGCCACTGTCATGCAACTGTGATCTTGCTACTTGTCACTCTAACGAATTGCAGCTGAAAGCTCATCCCACTGAGAGGGTGTTGATGAGCTGGAAGAATAGCATCTTTAAAAGCTCCTCAGAAAGTGCAGTGGTGCCTATCAGCATCTTGGGGATGAGGCTTCCCTCGGGGACTCCATGCCTTAACAACACTGTTAAGATGCCAGGTGATACCGATCTTCCAGTTATGTTACTACTTCATTCTCTGATACCTTTAATTTACTCAGTGACTGCTTCAACATGCAAAGGATATTTTAACAAACCATATCGAAAACTTAATTGGTAAATGAATCACATCATTTTTTTTATGCCTTAACAAAAGAAAATGGGCTAGCTTTTTCCATTTTCCATACCAATTCCAGTTTGTACTCTCTTCCCTCCTCCCATTCCCTCCACCTCCCATCCCATATAACCCATCCACTCCGCAAGGCAAGGCACATTGCTCTGAGGAAAGATCAAGGCCCTCCCCACTATATCCAAGCTGAACAAGTATCCATCCAAAGAGAATGGATTCCAAAAAGTCAGTACAAGCAACAGAAAGGCATCCTGGTGCCACTGTCAGTGGCTCCACAGTCTGTCTCAGCCATATAACTGTCACCCACGTTCAGAGGGTCTAGCTTGGTCCTGTACTGGTTTCTTCCCTGTCCAGCTGGAGTTGGTGAGCTCCCATTAGCTCAGGGAAGCTGTTTCAGTGGGTGTCCCTATCATAGTCTTGACTTCTGTGCTCATATTCTCACTCCTCCCACTCTTCAGCTGCACTTTGGGTGCTCAGCCTAGAGCTCCGCTGCAGGTCTCTGCCCCTGTCTCCATCAGTTGCTGGATGAAGGGTCTACGGTGACATTTAAGATAGTCATCAATCTGACTTCAGGGTAAGGCCAATGGATAAGGAAAATAAGTCATGATTTTAAGAGGGGGAGAAGAAGTCCATTAGTAAGCATAAGGAGATGGTGTCTTGCTATCTTTTTGTCAATGGTTAGCAAATATGCACCATTGGGAATCTCATGTGTAAGTAATGCTTTCCTAAAATTTTTACTTTAACCAGTGGCAGTATTATAAAGTGCGCAGAATCTTTGTTTGACCTATAGCATTAGTCACTCTGAAGGCCACTTAACGAGCATCCTCTAGGAATGAATCATATCGGAAGGAAATGTCAGGTTCACTGTGTTTTCAGCTATTAAATTTAATACTTTGTTGCAAGAAGAATCTTTTCCTGACAGGATTTTTTCAAAAATAAATTTATTAATTTATTTCACATCCTGACTGTACTTTCCCCTTTCCCTCCCTCCCATTTCCTTCCCCCCTTCTTTCTCTCCCTCCCCCACTTAATCCACTCCTCTATTTCTGTTCAGAAAGGGCAGGCCTCTAATTGGCATTAACAAAGCATGACATATCAAGTAGAGGTAGGACTAAGCTATTCTCCTCATATTAAGGCTTGGTAAGGCAACCTAGTGGTAGGAATAGGTTCCCAAAAAGCCTGCCAAAGCATCTGCTGGAATTTTTTAAATGTCTCCTGTATTGTATATTTTCTATAGATTTTATAGACACATTTGCACCAAGCATACATTCTTGGAGCTCATTTGTTTAATTTTAAGAGGCCGGAATTTTTGCAGTCAGCTGCTGTTGCATAAGAAATTGCCGCAAACCTTGTGAAGTGATGTGATTGCGCCTGTAAGATCTCCAGGTTATGAAACCAGACAAGGGAAAGCAGGGCTGCTCGCCTTTGCGTCCCAATCCTGGCAAATTAACAGAGACTGAGACAGCTGTGGAGGGAGTAAAACTGGAAATACTTACAGTAATTCTTCTGTGCCGTGGTTGGGTTTTACCAACTCGACACAAACCTAAACGTTCCTGAGAAAACATAATCTTGAGAAAATGCCTCAATAAAATTGGCTTGTAGGCAACTCTTTGTGGAGTTTAATTTACTAATGATTGATGTGGAAGGACTCAGGCTGCTGTAGTATGTGGTCCAGGGTTCTAAGCAGCCATGTAAAGCAAGTCAGTAGGCAACACCCTCCATGGCCTCTGCATCAGCTCCTGCTTCCAGGTTCTTATGTTGACTTTTCCCGATGATGGTCTACAAGCTATAAGATGCAGCACACCTCTTCCTCCCCTAGCTGCTTTTGGTGATGTTGTTTTATTACAGCACTAGAGAGCCTAAGACATTTAGTCTTGCCATCCACAGTTTAGATGCTCAAGAGGAGCATATATGGGGATACCTAGTCAGAGAGTAAAGTAGGCTTGGGAGTTTTATCACTGCAGAATGTGCTTCCGGAGAGTGTTAGAAACTGAGATATAAGAGAGAAAAACTCATCAACCTGTCTTTCAAGAGAAGGGTAAGTTGGAATGATCTGTTCACTAATGAAATGAATGTAATTTATGCCCTAGCATAAATACTGGTCAGTCCCTGTATGGCAGTTCTGTTGAACTTGTGATATTGGGTTCATAGTTTAAGCTGATGAGAATGACTGACCAGGTCTCTTCCTCTTAAACAGGCACACAAAGCTATCTCACCATTCTTTATTGAACAAATAACAAAGTCACACATGACTATAATAATAGGACCACCCCCTATATGTGGCATAGTGGATATCAAGCCCATTTTAAACACAGTGCTAAATTTCACAAGATATATATTTTTTGAATTCTTTGTCAAGTAGATCACCCTTATCAACCGTTGTGGGGGGTAGTGGCTGCAGGCTATTGGTTCCTTTTAACTCATGTCATGTTTCCCAGCTTGTCCATCTCCCCTGTGTGTACTTGTGCATGCACATTTGAAGAAGAGGTTATTTTAGACACTGTAAACTGCTTTTCTTTATGGAATAACTTAGCAGCAATCTTACCAGAACCTATATTTCATGGAATTGCTGTTGGAAAGCTTGGGAAAACTGGCCTATTTCATGAGTCTGCAGAAGTATGAGTGAAGGACTTCTGTATTTGGGTTAATTGGCTGCATAAGGGCTGGCCCAGCATTGGGTCAGTGACATTTATCTACACAGGTCAGACAGCTGCTGTATTGATGACTGAGGCTATATACACGTGAACCTGTGTTTATGAGAAGGACTGTGGCCAGTGACTGCTGGAGGAACCCTTGCTTAGTAGAAGCAGAATCTATGGAGCACGTGTGGATCCACAGGGATAGGACAATCTTTCATAAGAGAGAATTAATTTAAATTCAAATTAAAATGTAATTGATAGAGTTTTCAGTAATAAAGAACAACTGAGAATCATAGAATGTGTGATAAAGGAGACTTAGTCCTTGATTTCTCATACTTTTCTTCTGTGAAGCTTTAATAATCTTCTGATTGGAAATCTAGTTGTTCTGAAGTCTTGGATTATTGTCCAATTATTTTTATAACACAAATCTTATAATACTGTGATAATAGTTCTTAAAATTCACAATATATCTAAATTAAATTAGTAAATATTGTATTGAAAACTGATGAAAGTCATGACCACTGTTGTTATTTGTGTTCATAATATTCTCCCAGTATTTTCTTAGCACATTCTTAAAATATCAGTAAGCCGTTGCTCACTTAGTATGTCTTATTACACAAGAAGTAAGCATTCACTTTCCCTTACGTGAGACACAAGCACACATTCCATTATAAGAGATGAAGAAGGATGACTGAGAAATGGGTTTCTCAGTCAACTTTCATTTCTGCTTTTATATTCTGTGAAATACTGTGTCTTTAACCAAAGAAAAAGAATGTACTTATTAAACTTGACAGAGTTTTAATGCAATTAATTTTGTTGTAATTTAGTTTTAAATCATGTCAGTGAAACTAAAATCCTCAAACTATGACTTCTTTTTTAAATGTAAGTTTAATAAAGTAAGTTGTCCAAACAAAATGTTGATGATGCCAGCACTATTCTGTACTATCTTGTGACATCATGAAGATTTCCTAGGCTTCAAAATTCACCAATTCTCTGTAACTAAATTATTATATATTATCTAAATTGTAAATATTACAAGAAAATCATTACACACTTCCTCGTTGATTTTTTTTTCACATGATTATATCTAGCCGTAGAAATTTGAGGCTAAAAGATAATCATATTTTCTTGTCATATACTTTAGTAGAAAACATTTTGTAAAACAAATATGTGCTGGTTCCTTAAGTGTTGGAAGAAAACTTTGCCTCCCTCAGGGAGTTCAGTTGTTCTTATCCAGACTATGTCACTGCTTGCGCAAAGTCAAATCATTAAGGTTTAACCCACATTCCACAAAATAACCCAAGTCATGTCATGTGAACAACTGTGGTTAACTCAATGGGAGAAAACAACAACAACATGAAAGTCAGGGGGGGAGAAGCAGGAACCTGGTGGGGTGTGTAAATTCAGTTGCTGTATGTATGTGTGTGTGTGATCATTTAAAATAATCAACCAAATCAGGATCTAGCTCCCATTTCATTCTCATTGTCTTACATAAAATCTTATATGCATAGGTACCATGCCTTGAGCAAGATTAGAAATGTATGCATAGTATATTCTAACAAAAATAGTCTCAACTTTGTATCGATACACAAAAACCCAAGCCAATGTAAATATTAAAAATTAGTAGTTGCTTTTTTGGTTTAAAAGTAGATTCAATAGTCTACCATTTAATCCTATTTCTATATTCCCCCTTATTTCTTTTCAGAGTAGATTCAGTAATCTACCCTTATACCCTATTTTATTTTAGAGTAGATTCAATAATCTACATTTCTATTCTATCATATCTATATGCTATCCCCTTTTTTCAAAACAAGATCTCTGATTCTAATCTCTTTTTCAACTATTTCTTCCTTGCTGTAACCAACAGCAACTTCTAACCCATCCCCCTAAACAATGATAAAATGCATAACCTATTGAATGACCAAAAATCTCCCACCTCACCATTTGGGAATGTGGGCATCCTATTCTTAAATTTACTTCCTGTTGTCTAGGGGCAACAGCATCTTTAGAGGCTTCTGAAAAGAAAAGTTTGGGATAATTGGCAAGTGCTGGGAGGGGTAACTGTATCATTTATTGTTCAGTCCAGTCTCTGCATAGTGGGAAAGTGCAGGGCTTATCTCAAGTCCTGGCTAGAGCAGTCTTTAAAGCTGGATTTTCTCGGCCACCTCAAAATAGTTCTGAGAAGATTGTACTCCAAAGCTGATCTTGAGGTGGTGTTTTTCAGCTTTGTGGTGTTATCATGGTCCTAGTGGAATCACCAATGTGGGGCTCCATACTCCTTTTGGAGACTTCAAGTGTCACTGTTAGGCATGGTCTTAGTTCACTCCAGAAAATGCAAACATTTTAAATGTCATGCACAACAGATTTCAAAGAGGTGAAGGGATCAATATTTGTTAGGTACATCTAGAGTACAAAAACTTAAATCCTAGTTACCTGATAGAGAATCAAACTCGAAATTATGTACAAGAAACTAGATAAAGTCTTTTTCTAAAGTTAACTAGTACTCTGTATGACCATTAATATTACAATAAAAACTTTTAAATATATATTTAATCTTACAAATTTTTAGAAAATATTTATGCCTCAAGAAATACAACCAAAGAATTATGAGATTACTGGCAGTAAAATAATCCTTTAATTTTGTTTTTTCTTTTTCATATTAGACAGGGAAGGGGTACAAGAGGGAAGCAGGATGGATATAATTATCACACATTGCATAAATAGATTAAATTACAAAGTGTCCCAGGGAGAGCTGGGAGGGACTTGAGAAAGGAAATGGAGGGGGGAAATTATGTTTCAATTAAACATATATTACAAAATAAAACCAGAAAAGTAACTCAATCCAATATATCTATTCCCAAATATTTTCTTATTTCCCCTCAAGACTGAATATTAGTAATGTGGTCCAAATAAATCCCATTGCCATTAACCTATCTCCAAGGAAAGTTAACCTGTATTAATTCTATTTCTTCAATAATTACCAATAACCCCTGAGGAGTGAGAAGCTGTATTTTTATTATAAATATTTATGTTGGAAATATTTAGTTTGAAATGTGAAAAAGTGTCCAAATGATTCTTCCATTTGGAAAACTAAATGCAGTAATTAAAATAGCAGAATCATGTTTTATATCTGTTAGACCAAAACAGCAACATGAGTTTGTTGACGATAAACTTAATAATAACATGGTTTCATAGCACCTAAAAGTTATCAATAATCACATTCAGATATATACAAAATATGTGAAATCAAATCCATAAAATTGAGGCTACTATTTTATCTGGAAATATAACTTTATGGAGGATATATCTGAATTATTGAAAATAAATTATTTGTTTTAACTTATTTAGTGAAACTGCATTAGCAAACCAATTTACAGATCAATACTAAATATGTGACTAGCTAACTCCTCCCACCCCTCACATGCTGAACTATATGCGAGAGCTGGTTCTTTCTGGTAGAAAGATGACTTAAGATGTGGTGTGCCCCAGAGATATGCTTGTGAGCAGACTCCTGTGAACTGCTTTCATTGACTATCTTCCCACCACCCCACATGAACATTTTCTTAAGGATTTGTTGAAGTGTATGATTTACCACCATGTCCAATCGATGCATGCTTTCCTTAGGTAGAACAAAAATGAGAAAAACCAATCCTCCAAGTGTACGGAAGACCACGTCAGTTCTGCAAATGTTTTACAGAATCAACAGGATAAATATATATCAGGCTTCAGAAACACTGGGTACACGTTTTATTTACCCCAGTCAGTTATGCCTCACTTTCTCTGGATGCTGATTTTCATGGTGCTCCAAAATGTGGTCCTGAACAGTATGAACATTGGTTCCCAGTCAAAGTGTTACAAATTTGCATACAGGTCCTCCACATCTCAATAGTGTGGCAAGAAAGACGTGGCTGGTACTGAGGTACTGACTTCTTCCAGAACCACTCATGTCTGTGCCTTTGTCCATGTGATCTCCAGGGCCTTCCTTCAATCCTCCTTTGCCTTCTTATGTTTCCCAGTTGGCTTTTCTCATGGGTTCTTCTCTGGGTGCTCGACAATACTGTACTGCACTCAACACTTGATACACAGCCTGGTTTCTTTTCTTTTCTTTTCTTTTCTTTTCTTTTCTTTTTTTCTCCAGACCTCTTGCTTTATATTCTCAATGGCAAGTATGTGTTACCCTTCATATTAGTTGTCCTTAGCTTCAGGCAATATGGTATTTTCCATTCCTTTTCATTTTTGTGTGTGTCACATGGCGAACTGTTTATCCTCTTGTGTGTGAAGAGAGATCAGAAGTAGTACCACATATTTTGTAATCCTTCTTCACCTGTAATGCTGCATTGTTTACCAGTTCCTTTGTGATAGTTCCATGTAGTGGGATAAGAAAATCTGTAAACAGTTATGTTCTCTGAATTTGAATGGCAGTTAAGTATAATATAATTAGTGCTCCAAAATAGGAGACCATCCTTAGAAATGGAGCATTTGTGTCCTGAGACACAAATGTCTTGGCTTAGGGTGTTCTTAAAGTTTGGATAACTTTTGTGTCCAGCTGCCCGCAACCAAACTTAGCTTCCTGAGATGAAATCCAGCCAAATGTGTTCAGTTGGTCCTGTCCATTTCAGGATAGCACCTACACAGTGTGCCATCTGCCACTCTGAACATAGAAAGGCTGAGAAGAAGTTATTTCAAAGCATAACTCTGTGAAGAGAAATTATAGAATTTGCAGGACATTTGAATAAAACATTGTTATGTGGCATGGTTGTGAATTTCAATGACAAATTGGCAGAGAAAACTCCAATACAAATTATTAATCTTTTTTCTCTGTAGTTTTTTTTTTACCATGATTCTTCAGCACACTTAAAGTTTACTGAATCAAAACTGTATAAAAATCTTCACAATGTCCCCACTTGCTTAATGGTAGCCATCATAACACGTGTCTGATGAGCCATGTGTTTTAGGTATAAGCATGCCTTTGGAGGATCCCTTGTTTTTTTATATCCTACTAAAGCAGTGGTTGACTGAAAAAAGAGTCCTCAAGCTCCTTCCACTCCTCATCAGATGAATCATTTAACAAACACCTTCCTTGGGAGGTGGTGAGAAACCCTGGCTATTTTTGTGAGGCATTGTCCATCACTGCCTGTGCAATCTAGGGTGAGCAGTTTGTGCAGAGCGACTTCTGTTGATTTTTTCACATTTTAAAAACACATTTAGGCATGAAAAAGTTAGGTAGCATCTATTTATCATTACATAGCTTATGAGAGACCAGAACCGAGACATTGAAAAGTATTCACCATTAATCTGTAAAAGTTTCTCTGTAACATGTAACACAGCCATGCATATCTGTCATCAGTGCTGTTGTTTTGTCTCTTGTCCACGCCACCAGTGTCTGTGGTCATAGAGACAGCTGGATTCTCCTGTGGCCCCAATCTGTGTTCTGCCTGTGATGCAGTAATGACTTGAGCACAGGAAGGAGTTCCTGCCTTCTAGTTTACAGGTTTTAAAGAGGTGTCAGTTACAAGCTTTATCAGATCACTGTGAATCTTTGTTGGGGCTTTCACAGCTTTATCAAGGTATATTTGATACATCTAAAACTCACATGTTTTGTCTTTTTCCTGCAAGCCACACTAAACAAACTCAGAGGGTTTTAAATATGTAGTTATGCACACATATGTAACAATAATAATCAAAGACAAAGAGACCATAATGGAAGGTGCTAGAAAGAGGAAAGGGAAGAGGTAAGTTATGTAAAGATATTTTAACTAAAAATGCTTCACACAGTGGATAGATCCCACTCCCTGAATTTTGAAATGTGTAAATCTGTGACCCTATCTTCTCTATCAAGATAATAAGCTAATCCAGCTTTAATGTTCAATATGTTTAAATGGTCAATTAGAATGTGAAACGCGTTAATAATTGCTTTCTGCCTTGTCACCTTAAAATGAACTGGTTTGTAGACACAAGATGTCAGACTTAAGTTGTCACCAGTTTACAAAATTTAAAAGAAATCTCATGGAAGGCTTATTTTCAAAAAAATATGCCCTAAGTACTTGTCCTCATTTAATTTAAATATTATCTTTCTGTTATTCCTTCAAGGAAAACTTCTGTTCTTGCAAAATGTGGCTAATTCAGCTTTTGTCGTAATCACCCAGGGGCTATTTCAGGATCATCTTGGCACTTAAATACACAAAAGAAGTGTATACCAGGTTGCATATCTCCCTCCGTGTCTCTAGTTTGAACAGTTAATCCCCAGCTGGTTCTACTGCAGAAGTTTTTTGTACCCTTTGGACACAGGGCCTTGCTGGCAGTTGTTGGGCTCTGGGCATGAGGCGAGAAGGTTACAGGCTGATCCAGTTTCCAGTGTGTGTGGCATGCTGCTTCAAGATGCAAAAATGTGGAGATGCAAGCTCCTGCCACCATAGAAACCCACTCCCAGGCTCATGGCAATGATCAGTTGCACCCTTCCAAATTCAAGCCAAAATGTATTTCTTTTTCATCAAGTTGCTTCTATCAGATACTTCTTCAGAAGATGAGAAAAGTAACTAAAATAAAGAGCTTTGCCCATTAGCTCTGTTCATCCAGTGGACAGCAAAACATGCACTGTCTGGTGCTAGTCCGCCGTCATATTCAGTGAGAACACCAGAGAGACCAATGCCATGGAGTTACTTACTGAAAAACAACAAATGTCAACATAGTGAAAAATAAGAAAATTCTGTGGCAGTATAGATATTGTTAGGAAGTAAATAGTAATGAAATGTAAGTAAATGAAATTATTAACTTTAAATCACTAGTTTTTCCTCATTTTTGAGAAATTCACATATTATACAATGGAATATGACAGCAATACCCCCTTCTCACAACTTTGTCTTTCATCATTATTATTGTTATTGTTATTAAATTATTTGGATAACCTATTAAAACCAATTACCCACATATGCATAGGTATGGTACATCTATTGAGCACTGGAAAACTACCAATGGCAATACCCTCCCCAAACTAGGGGTGGGGTCAGGAATTCAACAACCTGATATGTACCAGGATTTGGGCTGGTTAGATCTGATCTTGTGCAGTTTGTGCACAAGTAACCACAGCCACTATGAGTTCATGACTGTGACAGTCAGGTCATGAAGCCATCATTCACAAAGAATGTCAGTAAAATTACTTATTAGGTAAATGATACCCAGCTCCCTGCTATTTAATATGGATTATGCTTTAGAAATGCTACATCACTTATATGTATATGTTTATGAACATATTATATAGTATATATTTAGGAACATATTGTCAAACTTGGTTCAATTCTTCATTATCTTCATTTTGTATTCTGAGAGTAAATATGAGATCAAAAGACCAAATGGAATTCTCTAAGTATCACATTTATATGTTTTGGTTAATACAGGGTAATATCCTAAGTAAAAACAAGTAGTTATAACAGCTGCACCTATTTTAATGGAGTACTTAGTATGTGTGACACATGACCTGATACTATAAAGTCAATGTTTCTTTACAATAACCCTGCACACAAGAATCGCCATTATCCCACTTTGACAGGTAGAAGTCGAAAGAAGAGAGATTATCGCAGAAATCCATACACTCACTATTTTCTTAAAAATTAATTTAATACTTAGAAACATATTTAAGGCAGTTAGATATGAATACTTAATTATTGTCAAAATGCTATATAAGTATCAAAATACAAATTGTTCCTACATGTCAAGAAATGTTGAAGAAAAATTCCCGGCTTCATTGTCATATTGGATCTTCACTGGACTGGTGGAGCATATGCTCAAACTTTTAGAAATATTTGTGTCTTGATTGATTGATTGATTGATTTATGAGAGGAAAACTCATCCAAGAAATAGAATAGGGGGAGGAGAATGCTCAGGACCGTGCTTAGAAGGATCTTATGGAGTCTGATGGTGACCATGGTATAGTGGTGAAGATCCAGGTCAATGAACCAGAGGCCAGAAAGGATGAGAAGACTTTGATGAACTGGGAGTTATGAAAAATCACAGGCATTTTCAGACTTTGAGAATGGTTTCTTATAAATGCTTTATGAGAAAAATGTCAAGGACTATTTTCCCAATTCACACATCTTCCAACTTTCCTTGATGAAAATTAAACAGTTAAGTAGAATTACAAGATGGAAGTGAGAAGGGCACACAACAGGGTCCTGAATCCCAATGACTCATGACATTTCAGCACAGTTGACTGAAACCAAGTGTCTAATTGCAGGAGTGCATTCTTCCTTTCTTTTGGCTTTTGCATCTCAAGATTGATGCAAAGATACAACTTGAAGGAAACATTTAGAAACCACTTAACAGTAAAGCATTGTTGTGATGGGGAAACTCATAGCCTTGTCTTATTCTGTTTTTGCTAATGAGATTTTTAGGGGTACATTTTAGATAGCAATTAAGTTTGCATGTTAAGTGTCAGCCTAAGGAAAATAATTTGGCATAGTTTTAAACTGGGGGCAGATAAAAAAAAATCCAGGTTACAAAAACCTAACCTTAAAATAAATAGTTTTTTTTTTAGCACACTGACAATATGTACTTCAAAGTTAAATTGAAATTGACTGCATGATTTTGTGTCTATAGGATAATACTGACTATAAATAATACCTCAATATGTTAAATGTCATGATGGCATAAAATAGATTAAAATCTTGTAAATTTTTGCAGGGGTTCAAAATAAAATTTGTGTTTATATTGAAATAAGATCACAGAAAACTAATACAAATTAAATTAAACAGAATTTTCCTTACTATTCTTTAAATAATAACAATCTTGGTTGTAAAAGCTAGAATTCTTTCTTGGTCTGGAGAGTGGATATGAGGGTTCACAGCACATGCAGGGTTCATTACCCCGAACACACATGGTGGCTCAGAAACATAAGCAATTTCAGTTCTAGGGGATCCACTGCCCTCTATGTAGTGCACATATGTATGTATATATATATATATATATACATATATGTATATATATATATATATATATACTTTCAGGCAAAGCACTTCTATACATAAGACAAAATGAATAAAATTTAAAAAATACATTGGAATTATCTTTCTAGAGAACTTTTTTTGCTAATATTTTTCTAGATACTAAAATCCTTCCAAATAAATGCTAAAACCTTGACTTATGTTAGTCACTGAACTGAGCAAAGTGGATGTGAGTGTAAGCACCTATCTTTGTTAATTAGTCAGTGGCAACCATCTCATCCCAGTTTATCAGAAATAGGTTCATGCAAAGCTACAGGTGCATTTACTGTGGTGTTTGTTTTGTTTTTATTTTTGTTTTTCATTTTTGATTTTGTTTTTCATTTTTTTAAATGAAGGAAATTGTTAGACTTTCTCTAAAGCACACCAAGGAGACAGAATTGAAAACTGCTTCTACAAAACATGGCACCTCATAGTTGGAAGCTATATCTTTCTTGGCTGAGGTTTTATTCCTAAGGATTTTTAAAATTAGATTTTGTAGTACATGTTCCATATGTCGTCCTATGTCCTTTGTTATGGTTGACCCCCTCCCCCCATTAGCAGCATATGACATCAATAATTTCTGTCCTATTGTTTCCTCAAACTTTCCAAAGTAAGTGTTAGAAGGATGTGTTGTCTAGTTTGCACTCCATCGGCTTTCAGTATCTGTAAAATTCTTGCATGAAATACTATGCAGAATACCTCACCATACTATGGGTGAGGTCTCTATCATCATTGCTTATCAATACTTTGGATGAATAGTTTGCTTTGCTGCTTCTCATAGTTTCTATCTATGAACATCTTCAAAATCTTCATTCTCCAGCTTAGCACATTTTTACAAATTTTATGTCTTAAATAAAAGGAGCTGATTTTAAAGATAGGATCACAGGCTTCTGTGTGAGAGCACCCTTTCTTGCACTTGTGGTGTTAAGTTCTGTGTGAATGCAGTCTAGGATGTGGTCTCATCCCTGTGACATTTTCTACTTTAAGCTGTTCTTTCTTCCTCCACTCTGTAATAAGGTGAGGGAAGTAGCTCCCTGTTGTCTATTTTTGTTTGCCTCTTTGCTTTCTTTTCTTTTCTTATGCTTGTTTTTTTCTTTGCTCAGCTTGAACCTTCCCTGTTTGATACCTGGTTGTTTGGATGTTTTTCTCTTATTGCTTCTGTATGCATAGCTTGACCCACACTGCCTTTAAGAACACATGTCTTCAGTTTTTCTTGGACTTGCTCCTCTGGTGCCTACACTTTGTAAACTCATATTCCTTGGATATATTTCTTCATATTCCTTGGATGCCTTTATCATTCATGTCATGAGTTCCTCCTGGCTTCATTCCATGTCTGTCTTCTTTGATATTCACCCTGTACTATGTTTTCCTCCACCTGTACCTTTAGCCTAGGTGTCCCCAAATTCCCATCATTAGCCTTATGTCTACCTTCCCCAGAGTAGTCAGTTTTAATTCTCTTTCATACCGATATTTAGGAACTCTATATTTGTGGATAAATGTAATTATTTTGTTAAACAGTACTCAATTCCAAGTGAATGACACTATTATCTTCAAAAATGTCTAAATAATTTTCTCCAAGATGTTTGCATTTTCACTCTCCAATGATGAGGCACTTGGAGGCCCTGGAAAATGAATAAGGTAGTATGGAGCATAATGTCGCGGCAGGGCTCCTGTCTGGAGCTTTGATCCTGCTGGCTGGACATTTGTGTAAAGCTGGACACATATTTTAAAACAAATTTGTCGTTTGGTATCATTCACAAAAACTCTTGCTTTCTATATAATTATATTGAGTGTTTAAGGTGAATTAAGAATGCACATTAAAATTATTGACATTTTTAAAATCTCATAAGAAAATGAATGCATGCACAAATTTACATAGACTCAAATAGTATATATTCAAAGTGCTAATATTAGTCTAACATAAAATATTTTTCTAATTCAGATTTCATAGATGGAGTCACTCAGAAAAAGCAAATACATATTTCTAGAATTTTTACTTTGGCCTAATAACTTGTGGTTAATATAAACATAATCTACTAGTGTGCTCATTATGTTATGTTAATTGGTGAATTATTATTGTATCTTTTTACTATTATTAAAACATTTTGCATATTAATGTTTTTCTTTTTATATAATGAACAAAAACTATTCACTCTAAACTTATTTTTATTTTTGTACTTTCACATTTTTGCGACTAACTTCAACATAATTGTTAACTCCCTTCTTGTAACTTGTCAATTTTTTCCAAGTTCACTATTTAAATCCTGTGTACACTATCAGTAAGTTTGGGTCCAATGTCACTATGCCTCTGGCCACTCGGGAACTTGGACATTTAGGCTCAGGCTAAATTATATTAAGTTCCTTAGTCTTTCAGCTCACACGTAGCGTATCCTAGATTCAGTCAGCTTCTCGAGCATGGCAGCCCGCTCTTTCTATAAATCTCTTCTTATGCATCTATATCCGTCCCATTAATTCTGTTTTCCTGGAGTTCCTTGACTACTACAGTTCCCAAGAGTAAAAAGTGAAACCGAGGTCATAAAACAATGCAACTTACCTCACTTCCATGTTTAATGAATATTGTAGCAATGATGATTGGGCCTCTGCTCACTTGTTATCAGCCCAAGATGCTGAGGAAAGAAGCTATTAAAGTCAGCCAAGGTGTCACACACCTGCTGTTCTAGTGGTTAGAAAGCTGAGACAGGACAAGTTTCAGGTCTAGAGAGGCTCAGGCTAATATAACGAGATCCTGTCTAAGAATAAGAGTGTACAGGAACATGGACAAAGGTCTAGGTCAGTGCACTGAGGACTGTTAACTGAATATATCAAGGTCGTGAGTGAGTGACCTGGCCTGTTTCTCAGTGGTAGAACTCTTGTCTAATATGCATGAGGCTCTGGGCTTGATCTTCAGCACCACACATAAAAATTACACAGTATAAACATAGATTATAGTGTGGAAAGACACCGGGTTAGCTTAATAGCAGAGTTAACTACAAGAGTCTGTTGGTTGGCTGTGCAGTTTCTGTCTGGGTGTGTGCTTGCTGTGAGGATCAGGACACTGGGGTTTCTTCAGTACCGATCAGTCATTGGTGAAGATAGTGTCATAAGGGTTGAGGTTATTTGTACTGTTCTTATAGTTTCCTGTGGATTCTGAAATACGCTTGCATCAAGATTCAGATAAAATCATCTGTTAATAATGTGTGTTTGATGTTTTTTTTTTAAAATAGCATTTTCCACACACACATATGAAACTGCCTAACCTTCCCCACAGAATTAATCATCCCATCTGGGCTCACATAGGGTTTAATTACACATCTAGTATAACATGTACCCTATCACATCCTATTAGAATCTATTCTATCACTCTTTGTCTTCTCCACCAAACCCCAAGCCCCCGAGAGTAGAAATGTCTCCTTCGTCTCCATAGCCCCAGCAGCTGACATCGTATTTGACATGTCGCAGGCATTCAGTAAGACAGAATCCGTATTGTTTTGAAAAGCAGTCAAGGAAATGAATGGAAGTAGCTTTTAATTAACAAAATTCACCTGTTACCTATCAGGCTCTAATGCTTAAATAACTGGAATGCTCCATGGGATTGTGGATGTAAGAGGATCCCAGAGCACTAATGAGAACCAAACTCCAGGACTCCCTTCCGCAAACATTGCTCACCACGAACTTGTGCTTTCAGCACGGATTTGGGTAAATATATAGAAGCACCGTGTAGATGATGGTGAGAGCAAGGCCTTTGTTCTCTTGGCTCTTAGAATTTTACTGATTATCAACCTCATTCACTTTTTCTAATCCTGAAAACCCATATAGTTAGTGGTTACCCAGAGGAGGGGTCAGATTCTGCTGCTTAGATTGGGTAAGAATGAGAATCATAGCCAGGAAGTGATGTTTCACTCCTTTAATCCCAACACTCAGGAGGCAGAAACAGGTGGATCTCTGTGAGTTCGAGGCCAGCCTGGTCTACAGAGTGAGTTCCAGGACAGACTACAAAGCTACAGAGAAACCCTGTCTCAAAAAACACAAACAAAAAGAGAGAATCATAGACTGTTAAAGGAGTCGCCTGGCCTCTCCGCACTGAGCCAGACTCAAAATCACCTTTAGCAATTTGCCCCACAAGGTTGTTTTTCTATTACAAAATGAATTTCACCTAAATATACTTGAGTAAGTTTTCCCAAACCTTCCGTCGTCATAAACACCATTTCATATTTTCTTATTGCTCTCGGCTTTATCACACCAGGGTGCATCATTTCGTTTTCAGCACTTTGTTCCCTTACAGATCTAACCATCGGATTGAGTTTATCACAGTAAGTTGTAGAAGGGAACCTGGAGACAATTTCTGTGTTGATCACAAATCTGAATTAGGAACTGTCACCACCAGCATCTTTAATTATGTAACACGTACTCTCACTGGAGAATTAAACATAGCTTCTCGATTGTTCTGTACAATAGCGTTAAACGAGAAAAGAGAATCCGTATTCGGTTGTATGTATAAATTACAGCTCATTAACACGGTCTCAATTATTTTATATTGCTTTTCCGTTGTCCTTGTAACCCAGACTGTAACAATGCGGGAAGGAAATCAACATGTAATTAGTGTGGCTGTATGAAAACAGATTGCCTTGTTTCCCGTGCTGCGAACTCCAAGGGATCCGCAGAGCTGGGAAAGATGGCAGGCGTCAGCAGATTTCCCTCTTGAAGTCCAGCATTCTTCAGTTTCAAAAGATATCACTGTCTAAGGGCTCTCCCGATAAGTGATCAAGCATCTGAAAGGGCTGGATGCATAAGCGTTTCTCGGCTTATTTGCCTCTCCTCTCTAATGAGTCTTTTGTTCTTAGAAATCATTTTTTTTTTATTTCATTTGTTGTATACAGCGAGGGAAAACATGGAAATGGTTGGCGTGAAAATAACTGTGAGCCAGAAGGGTTGAGGACACTGGGAGAGCCCCACAGAAGGGCTTACGGGGTCTCACAGAGACTGAAGCAGCAATCACAGAGCCTGCATGGGTCTCAGCAGGGTCCTCTGCATGTATGATATGGTTGTGTAGTTTGGTGTCCATGGGAGACTCCAGACAGTAGAGTAGGGGTATCTCTGACTCTTTTCCCTGCTTTTGGGACCCTTTCCCCTTTCCTGGATTGCCTCGGCCAGGAGTGCTTAGTATTATTGTCTCTTGTAGGACTGTGTCTGGTTGATTTCTCTGGGAGGCCTTCTCTTTTCTTGGGGAGATGGGAAGGGAGTGGATCTGTGGGAGAGGAGAGCTGGAGGAACTGGGAGAAGTGAAGGGTAGGGAAGCCAGAGTCGGGATGTATTGTATGAGAAAGGAATAAATAAAAATTTTAAAGAGCGAAAGGACTTTAGATCTTTGCATCAAACCAATTGGGCTTTGTGAGTCTAGTGCAGAAATGCATTATATGGTCATATACTTACCCAAGCAATCACAGAGCTCACTTTATAAAGCTTTGCTTTATACAGATTACAGTCTGGAAATCTGGACATTTTTTCCCTATGATTTCTTTCTATGTTTGTAATACCATGGCAGAGTCACAGTGAGGCCAGCGAGCTCCATGACTGTGTCTGTCCCCACTTAATTTTCCACACCTTTCTGTGATAATTGGGTGACTCAGCAGAATCTTTCAGTCAACATTGGCGCATGAAATGAGGCAACCATTTTGTGAAAAGTTAGCCTCCAGCTTTCATCAATTCTAACAAACTTCCCTACCCTTCTTTGGTTTGAAACTACCAGCCTTAATACAAGGGGAGGTGCTTAGTCATTTTACAACTTGATATGCCATGTTTTGTTGACATCCATCTATTTCTGAATAGAAAAGGAGTGGGTGGAGGTGGGTAGAGCTAGAGGAGAGGTGTGGTTGGGAGAGGGACTGGCAGGAGAGGAGGAAGGGGAAACTTCAATCAGGAGGTAAAATAAGGGAAAAATAGCAAAATTTCTTGGAAACTTTAACACATTACAGTCCTTGTAACCTCACTCTTCTGGTTAGTCAAGCAAGAAACAAACAAACACAAACCTGGCCTTGATGTACAGCAGGGCTGTGGATTGGTTTCCTTGGAGTGCTTGGTAGTTTAACCCTTTCCTGGAATCACAAGAATTTTTGAGCAGGAGATAGCTAATTGGCCATTTGACTTCCACTTAGAGGGTTCTAGCTCAGCAAGAGAGTCCCAGAGCAGTGTCTTGGGTTTAATCTCCAGTACTGAGAAAAAGAACTCACAGATTCCCCTCAACTATCCATCTGATAGGTAAATGAAAGTGGAAAATCTCATTCTCTGGAAACAACAAGGGAAAATAACATCAATGAAGCAAATGTTGATTGTGGCTGGCAGTAGCATATATATACATAGATACTTAAGAAATTTAGCCAAGGGCAATCTGTCAGATAAGGACATGCTTTTGTTTAACTTTCTTTTTATTTATTCTGTGTGTCTTTCACATCATGACTCTTGATCCCATTTATTTCCCTGTTCCTTTGCATCTGCCCTCTGTCTTTGGCACGCCTGTACGGCCAAAAAAGAAATAAAACAAAATTTAAGAGGAAAAAAACAGGAAAAAATTAAAACTCTTGTCACGGAAGCTGCAGTGTGACACAGTGAGTCCACGGTAAACCCTTTTGTCCACATATTCACTTGCACATGTTCTTTGCAAAGAGTCATCGGTCTGGTTCAATGGTCTCTGGTTTCTGCTATACTATTGATGCTGGACCTTGACAGGGACTCTTCTTGAATATCCTGTTGCTACCCTTTGTTGTGGAAATCCTGCAGCTTTGGGTCTGCAGAACTGGTCCCTTCATGTGCTCCGGCAGATCAATAGATGGGGTGGATGTTGGGGCAGGCCAAGTCATACTTCGGGACCTAGGCAGCCATTTTATCAAAACTACCATAATTATCTATTGTTTCCATAAAATACAAGTCTAAAACAATAATAACTACCAATTTCATTCAAAGAAAGCAGAGAATGCATTGGCCAATCAATCAGTGTATCAAATACATTTTCTTTCTAATCCTCTATTGGTACACAGGAAGGATTTTACCCTTGGTTTAAATCTTGTAAATAAAATCATCTTAGAATTTATGAATAAGATAATCTAGAAAATTCATGTAAGTTATCATATAAATTGAACTACTGAGATTATTCTTTACTGACTTTAGATTGAAAGGTCATATAACTCATAGTAGCACTTAGATTGTATACCAACATCAACATCCTCATCTGCTTGTATCTCTTAAATATTGAAAACACATTGTAATTGTGTAGTTTATGTTACATTTTTACCTAAGAAAGATGTGTTGTGGTGGTTAATCTTCACTGTAAGTGGTTGGGGCAAGAAATCAGGACGGGAAGGACACTGTCCCTGTAAAGATGAAGTAGTTGCATCTAAAGGATTGATCGTTATGGAAACATTTCTAAGGATTTGAATTTTTGCTTACAATAGTCTACATTTTCAATAACTGATAATTCATTAGCTATTGATTTAGTTCACTGATTAAAACCAGTTTTGCAAGGTTCACTATATACCATATATTACATTGAATTCAAAAAGCAAAATGATGGCCACTTGGTGTATGTTAATTAAAGTTCAGCTTTGAACATTTCCACTTGGTGATTATTGAACAGAATGAATGAAGACCTTATACGGAGTTTCCTGTATGAAATTTTTAATAATGAAAATAGAATCTTATATACTAATAATTGGTTTCTATTTTTAACAGTTGCTTGGTTGAATTAATATGAGTTTTTGCCTTCTCATATTTGGTTACCTTGCCACTTTAGGGGGAAGGGCAATGAAATGCTAGCTCTCAATAGTGTGTTTTTCTGTTTCCTTCATCTACCAATGACTGAGGAATGTATCCCAGATTTTTAGTAATTTTAGCTGCATAGACTAAGCAATAGCATTAAATATTCTACTGAAATGGAAATTTGAAGCCAACTAAGGTTGCTGATTAATTATCCTCAATTACGTGTAAGGATGTCCTTGCTGCATACCACTTTTATATGGCACACAGGGACTGAGAAACAGTCATTAAAATTTTAATTTCATTTCCAATTTTTAAAATGTCTCCCAGTAGGACAATGTTTTATTGTCTCAATTTGCCAGAAATCCTTCCCTTGTAGTTACATGTGTGTCATTTTCTCTCCCACACTGATCACTCCTAAACACAGAATTCTCTTTCTTTGTCATGTTGGCAAGCATGCATATTCAGGATTTTAGCATGCATTAAGATAAAACTAAGGCTCATACCTTAAACATGTCACTATTAAAAATTCCCTGTGGCTCTGTTCATGTCCCAGAGGTAGCATTCAGTGCTCAGAGGCCTTTGTTCTTAACAGGCTATGTTACTTCTAATAGTCAGCTAAATTGTTTGACGAGAGGATAAGGCGAGAGGAGACTGGAACACCAGGAAAGCATTACTTTTCTGAGAGCGGATGTCTGAAATGCAACTGCTTTCACGATCCTTCAAATTAAATCACCACCACGCCACAGAGTGAACAGCAACTCACGTTGCGTTTCAGGACAGAGTGTGTAGCACCATGTAATTTAAGGCTACATCTGAGACGTGATGTCACACAGTGTCAATGGAAGCTGTCAATCACTTTTCCTTCTATTTATGTCTCCCTGAATTTTACAGTCAGCTATGGTGAGACATGAGATTTGGGAATCATGATGCAGAGTAAAAAGAAAGGAGCGCTGAGCTCTAATGAAAACATACAGCTTACACCTGTAAAGTCCACTGTTTTCAGAGCTTACATCTTTGCTTTATAGGGCAGCTACTGTTTTAACTAAGAGAACAGATTTCATAGTGATTGAAAGGACGCTGTATTATTGTGTCTTGGGAGAATAATTTTACCTAAAATTGATTTTATGCCTTGTAAAAAATGTGCAGACCTTTTTTTTCTAACTAGTCTTCTCCCAACTCTCATGGATTGCTTGTAAGTGTGCAGGTTTGGGAAGGCAGTCATTGCTACCGTACCCAAAAGACAGCATTCCACAGAACTTTCAGACCTCAGCTCTTAGGGTATTTCCCTCTCATTGTCTACTGACGTTTCCTTGCTCTTGGCTGGGTTGGGCATAGATGACTTGTTTTGAGCTGGTCCTTCATCAGTCATCTATGCTCAGCATTCTGACCAGGTTTGAATCTCTCTACTGATTTTCATGTGCTGTTGAAAGAGTATTCATCCGAGGGGGAGAGTAGCTCTAGTCTAAGGGCATAAATGTAAGTGTTGTGAAGGCAGCTTGGGTACCATTTTATTTAGCTTAATATCAGTAGCATGCTTTATACTGTGACCTGGTACATAATTCTTCGTATGGATCAACCCTGACATCCATTCAGAAAGCAGTTGGTTACTCCCCAGAACTGTTGTCCTGCTATTGCAGCAACAACTGTTGTTCCTACTATTGTCCTACTATCTTGCCTCTCAAGTTAGTGTTGTAGGATTTCAGATCTAAAGTGGGGTGGTTGTCAGTACATCCCTCACCCTGACCCCCAGCAGCCTGTTCATCACCTTCAGCACAGTGAGATCCAGCTGTACTGCTTAGCTTTGTCAACTTGACACAAGTTCAAGTCATCTGAGAGGAGGAACCTCAATCAAGTAGACGCCTCCATGAAATGAGGCAAGTCTGTAAGGCATTTCTTAATTATTCATTTATGAGGGAGGGCCCAGCCCATTATGGGTGATGCTATCCCTGGGTTGTTAGTCCTAGGTTTTATAAGAAAGCAAGCTGATCATGTCAAGGGGAGCAAGCCAGTAAGCAGCACTTCTTTGTGGCCTCTGCAATAGCTCCTGCCCCCAAGTTTCTGCCCTGTCCGAGTTCCTGTCCTGACTTCCTTCAGTGACAAGCAGTGATATAGAAGTGTAAGCCCAAAAGCCCCCTTTCCCCAAGTTGCTTTGATGATGGTGTTTCATCACAGCAAGAGTAACCCTACCTAAAATACTAGCTATTGTGGAGGAGGCTTCCAGCTCAGTTGCACCTTGATGTATCTGTGTGCTGGAACCAGAATCTGTGATGTCTTCAGTAATGGCAATCTCCTGTCTACTCGTGAGTGTCCCACAGCATTAACGAAGCCTGAGTTTTTGGGGGAGCCCCCAATGTCTACCTCAGCACTTCATTGGAGAAATCTCACACCATGGGCTGGAATTTTTGTTTATAGTACTATGGCTTGAGTTTTGACAGTATCAGCTAGGGTATCTCGGCATCTTCCCTGAACATTTACTCTGCGCTTTAACTAAAGAATGTTTTTTTCTTGTTGATCATTGGTTGAATGTTAAATGGAACACTTAATTAGAACAAGATGCAACCACTAACATTAGCAAAGAAAGCCTTCTTCTTGCTTCATTGATTAATACTTTATGCAGATTTTCACACATATATTACCCAGACTTCACCCTTTATCGTTGAGTATTTGCATCCATCTGATGTCTCTACATCTATGCATATACATATATGCCTTTTGTTTTTGTCTGTGTGATGGTTCACGAGCCCTCGCTCTGAATGAGAGTTTACACAGTTGCCAGCTCACATTGTTGTCCTTATCCCAAAGATATGAGCTTCTGAGAAATGCATATGTAATCACGACTATGCTTTTAATTGTGTGCAAATAATTTTATAAATTCAAATTTAGTTTTCTTACTTGCATGGATCCTTCGACTCTAGTCTAACTTTCATAGTTATATTTATTATTTGTATTGTTTCCTTTATTTAGTCTGGGAATATTTCTCATTAGATGAGAGTCATTTAATGATATCTTAGATTAGTATCAGAATCAAGTTAGATTTTGTCTGGATTTTATACTTTCTGCCTCTATTATGACTATATGGATCCCCAGAGTTGGTGCTTAGGGCTGAATCCCAAGGAATTAGAATATATTATATTTACACAGTTGCAAGTTGACATGGGATACATGAGAATATAGTGAAACATAAAATATTTTATAGCATAAATATATTTTTATTTTCAAAAATATGCAACCTGAAAAAACTGTTTTATATTAAATTGCAGTATATTAATTGAAATATAAAATCAAATAACATTTATACGTTTAAAGTACATTTTTACATTTTGAGTACCTAATTTATAAAACTCTTCTTGTTCGTTAATCCCAACTCCATGTCTGTTTAATGAGAAACATGCCCATGTTACCATGAATATCCATTGTTACCTTCCTGGTAACTTTATGATATTGGTGCAAACTCTATAGAGTAAGATTGTCCATGTATTTTTTTATTTTGAATCACAAGATACCGGGAACATACTAAGATAAGTGGTATGCCTGATTCACATCCCCCTTCTCCATCCAACCAAGTATCCCACATCCTTCTGAAGATTCTAGTCTGGTCCAGCTACACACCTTCCCCAGCCAAGCAGATTTATCCTGGGTTTCCATAGCCAGTGTGTCTTCCAAGTCTGATGATCTCTGCCTACAGTAAAACCAACCACTAGGCTTTTTAAAGAACCTGCATTGCCATGCTCCCAACCAAGAGATTCTTCCCAGGCCACATTTACTCTCTCCACCTAGACAGATATTCCCCCACACTCCAAGCTTTGACCAAGAAACACATCCTTCATAGTAGCCCATTCCCCTGTGCCCAATTAGCTTCATTCCATGCAAGCCATTCCCAATTGTTTCCAAATAGGCTCAGTTAACTAGCATATCCTCTCTTCTGTCCCAACCTGGTGTTCATATCAGACTTAGGACTGATAAAAGAAGTTCATGTTCCTAGGTCTCAACCTAAAAATACAAAACAGTAGCAAAGATCAGGCCAATATCTCCTCTCTGAAGCCTCTCAGTCCAGTAAAAATGTTTCCCACTGAGATTTACCTAGATTAGCTCCGGGACACAGAATTTAAAAAGGCATTCACAAAGTTCATCAAAGAATTCAATGAGTTTAAAGAAGAAATAAAGAAACAGTTCGTTGAAATTACGGAGTTTAAGGAGACTACAAAGCTGAGCGATGCCCAAGAAACACAAACACAAGGCTGATGGCAGCAACAAAGACAACACAGGACTTGTGGATAAAATTTGGTAAGGGGTAGAAACATGGAAGTGGACTCAATATGGAATTGACAAATCCAGTACCTCAACTATAAAACTCAAAGGAACGATTCACACATAGCATGAATCAAGTGAGAGACAGAACATCTGGTCACAAATATGGAATATCTAGTCCCAGTGAGCAAGGGATATGACAAAACACAGAAAATGAACAAACAAACATGGGACCCCATGAAAAGGCCAAACCTTTGAATCATGGGATAGATGGGAGAGAAGAATCCCAAGTCAGTGACATAGAGCAGATCTTCAACAAGATCCTAGAAGAAAACTTCCCTAAAACTAAGAAAAGACATCCATCCAGAAACAAAAGGCACACAGAAAGAACACCTAATAGACAACAGCTAGATAAGAAAATTCCCACAACATGTTAAAGTTAAAACAACTTAATATACAGAATAGAGAAAATGTGCTGAGAGCCATAAGAAGAAAACATTAATTCTTTATAGGCAGAGTAGAAATTCTGCCACTCCTAACCGTGTGAAAACCATCCCACCATGCAAGGACGGAGTCTCCAGGCATTTCGGAAAAGCTAGATGTGCTGAGACTGTAGCTCAGAAGAAGGGCCTGGAGAAACTCCACGCTGCTCTTACCTGGTAGGGCCCCATCTAATGCAGCAGCAGTAATAGTCGGAATACCTGAAGCGTAATTACTATTTTAATTCCCTAAGTGAAATATTATTCTCCTTGCTGAATCACTGCTAGGGAATATCTCTTGGAGATGCATGCATATGCCCTCCTAGACTGTAATTTACATTTTTAAAATTTGCAGTTAGCACTATCATTACCTTTTATTTGGGGAGGTATACTTATTCAGTTCTCTTAAAATTTTAAGAGGGGAAAAATCCATATTTTGTAATAGTCTTCCTTAAGTATATGATACTGGAATGCGTTTTACTATCTGCCAAAACTGCTCTTTCACGGCGGAAGATTAATTATTCTTTGTCTCTGAGCACATCTTTGCCCCAACCGGTGGGAGTCTGTTTCTCAACTTTTACGGTCTCGGTTCAGAAAATTAAAGAAACCCAGTGTGCTGCCGCAGTCATTCAGGGCTAATACATCTTGTTGCGCGTGACTGCGGACAAGTGCCCTCCAGATTAAATTTTTCTGCTCAGCACCCAGCATTTTCATAAAATATAGTTTGCGCACCGCTCCACAAATATCCCAGACATGTGGTTTAATTTAAACCAACATGCTTGAGTCACCCATTTAAATAAAATATCTGTAATGCTCGAGAAGTATTTTGTAAATGCACCTTCTCAAGATAAAACAAGTAAACTCTATAATTTCAAGTGTCATAAAATCGTATCTGCATTAACTGATAAGCAGGGCCATCTTCAAGGAAGATTTCCCAGGATACCACGGGGCTAGCTAGAGGCTCCTGAAAATTGACAAGGTAGGGCGGCACCCCCCCCTCCCCGTGTCATCAGTTCCCTTAGGAGGTTCACGGAGCCCCCTCTGTCCTCATCTCCTGTGGCCAAAGTAGTCTGAGATGCAAGACAGTTGATACGAACTTGGTAAAAAGTTTTTTTCTCCATCGATATTCTGTTTAAATGTGGCCCTTGCCTCTCACTGTGAAAGGAAATTCTCTATGAAGTGATCACTGACCATGAGTCCAAGTGTAAACACGAGAAATGAGGCTGCTGGAACCGGTAAACCAGTCCTCTTAGAGATACTCAACAAAATCATCACGTGACACTTCATAATGATAACATTTTATTTTAAGACATAGCTGTTGAACTTTTCGCCACAGAGAAAAATATTGTAAACTAAAAGCGGCCTTAGACAAAGCTCAGTGGGTAATGATGGTTGCTCTAAAGCCCAAAGCATTATCCCTGCAACCCACCTGGTGGAAGGTGAGAATCAATCCCTGAAGTTGTCCTCTGACTTCTAAGCATACTGTGGTATGCACACTGTGCACACACAGGAACACACACCCACACAATAAACAAATAAAGTAAAATTTAAAAAGTACTTGTGAAAACTGAAAGAAAAACAACCTAAAAGTGTAAGGCAAATGAACCCCTGTTCTGATGGTATATGTGCACATTGCTAAATGAGTCCGAAGTAGATACAGGGATGTTGTGATCTCAAGTTGTTAGAACGATTTTGCTCATTGGGTGTGGGGAGCCTGCATGCGTACTGATGATTTGAGAAGACCACAACAGTCATTCTGCAGGCAGGAAGGCTGACGGTTCCGGAGTCATCACATCGAACTTTTACTCGACAAACCATTTCTTAAGACGACAGAGCATTATAAAGTTAATTGATCCAGTCTAAACTGGAACTATAAAAGTCAAGAAGCAGGTTCAATATAATAAAATAAATACCAAGTGCAGAATCATATATTCATAATATAGCTATTACTGAAACAGAAGTCATGTTCCCCACTCATTCATACGTTGTTTGGTCATTGTGCCAGGTTTCTCTTGGTAGAATATTATAGGTAATTACTAGACCAAGATCCTCCAAGGAAGTGGCTGCTTAATGCTAATGCACAATGGAAGAAAGTTGTGGAGATCAGAGAAGTTTCAATGGAGGGAAAAGACATGCATGTCCTGCACATTTCAACTGTGAGACCCTTTCACCAGGTGACTGACCATTGGTTTGCTACCCCTGAACTCTGAACACAGGTCAGGAAATGAGCCGAGGAATAGCCCTCAGGAATAGCTGAGGAAGAGCCGTGAGTCACACAATGTTTGTGTGTGGACCTCTGTGACATTTCCTTGTTGAATGGAAGAAGCATCGGATGTAGGAACACCTCTGATACGGTGCCAAACCTGCTGGATGTGAGCAATCGCACACAGAGTCACTAACCCAGCCACTGACCGGTCACTGAGTGTCACTTAAATGACACACACATGGGAATCTCCTGAAATTCAGTATTTCCCTTTTATGGAAAAGAGAGAATATTCCAAAGACTAATTCCAGGTCAACATGATATGTATATATTTAAAGGGAAATTACAATCATGGATTTTCAGAATGCAATGAAAGTACAGCTTCTCATTTGAAGCGAGAGTCTTGAGGGATTACAAGAATTAAGATGGTTTCTGGAAAGCTATGAAAAATGAATGTAGCAATGTGTTGTGTCAGCAAAATACTATGTTTCCTTGTTAGAGAATAGTCAAGGGTGTTCAGCACTTCTCAGAGCAGTCTGAGCCCTGGAGAACCCAGGAAAGCATAACTTACTTTAAATCACAAGTGATCAGATATTTTAAGCAGCATTTATAAAGTTCTTGAGGCCAAATTCGCTAATTGGTCAAATCAAATTACTTTAGAATTAATGCTTAATAAGAATAGTTGGGATTTTCTTTGGGATGCCAGCCAGATCCTAAATAAAGACATGGAGACTTGTTATTAATTATGAATGCTCAGCCTTAGCTTAGGCTTGTAACTTAATTTAACATGTTTAACTAGTTCTTGTAACCTAATTTAACTAGCTCTTGTAACTTAATTTAACTAGCTCTTCTAAGTTAATTTAACATGTTTCTAGTCCTCTCCATTTGGCTTTGGAGATTTTTACCCTTCAATCTGTATTTCCTACTTTCTTGCTACTTCCATGTCGGACTCACTTGGCCCCTGGTCGCTCCCTGACATCTCTTTTTCTTTTTTCCCTCAGCCAGAATTCCTCCTTATCCTTACTCTCCCTGCCCAGAATTCCCACCTATCACTGCTCCTTCACTATTGGCTGTTCAGCTTTTTATTAGACCAATCAGGTGCCTTGGGCATCAAGACCTCCTTACAGAATTAAACAAATGTAACACATCTTTACATAGTTAAACAAATATTAAGCAACATAAACAAATGAATGTCAGATATTGGGTATGTCTCAAGTGTGAGCAAAGGATTCAGACTCTAAGGAATTTGTACTAATGGAAATGTATCAATGTGTTTTATGAGAATGTATCAATGTGTTTAAGAGCAGATATTGGTACAAAACCAAATGTGGGTGAATTTATTTCCTGTTTTGTTGTGTCTGCTATCCACAGCCACCTTTGAACCAGTCTAAACTGAAGAACCTATCCTGACTTGCTATTTGAGCTTCACTTAAATAAGATTATAGCATTTAAAAAGAAACCATTGTTTGGAATGGTGCAAGGCCAGAAGCAAAATCTTATTTTGTATACTGACCAGACGATGTCTCAAGACTTCTGTGTTTTGTGTGCAAATAACACACAGTTTAGAAACAGGAGAGTTATAATAATTATAAAAGACACTTCATTAGGAATAAGCTATAAATCTTATCTTGGATATTCAACAGAAATCAATTCTATTGATTCAGAAATATGAAAGAAAACTCATTTTTAAAGCAAGCAGCCCTAAAAGCAAAAAAGTATGATTTATTTTACTCCAGTTAATTAACTATTGCCAAAAATTAAACAATTCCCATCCTAAAATGGCTAGTGTCTGCAGGCTGTGGTGATACAGAGATTTAAAAGCAGGGACACTGATGGACACAATGAATGGGAAATGCCAGAAAAACCGAGAGAGACCCAGCTTCCCCACTTCTAGTTTGAAGTTCCCATCTTTTCAGATAATCTGACTTTGAGCCAGTCTGACTGTTTTGAGATACAGATGCAGATGGGCACTGTGGAGTTGACCCTGATACTCAATTCATCTCAAGACAGTCAGTCAGCATTTCACACCACTTAGTACTTCAGGGCGTTCATGAACCCACACAAATCTAATGTGTAAAACAACTTACATATGTGTGGTGGTGTTAAACTTTTTTCTATGCATTTATTAAATTGGCCACAATGGGGCAATTCAGACAATACCACCCAAAGGACACACGTAAGCAAGCCCTGTCCCATTTAATACGCCACAGCCAAATATGCTTGACTTTGATATCTGGCTCTATCTTTCCTTAACTCATCCTCAAACTAGAAATTGAAGATGATGATGAACCTATCAGGAACAGATTGGCTAAGACCGTGCATACAAAGCCCCACCCATCTTACGGTGTTATTTTTTCTTTGGATGGAGGCTAGAGAGATGATTCTGTGGTTCACAGCAGTTGCTTGCTCCTGCTGAGTGAGGACTGCCGTTTGGTTCCCTAAACCTACATGGCTTCTCAATAGTACCTGTGACAGAAGCTCTGGGCTCTGAAGGGATCGGCGTGCATATGGGGCTCATATGGGCAAGCAGACACATACACACAGATATAAAAATAAAAATGTACTTAGCTCAGGATTACAAGTTGTGTGGTGGTTTTAAGAATAACATTTGCAAGTTTTAATTTGTTAATTTAATGCTTTTTGTTACATTTTTGTTTGTTCAGTTGATTTTTCTCCCCAGTATTGTTTGGTTTTGGATATTAATTAACAACAATAGCAAAAAGTGTGAAAAACATTTGAAATCTTACATTTTGATCCAAAAGAAACATAGGGAAAGCATATGATAACTTAAATCAATAAGTAATTGGATATTTTAAGTAGCAGTCACTAAGGGCCCGACGTCAAATCTTTGGTTCAACCAGTCAAAGCAAAAATATTTAGAATTCAGTTTTTAAAAATAAACATTTGATATTGAAGATCTTCCAAGTACTATCTATGCTGTATTTCTTCCACCATTTCAGTAAGTTGTTTCTGGAAAGTCTCACAGAAATGCCAAGTGATCTTTGGGTGGGAAAAGCTCCAGACAGGGCAGGTGGACCTTCAAGGGTTAAAGAACTCCAGCAGGGAGGTGAAGATAAGCTCTAAGCAAACCTTAAACATCCTGTACTGATCCACACAGCACAGATTCCCACACCCCTAACAGGCTTGTCCATTCTCCCTGGTAGCTGCCTCTGCTGTCTTAGCATAAACTTTGCCCTAGCTGAGAGTTCATCAAGTGCTTAAGCTGAACTTACATTAAAAGACAGAAGTCCATTAGGTGAGAGGTGAATGTTTAAGGGGTGGAGAAAAGAGGAAACTCACCCAGGTTTTTTTCCTATTGAGAAAATTTGCCAAAAACTCAGCCCTAACAGAAAGAACACTGCGCGTGTCAGGGCCCTCTAGTGGAGAGTCAAGCTCCTGCAGTTGCAGTGAAGTTCTGTTGCCGGGTGGATCTCGATGGGTATTTCAGAGCTGCCTGCTCATTCTTGTAAATATTGTAAATGTAAATCTTGTTGCACTCTCAAAGATCTCGTTGAGGGTTTGTCATTTCTGAGTTGAAATTAGGTGTCACATTCCTAAGACAGAACACAACACAGTTCCATGAGTAATTTATTAAGTGGCAGGCAGCCTCAGATATAGGATTTAAGATTAGGACTAATTGTGTTAGTTTATCAAGGTTAAGTAAATGAGATAGATGAATCTGGATGCTGTGCTCAGACCCATCATTTTATAAGGTGATTTCAGGCTGTGCTCACTCTGTTAGCATCTGCACGTAGACTTTCACACCTGCTCCACGTTGTCCTATGGTCTCATCCCCCCACCGTGCGGGCCTTTTCAAGGCTTAGGATACACATAGCACCTGAGGTGAGAAGTCATGAACTATCCACGGCAGGCAAGTATGGGTCAAAAGGCACTTTTACTGAACAGAGAGGAGAACAAAGACACGAGAAAGAGATTATGTGTGCATGGGAAGGATGTGTGAGCCCCAGGGAAAAAAATTTCATCTGCACGGTTAACTCCTAGAAAATGATTATGGTTAAAGTTTGAAAATGATCTAGGAAGATGTCAAAAGAGCGTGTTGTACTGGGAGGAACCAACTGGTATCAAGATGGATGGATCTTTTCAGGGAGTGCCCAACATGTACTAGTAATCTGCCTTGATAGGAAAGACCTCTGTTTACTATATAAAGGTACATCTGCGGTCTTTCTTTCTTAGAATCCCAGGATTGAGGAGTTACAGAGAGTAATATGTAATTACATCTGATTATTCTGAAGATAATTATAATGTGTAGTACACATTTAATGAAACGTTCTTATATGTGATATTTTTAATTTTTTATTTAAAATGAGATCTCGAGAACCATGACATATCCAAGTCCAAAGCTGAAGAGCCATGATTTTTCCTGCCTCAATGAAAATGTGTGTAAAATTTTATTTGACCACAAATATAAGACTTTATGTATTTTTCTCATTGTATTTATTGTTCAATTGCCTGTGTTCAAGAAAACAGCATAAATGTTGGTCTTCTACACATAAAGCTGAACAGCCAATGAAGATGTATACACACGGCCTTAGAGCCCTGGTTCTCAACCTCTGGGTTGTGACCCATTTGGGGTAAAATATCAGACATCCAGATTATCAGATATTTAAATTATGATTCACAAGAGTAGCAAAATCACAGTTGTGAAATAGCAATGAATAATTTTGTGGTGGGTGGTCCCCACAACATGAGGAACTGTGTTGAAGAGCTGTAGCATTAGGGAGGTTGAGAACCATTATCTCAGAGAATAATTCCACCAGATGCATCCTTTTTCTTCAGTGTCTGACCTAATAAAATACCAGGTATATTTTCATTTTGTCTCTCCCCTATGTTGTTGTCCCAGAGCAGAAAATATCATTTTAATGTTAGAAAATGTTATTTAATGCATGGAAACATTCCAATGCGTTCCATTTCCATCTGTGCAGTTTTCTTTTCCACTGACTTAGCACTCAGCCCTTCTGCCATTCACCTGGGGAAGGAAACCTGTTGTTTCTCAATTTCCAGAGCTGCACTGTAATGGCTGCATTTATGATGTCAGTTGCGTGAGGTGTACTGGCTTCTGATTGACTGGCATCTTGCAAAAATACTTGTGAAGTATTGCAGAGGTACTGATAGTACTTTCCTGAGCGAAGAGGTGTTGTTTCCGTACACCTGTGGTAAAGAAGTACCATGTGAAGGGTTTAACGAATTGACAACTTTGACAAACTGGCAAGGAATTGACAGAATTCCAACGTGGAGCATGAACTCAGTAATAGTGTCCATACAAGGATCCTCAGTATATGGGTCAGATGGACAGGAGTATTAGGATGTCTACTCCAGTGTCCTTGATAAAAAAGAAACCAATGAAAATGACCTTAGCCGTGCTCGAAATACAGACAAAGAAGGAAAACTCAGCCTTTTTGGCTGAGGCCATGGTCAGGATATACCACCAGTTCTCTGCTAGTTCAGAGCACCATGTGAGGCTTCTGAACTTGGCATTTGGTGCCCAACACCATGTTCTGTCTCCTCAATGACCTGTTTTCCAGAAACAATTTTACCCTTTCAGAAAGATTCACAGTGATTACTTTTTTCTGCCTGTTTTCGGATCCTTTAGGCTGGAGCTCTTGGGCACTGTCTGTGACTTTGCTCTTCTCTGCAGCTTACTCGTCTGCTATCTCCTTCTCTAGGTGTCCTGTTGCCCCTGCCCCTTGTTAACAGTGTCCGTGTTCAGCTTCTGAGTGCTCTGATGTTGCCAGTGGGTTTTCTGCTGCTCCCCAACTCCATGAGCACAAGGAACTCAAATGTCTTCGGTTAGAGTTTCTGCCAGTGCAACCACGGCATAAGGAGCTCTGACCTTTCCTTAAGTGTTGACTTATCTGCTTGGCTGTCTCCTCCCAACAAGTCTAGGTGGTTTTCATTATCCCAGACTGGAAGGATGCCCAGCAGGAAGGATGTATACTCATTTTGTCAAGACAACTAAAGAAATGTTGAAAGAAAGAGAATCAACCAAGTTTAGCCCCAGAGGTGTCATCTACACAATGGCTCAATTGCAATGGGACAGACTTTGAAGGAGTCAGGAGATCCTTTGAACATTCTTCTAATGTTACACAGTTTTACCTATGTCCATTCTGATGTTGCCATTGGGAATGCTACCTGCAAACCTCCTTCTCCTTCTTCTATGTTTTTTTCTTTAGAGTATATTACTAGGACTTGAACTCTAATTCCAAATGTCATGTCATCTTATTTGTAAAATCATTCATAGTTTATCCTCTGGCAGAATAGATAGATAGTGTCATGTTCTTATCTACCTTGTAGATCTCTCCATCACAGGACAGAGAGACGTGCACTGGAGGTGATGGAGTCGTCACCAAGACCGGATCTTGTAATGTAAAATTAGAGGTGTTTCTACTGTCACACACTTCACCCCTGGCATTATCCAGTCACTTTTTGATCATTTATGGCTGCTTTGCTTAGATCTGAAGATTTGGTCATCATTCAGGGATAGGATGCAGAATGCTTGAGGGTGAACTTATAGAAAGTTAAGGAGGATGACTAGGCTAGACCTCAGACAGTGCACAGGCCTTCTAGAGCAGTCACCAAATGAAGGCGTAAGTCACAAACAATGCCACACCAGTTTGGAATTATGATTAATAGGGTGGTATTTATTTAAAGGGGAAAAAACTTACAGATCACCATCAGCCCTCTGGGGAGTCTAGTCTCCGGTGGAGCAGGAAGTGAAGAGAGAGAAGAGAGGGAAGTGACTGCTTTTTTAAAGAGAGAGAGACCACGCCCCAATGGGCTGGTATCTCAGCAGCTATAGGCTGGAGGAATGGGAGGACCTCCCACAACAACCAAAGCACAAAACGAACATCGGAACCAAAAAGCTAAGGAGAAACCCTGTCTCGAAAAAATAAAAAAAAAAATTAAAAAAAAAAAAGAAGAATTAGTGATAGGATAGACCTCAGACAGTGCACAGGCCTTCTTGAGCAGTCACCAAAGCACAAAATGAACATCTTACAAAGAAGAATTAGTGATAGGATAGACCTCAGACAGTACACAGGCCTTCTAGGGTGGTCACCAAAGCACAAAACCAACATCTTACAAAGAGGAATTAGTGACTTCGACCCTGGGCTCAGAAGATTCTGCCATTGACTTTGGAGAGGTGCATGCTTCCCCGTGGTGAATCAGAACATCGCAGAGTCTGGAGCCTGTCATAGAGGAAATGAGAAGGAGGGGCCTGAAATGAAATGCGTCCATGCACCCTTGAAGAGCATGCCCTCAGTGACCCAGTTCTGCAGGTGAGGCACCATGCCTGAAATTTCCAGAATTACCCAGAATAGTGTCACCAACTCTGGTGCAGACCTGTATCCTATGTGATTGTGTGTGTACATGTAGAAACCAGGGGCCAACGCTGGGTATTGATTCTCCTGAGCTTTCAGTCTTCCTGAAGACAGGGACTCTCACTGGGTGGATCTCACCAAGACAACTAAGCTGGATAGCTAAGGAGCCCTAGAACATGCTTGTCTCCAACACCCACCCCCCATGCACTAGGATTACAAACACTTGACACTGTTTTCAGGAGTCCATGTGGGTTGTAGAAGTTAAACTGAATCTCCATGACTCTATGACAACCACTTTATCAATAGCTTCATCCTTTCATGCGCTGCAGGCCCAGTGCTCCACAAACATAGCATCACTCAGGCTAAAGGATTTTTGTATTTTGATTTTTTTGTTGTTGTTGTTTTTTACAAAATACCATGTACAACAACCATTTCCAGAAAATAGCTTTTCTACAAAAACACACAAAACAAAAATCAGAGACATTCCATATTGCCACATCCTTAGGCCACATACCTTTAGACTGTGTTTTTAACCCCACAATAGTTAACTCAGCTCTGACCAGGAATTATAATAAGCAAATTTAGTTTGGTTTATTCCTAGATCATGGATGTGAAGCTGATTGAGGTTCCTTCATTGGGCATCTTACAGAATGTAAGCTAGGAATGGGGTTCTGTTAGTGATTTCAAGATCACCAGACTCCAGTCAGAGTGCTCGAGTCCATTTAAATGTTAGACTAGACAGTGTTAAGTGTTTGACTCTTCATGGGCCAGAGCAAGGGAATGCAGTCACGGTGCTGTGCTGAAGGCCGTGTCCACCATGGGATTTTCTGAAAGTGTCATCTAGAAGGAAGGATGATCCATGAGGAGGAGCAACTCAGCATGCAGATGTGATGAAATGAGTCCCATCTCGTTCTGAGGAAGAAACTGAGGCATAAGAGTTTAAGGTCTCCCATAGCCTGCAAGACATCTTATGCCTGGCTGAAAACATTGCAAAATGTGACTCCAGCTTAAGCACAGTGTGGAAGTAGCATGTCACCAGAGAATGAAATCTTCAGAAACCATTATTGCATCATAGAAAAAGAGTTGAGAAGAATGGGAATATTTGCATTCAGCTCCTGAACCTTCAAGGAATTATGTATCCAATGTATTTCCACAGTATTCTTTCATGTATCTGAAAATTTTAACACAGACTGCATCTGGAAGGAAAACCAGAAATGCAGCCCAAGGTTAATGCGCAGGTGATACCAAGATCTTAGAATTCTTTTAGCCTCGGGAAAAGCGGTGAGTTGTGATTCCTAGAGGCACAGTCTGAGCTAGAAGAGGCCTCCGCGAGTCGCTGCTGTCCTGATTCACCCTGCTGGGTCATAGAAACTGTCAAACAGAATCAGTAGAGGACAAGGAAGGGCCCTGACAGATGCCTCTGAGAAGAGCTAATTGGGCCTCGGTCACCCAGTGGGCGCCTGAGAGGCGGAGAGGAAGGGAGCGGCTGACAGGATAACATGGAGTGGGAATGACTCATACAAGTCACCACATGTGACGGGGTAAGGACACACATTCAACCGCTGTGATATTTTTAGTAAAATTATATTGAGGGTAAAGTTAAGTGAGGATAAAACAAAAGGAGAAGCAGTGGCCCTCATTTCAACCACATGGATAAGCTGTCTCCTGGAGCTGAAGCCTTCCTCTCTAAACAAAGGAAACCCAACTGAGAAGAACGTAATTTAATATCCTCCACCAGCTTTTTTGTCTCATTCTTTGCATGGGAGGCTAAAATGATCTTTCTATTTTAAATAATTATAAGCTAATATTCCCATTCATTTGTAATATTCTGACACTCTGGCAAGTGGAATTATCAAAGCCCACAGTTAGGACATGGAGAGGAAGAAAAAACCAGCCTGATTTCCATGCATCAGGAAACTTCTCTGACAGAGGTTCACTGGCCCTTTCACTCTCTATGACACACTTGTAAGGTGTGAAAATAACCGTGAGTACATTGAAGGTTTTAGAAAACTTGGACCTCAAAACAAAACAAAACAACAACAATAAAGAAATAAACTATTGCTTCGGTTTTCTAGGAAGTCAGAATATCAATGCTTTGGGGAAGGACAGAAGAAGTAACCACCGAATTAAAGGGTTTTGAAGAATTATTAACCAGATCTATTGTCCAGATAAACATTTAAATAGTGAGATTAAACATGGAATGAATATACACGGTGATTCTCAATGCAGTGTTAGAAAAATTAATTTATATGCTATTATTCATACATAAAATTTATATACTACATATAATATATGTAATATATATTACATATAATATATGTTATATATATTGATTAGTGTAATTTATTATGACAAACTGTTTGGCCTATAGTTCTGGCTTATTGTTAACTAGCTCCTATATCTAACTTAACCCATATTTTTTAATCTATGCTTTGCCGTGTGGTTCGTGACTGCTACCTCATTTTTTACATGTCTTGCTTCCTCAACAGCTGACTGGTGTCTCCTAGATTCTGCCCTTCTTCTCCTGTATCTCTGCTTGGATTTTTTGCCTGGCTCTATCCTGCCTTGCCATAGTCCAAAGCAGCTGTATGTATCAACCAATGAGAGCAACGCATATTCACAGTGTACAGGCAGAACATCAGCAACGTGTTGACTATCTGCCCATTAGCACGTTACCCTAGTGAAGATGGCTGTCCTTGGAGACAGTCTTCTGTAGATGTCTGTTCTATGGACACTCACGCACTGCACTCTTGACTGTGAGTGTGTGCCTGCTCCTGTGGTTTCCTCATTTGGACTGTGGTAGATCCATCTCCATTGGTGTTGGATATAGGTTGTGCATTCTATGACTTGGTATAGTGCTCAGAACATGCTAGCTTCCTTTACAAGTGCTTTAAACAAACAAACAACAAACATTGTGTAGGTACACTATTGAAAAATTTTAAGGATGGCTATGAAATACAATGTTTGTAATGCCCTAAGAGATGACTCAGACGAGAAAAAAAAATTATAGGAAGTTCCACATAGCATCAATAGAAGTGTGAAAAACATTGGTTAAAAAATTGACAGTTGGTTTATGGGTAATTTTATATTAAATATTCAATTAATTTTTTGAATATTTTATTGAGATAATTGATATGAATTCAGTACTAGTACAGTTCGTGTGTTTTCTTAGACAATCTTTAAAAGGGATTTAGTCCTGACTTATGTTGAATGGCTATGTTCTAATGCTCACAAACTTCCCCTAGAACATACAAAAACCTCCATTTCCTTGCTCATTTTTAGATTGTGTATTCAAAATAATGCTACAGTGTCATGCTTATCTGAGATATCTAAATTATGAGAGCACAGAAATCCATTGCTTTTGTATGAAATTTAGAATTCTATAAACAGAAGAGCAAAGATTTCTGTCTCTTAAGTGGTAGTTGAGAACTGCATTTGAAAGTCCAGTTAGACTATTAGTCTTATCCCTATTGCAGACAGAGGAGCAGCCAATGGGCCTTCCATTTTCTGGCATTAGGAGTACCTGGGAAACTCACCATGCATTCTTTTCACACTGGCTGAACGTGAAACGCTTGAGTCTCTGGTTCCCAGATGGTGGCGCTGTTGTAGCACCTTTGGAGTCAGAGCATTGGTGGAGGAAGAGAGACCTGAGGGTAGGTTTGGGGATTAACTAAGCCCCTCCCACTTCCCTGCCTGCTATCCCAGGCCTCACTGTAGGTAGACTCAGCCTCTCTGTCTTCTCTGCTCCAATGGACTGCAGATTCTTTAAACTGTAAGTCAAAATAAACCCTCGTCCCTTTAAGTTGCTTTTTCTCGGCCTGTGGTGACTGAAGGGCTCTGTTGCAGCTGGAAGGAGTTTGTCATGTGGGCCTGATTTCAGTCTGCGAAGCTGCGGTGTCTGAGCCTAGCCTTCACAGCGTTTGGTTGCTGGTAATGTTATACACCTGACGGATGAGGTGATTAAGTTCTACCTGTAATCACATTCCCTTAATAATGTGCAGTCTCTTCTAACTCTGAACATTCTCCCTTTTCCTTTCCCCACTTTCCTCATCGCCTCTCTACAACAAAATGAGGCTTAAGGCACCACAGCTCTTTCTTCTGTTTTGTAAGCTGTTAAAAAAAAAAAGAGAGAGAGAGAGAAGTCTCTTGCTTTTGTATCCATCAACATAAGGATGCAAGGAAATCAATGGCGAAGGGGATGACAGTGATTTTAAAATGCATGAGGTCTTAGAAAATCTTGGTTTAAACTCAGATCCCCACACTTGACTGAGTCGGTGGCTCGGGAAAGGCCAATGAATGCGCTTGTCACAGGGTTTAAAATCATCCAGCACAGCAAACTCTAGAGAGAGCAAAAGTCATGGATGGCTGGAGTAAGGAGAGAGGGGGGATGACATCCAAGGCTCAGAGTCGCAGGCCTTTGGAGGCCTTCCTGTGAAGCTGTGATGGGGAAATGGGGCGTCATCTATTGGGCGTCATCTATTTGTCACCATGGCAACAGTGAGTGATGGGGACTTGAGTCTGAGTGGCAGTGAGGAGCAGAATGTGGCACTGATCAGTTCCATGTGTTTCTTCTGTGGGTGTCACCAGGGAAAGGGGCTCTGTGTGTGTGTCAGGGAATTCGTAGGAAACTTCTGGCCTAGCCACTCAGTTTTTTCTGAGTTGAAAACTTCCCTACCAGAAAGTCTGTAAAAAAAAAAAAAAAAAAAAAAAAAAACTGGATGATAATGTGTACTACAGTATCTCATTAAACCTTAAAACTAAATGTTAAGAATTTTATCTCCTAAAGCAGCTCATGATACCCAAGTTAGAAGACCATTTAAAACAATTACAGAATTGGAAGTAGTTTAGTCATTAGAGGCATTCTAGATAATTCCAACTTTATTATTACTTCCACTATTTGATTTTTTCACCTATGTTTTATTATTTAGCAAAAAGGGAATAGCAATACAAATAAGAAATATAATGAAGATTTGAGTTAGAGTTACAGATGAACCTGTTAGAATAGGGGTGACCTAAAGAGAGAAGGGAGTCAATTCCTCTATATTCTTTCTTTAAAAAATAACCTTTAAAATCATAATTTAAGATAGATTTTTCCAGTTTTCCTTGAAACTTTGAATGTTGTGTTAAATTCTCTTGAAGTAAGTCTAAGTCCGGAACCACACAAAAATACATATCGTTTTTAACGATTGAGGATTCCAGAAGAAAGACTGAAGGCACATTTGAGCAAGTTGCGTTTGACATGGGGGTGGGGGTTTCTACACATATCCTCATGGTTATCAGCAGTGTGTGTTTACCTTGCAGCAGACTGGGAAATCTTTCAAGGAGTCCTATGAAGTTTCACAGTGGTGTCCCCTTGAGTTCTTGTGCTTCCCTGAATATAGAAAAGTAAGATATTATTGGAGGTAGAATGACAGGCACTTGTGACATTTGATTATATTGATCCAACAGTTGAAATCCTGGATCTGAAGGAAGACCCAGTGTGGGTATCACACTGGAAATCTAGTGTATGGGTACATGTGAGATGCTTTTATTGAAAATAAATCACCCTGGTTCAATATAAAAATGACGGAATCATAAACGGTGACCACTTCTCCCTGCCGCCCACTCCTGATGACTGTTTTTCCCTCTGAAAGTCCTTAGCTGCAGTCCACTCATATTATTTTCCCAACAGTGTCCATCTGAGAGGGTTGTGCTTCCAAACTCATTGTCTGACAACTTAGGTCTTAGCTTGTCTTTAGGCTGTGTTTCAAAGCAATCCAGGTTGCAATAACTTGGCAAAAGATGTTCAGTTGTTGAAACAGTATTTTAATGTTAAAGGCAGTGAATGTTTCATCTACTTTGTTCTTTTCTCATAAAACTTCAGAAAATAGCCCTAAACAAGTGTTAGAAATATCTGGAACTTCTCTTAATACGAAGTACAGAACTGATGGCTAGTAAAGTTTGATAAGGTTTGGGTGCTGGAATTTAAACATAGTTTAATTTTATTCTTTATTCGGAGAAAACAGAAGAGTAAAGTATATTCAGTCTAAGTCAAAATACATTTAAAGCTGAGTGGTGTGGTGGCTCATGCCTGTAACCCTACCGTTTAGGATGCTGAGCCTGGAGGATTGCCATGGCTGGACATCAATCTGGACTATACAGTAAGACCTTTTCTCTAAAGCTGAAGTGTAAAACATTTAGCAGTAATATGTATATTTGCTCTTAGTTGAAGATATACTTACTTAGCACGTTAATGTTAAAATTCACACGCACACACACATGCGCGCGCGCCAAGGTGCTTCCATGTGTAAAGCAGAAGCCAGTGTTGATGTTCAACATGTACTTTCAGATTTACAGATACAACATGGTTAATACCTTTGTTATGTGGTCTCTACAGCTATAGAGGCATTTGTCCCAAGAATTAGGCTTTTCTTACATAATGGTTTCATAAGCAAATTTTTATACCTCACATAATTGCAGGAAGTACCCAGCCCTATTGCAGAAACGCAGCTATGGGTTCTGGTACTATTAACAAGGTAATAGGATCCTTAAAAATATTTTCCTACATGAGGTCCTATTAACAAGTTAATAGGATCCATAACAATATTTTCCTACGTGAGACTGTCTCCAAAGAATAAAAACAAAAATAAATAAAGCAAGAACAGCTAATCTCTCTGTAAACATTTTTCATGTAGGACACTATAAATAGTTTTGGTTGAAACTTGCTTCCCCTTTCAACACAGAGGACAGTTTCATTACCTTGTTTACTTTGAGGGAAATCCTCAGAGAATCAGCTATGGCTTCTCTTTCTTCACAGGTAGTCTGATCATGTAAAATCTTTCAAGCTAGTAAGACGAATATGTCTTGGATTTGATCTGGAATATCTACATCAGTAACATGAGACACATATTCTGCTCTGAAAATGTGGATGAAATGGGATAGAAAATAGCATAAGTAAAATAGGTTGATCTGGAGTTATTAGTTATCTCTTTAAATAATCTAGATGATCCCAATGGATAACAGCAGTCACTGAGCTGAAAGATTTATGGGTTCCCTAATCCCTTGCACTTTGGAAGTTCATTCCATCACTGGATAAAAAACATGAATAATTATTCAGCACTAGACACTGGCTTTATTGCAGAGAACAGCATCCCATGCCCCAACCCTCATGGAGCTTGACTTCTAGATTGGAAACCGAAAATAGAGAAATCAATGACAGACACATCAGACCCAGCATGTCAGAGAGTAGTGCGTATTATTATGAAATGGGTGCGGAGGAATAATTGTGGCACTGTAATCCCAAAGAGGTCCGTCCTCCAGGAGTGCTTGCACTAAAATATTGTTATGAAAAAGTAGATTCACATATCACACACACACACACACACACACACACACACACACACGAAGCAACAAAGATGTAGAAAACATCCATTCTATTAGAAAAATATCCAGATGCCTTTGACCTGTGAGCTTTGGGCATTTGGGGAGAATCAAAGCATGAACAAAAATATTTCATCTGTCTGAGCCCTGGTTTGGTGCTTCTGCTTCTGTGTAGGCCTAGGCTATGCCTGGGTGAGCCCTGGGTGGGTGCTTCTGCCTCTCTGTGGGCCTGGTAGCAGGTTTAGAAAGCTGTAAACACACAGTTCATTCCTGAGTCTTCAGTATCTCTGTGAGTTGTTTTCTGGTTAGTCACAAACAGACCTTGGAGTCTGTGAATCCTGAAAGCTGGTGAGTGGGTCACGTGGTTCCACACCCTCGAAGACTGGACTCAGGCTCCGGCGCCTGCTCTCTCATGCTCAACGGTTGTGAAGTATTTAATTTGTCTTCCGCTCGTCTCTAATTTGCCAGTGAACCTTTATCTGACATTTGCTAAAGTTCACTAAATTTGGAAGCTCTTCTCCAGGATTGAGAAGCTTCAGGCGTAATTTTATGTTAAGAACAGTGGGGGAAGGGAGCTATTAGGACTTGACCACTCAGTGGAGAGCTGGCTTCATGCTGGGCCCTGTAGGAGGCAAAGCAGTATTTGCATAAGGGTTACCATTGGAGAATTTATACTTCATTAACCTGTTGAATCTTGCAAAAGGTCAGAGGCAGAAATAATATTAAAAACCATAAAGGACTCAGTGGAGATAATTTGCTTAATTCCTAAATTATGAGATTATATAATAAGTTTAGGCCCAAGGCAAGATGTCATATAGTAGATGAGACTAAAATCAGAATGAAAATTACTTAAGGAGTATATGTATGACCAAATTGGTATGCAATACAATAAATTGTTAATTAATAAATTGTGAATATTTTCAAAATTCAGTGTGGTTTTATTGAACAAAATGTACTGGCAGACACACCTTGGTTATTTTCATGAAAATAGAGTATTTTAAGATGATGTGAAAATGTAAATGATATTTAAACGCCCATTACATCCATCATCTTCGTAATGTAGATGAGGAGAAATGTACAGTTAATATTCTCTTTTGTTAATGAGCTTTGACTAATCCTTGCAGCTTCCTGCTAATTCCCTCAATTGTTTGACTGAGAAGAATAATATTAATAATTTTTCTTATGATAGATTTTTAAAAATTTATTTTTTACGTCCACTCTGCTCTCTTCATCTCTTATAACCCAGATTTATGATAATTTTTTCTTATTTGATAGTTTCTGAATCCTAAACCTTTTCACAGATCCTCTAAATCTTTTTAAAAATTCTTGGCTTTGTATCAGTCTTCCTATGGACAGTGAATTTGTCAGTGTTCCCAAGAGACCTGCGGTCTAGACAGATGTGCACCCCTCCATCTCTGGAAATACGTTGTTAATTATTCTACCCCAGCCTGTGTGAGCTTCACAGATTTACAGCCGGTGTCTGTTCCATCCTCCATGTTTTGTGGATGTATCAGCACCATGTGTTCCAACAGAAGAAAGGGGAAGGAAAATGAAGCTAACTTCCCTTTATTCCTCCAGCCTGCCCCCCAGCAATGGATGTTTTTATTTATCTCCAGCTCAGATGTTTGGATAACACCTTTTATTAAACTTCATTTGTAAACTTGGAAAGTCGATGCCTTGGAACTGAACTCATATAAACCTGCTACACAGGAGAACCACATGGAACCCTTGACATTTCATTAAAAAATATTAAGTGAGTTCCTCCTGTCAAGGTTTATTTTTTAATTTTACTTTATCCAGAAAGCTAAATTAAAATAAACTGGGGCTTAGAGAAGGGAAAAAAAAAAAAACCCTTAATGAAAAGATGCAAAGATACAGAAAGAGGAAACAGACAAATTAAAAATATCTGAATTTGTATTGTTTGCTTTAGAGATTCAAAAGTATTGGGGAAATTTCTCATATTTACTAAGCCACCATGTGTGTCATCTTGAAGTTATCTGGATTTTGTTTTTAATGGAAACGCCACTGTGTAGGGATTCAGTTTATTGAGTTTTAGTGTCTTGTCCACAGTCACACCCTTACCAAGCAGTTGGGACTAGTATTTCTTAAGATTTTTCCCCTTTTTATTATTTATTTTACATCCTGACATCAGTTGCTATTTTTACAGATGAGCAGACACCAATTCTAAAATCTGGTGACAGGAATCCAGTTTTCTGGTGGGAATTCTGACACTAAAAGCTCATGCCTTCACAAGATTCATACCTGAGGCTAGTCTTCCTTTGTAAGATATCGTTTGAGAGAGCAAAGTCCAGAGAAAAGAAATAAATGGAGGAAGGACATAGCTAATTTTACTCAACTCCACATACCTGTCGCCCTCTCTGAGCATACAGAGCAGGCATTTTGGCGTGATTGTCCAGATGGAATCTAAGACACTTAGAGTCAGGTGTCCTGAGACAGCCTAACAGAGCATCCCACTTTCTCCCATGCTTGTGCAAACACCCGGGTCACTGTGGGGACTGAAGCCTTGGAACTGAAGAGAAGGGATGCTTCTCAAAGCAGAGACAGCCCTTACTCACAAAGCCAGTGTGAGGGCTAGTTCCATGGTAGAACCACGTCTGGACACAAATGTGTGTTGTTTCTTTAAAGAACCTGGGGCTGCGGTGAGCAGGGCCTGTATATGATCGGGAATGAGATAGGAGATGTAGGCAACCGAGAAGATTATGGCCAGGCTGGAAGGCAGAGCGGGATGTGTCGGTGTGCTGTGCACAGCAAGTGGTACCACCCTACTGCAGGAACACGTACACAGTGCACCAGAGATGTACCTTCTAGGCTGCTGTACACTCTCGAAAATTCTGGGTGCTGCTGGACAAAGCTCTCAGAAACTAAATGACCCAGCTGCGGTAGAGTCCTGAATGCTGTGCTTGCTCTCCTTCCGATGTCTCTGTGAAATCGCATTCATGGCAGTCTGTGTATTTACTAACAGCTAGGACCAAGGGTTTTTCTCTACCTACAGGATATCTTCTGTTTATCAAAACGTGGTTCACTCTGAACAGTTTCTGAACATGGCTGAGCTTTCTAATTAGAGAACTTACCCCGCTGGGCTCTAATGTTATAGTTGGAGACAAGTGTTATTGTCCCCTCATTCCCTTTATAGAGGTTGATTTCTTAATGGTAGATTTTACAGAGAGATGTTCTAATAAATTGTAATTACTTCATAACAGCCACGAGCAAAGCTTAATGTGATGAACTATGGGAAACCTATAATAGATGAAGGACGCAGGAAAGAGGTATTTTAGTAGAGAAAAGATTAGATTGCATTTGAGTGGGATGTTTTCCTAACGATATTTAACTCACTCCAGGATTTTTTCATTACATGTTATTGTTCTCTGTCTCTCTGTCTCTGTCTCTGTCTCTGTCTCTGTCTCTCTCTCTCTCTCTCTCTGTGTATGTGTGTATGTGTGAACGTACGTATGTGATGGTCAGCATTTGGAGGTCAGGGACAATTGTGGATGGTTTGCTTTCTCCTTTCCCCTTGTTCTAAGCAGGGTCTCTTTTCCTTCTGGCCATGATGCTGCAAACTGCAGGCTAGCTGGCCCATCAGCCTCCATTCAATTCTCCTGTCTCCCTTTCCCGTCTCATATCAGTGTGAGATTACAGATGTCTGCAAATGATTTATGTCGTTCTTAGAGATTAGATTCAGGTTGTCAATCTTATCCGGCAAGTGCTTTTTACCTACCTAGCCATCTTGCCAAGCCAGGAATAATTGTAAAGCATGTCTCTCGTTCTCAGATTGTTTGTGTTGTATCCGTCCACATAACTGCTCTCTCAGCCTGAAAAATCCAAGCAGATAAACTTCATTTGGTTTCTCAATCCTGGGTTTCTTTCTGTGATACAAAGAGGAGAGATGAAAAAATAAACACAGCTGTGAATGCAAACATCCAGGACGCTGGCATCAAAAACGCTAACTATGGAGTACTCTAAGGAAGGTCGATTATTCTTTGTTTTATTTTCATTGTTGTTTGTTATCTGTGGTCAGGCAAGTGCTATTCCCTGAACTGTATCCCATCCCTGCTTTCCCAGGGATTTCACTTCACCCTCCCTGTTAGTAGCAGGGCAGAGAAGGCTGAAGAAAGAAGGCTATCATCTGAAATGGGAGAACAAAGAATAAAGGAGACATTTGGTGAAATATCAGATCTGGTCCGATGTATGTGAGATAAGCTCTGGGTGTCAGTGGATCCTAAAGTTGTAGACAGCAAAAAGACAAGAAGATGGACGGGTTGCTTTAGGTTAGGCAAGGAGAGGCCTGTTTTAGCCAAAGATGGGGAAAATAAATAAAGAAAAATGATTCCAATTGGCTATGCTTCAAGTGGAAGCTGTTTTCTTTCAGAGTTAGATTATTTTTTGTTTGTTTTTTTCCTTTTCTTTTTAGTGGTCGTCTAGGGTCTCAGTGCAGCAGTTCAGCACACAGCGAGCTTAGCTAAAGAGCAAATCGGCACACTGAAGCCTCCTAAGGCTCTTGTTTGCCTCTCTCTCAGTCACAGACAGAAGCCTCTTCAGACAAGACCTTCTATTTTTGTCCATAGCTTTAAACTTGAAGGGATGCTGCCCTAGGCTTATGAGTGAGTTACTATATTTCCTTTGTCCTTAGAGCTGGGACGTTCATGGTCTGAGTAAAAAGTGTTTCTTTAAATGGAAAGAAAATGTTCATTTTCTCTAGCCTCGTTCTTACCTTTATAGTTCTTATTTTCTCCCTCCGGCCCTTCTCATGCACCCTCCCACGTATCCTCCCTCTGCCTTTTTGCTTTAAGTGTTTATATGTGTGTACATTATACATATACATATATATGCATAAATACCTTCTGCTCAACCCACATAATGCTGCACATGTGTATACATATGTGTATATATATATATATATACATAAATACACACACACACACATATATATATATATATATATATTGAGTTATTACTTCTTTATAGTCCTTGTTTGTCAGCTTCTGTTAGAAACAGGACCTAGGAAGCCACAGTTAATTAACAAATTTTATTTCTACTTACGATTATATGCACATCTATAAATACATCTCTGAATTTTCTGTCTGTCAATACTGATTAATCTGTGTATCATGCATCATCTACCATCTGCCTATCATCTATGTACCTATAAATCTATGTACCATCTATACATCATCTTAATCTATAATCCACCATCTATTACTCATCTATATATCTGTCTTTAATATATAAGCTATCAATCATCTATCCATATTTTTTGTTTATCCATATGTATAGCTATCTACAATTTACCATCTGTCATCTATCAAAAGCAATATGCCTATTTATTTCTTATTTTTCATATATGATCTATTTTCAAAGCTCTAATCTATCACCTATCCTCTGTCATTTATCTTTCATCTGTCTTTTCTCTACCACCTTCAGTCAAGAAAACAGCTTATCCTCTGTCCTAATGTGATGTCAGAGGACAGAATTTGTTTCGGAAAATAATTTTTAAGTCAGTTCTTTGTAAATCTCAGATACATATGCAAAGCATTCTGATCTCTCTCCTACAACTTTATCTCACCTTCCTCCCACCTCCGTCAACCCCCTCCTTCCGACCTTTCTGAATTGAAGATTCATGGCTTTTGGTCTGGATTTGTATTCCATAAAGTTTAACCGGGGCCATCTGTATGACCACTGGATTTGGACTCTCCTTTAGAACCTGGTGGAGTCACCAGTGGGAGTGAGTTCATCTTGAAGACAATGACTTTTCTGTTCCAAGTCTGTCTGTATGAAATAGTTCAGCATTTTGGCATAGGGTGCATGGTCTTCTCTTCCATCTATGCCTGACTATTAATGGGCCACTCTTTTACAGACCCACAGGCACCCACAGTTGTTAAAAGTTCACGGTTGTAATGCCTCTGTCTTTCCCAAATGATGACATTCCCAGACACCTACTCTTCTGAGGTTTGCGGTCTTTCCACCCTCACCCCACGTTTTTCTGCACACACAGGCAAAAAACAGAGGTGATAAATGTTTTGTTTAGGATTAACCACTTAGTCTCAACAACAGGTGCAATCAGAATTTTTGTCTTCCTTTAGTTAACTGGAATGAGGGATTTCTCTGAGTAAGGCAGAGGGTGGCAATTGTCTATAGGTATAAACACATATTGGAGTGTTATATCGGTTTAACTAAATGAAAGAATTAAGTACCCTGTGGAGCCTGTGGGTTTTAAAGGCCAAGCATAACTTGCCTCTGGTGGAGAAAGAGGTTGGTCCCCCTGCAGTGCAGTTCACCATTGCTCGGTTGGACCCGTCTCGCCCGTCCAGTTGGCATCATAGTGTGCACAGTTCAGAGCTGAACAAGACTGGCGAGTGATGCCTCTTCCCCCAGTAGCCTGAATCGCATTTTCTGACATAATGGAAACTAGCTAGAAGTGAGGAAGCTTCTAGCTTGTTCCAATTGATATCTTGTATTATATAACCAGGAAGTGTGGCGTTTCCAACTATAGGGTCCTGTCATCTAGTTCTGCTGGGCATCCGAGCAGAATGGCAGGGGCCTAAACTATTGGAGGCCTCGAGGGCTTCGGTGACCACCAGTGCATAAGGAGGCATCCAGCACTGTACACTGCATTTTTAATACAATAACCCACTGTTCCTAGGAATTCTTTCTTCAAGTCCCACGTGGTATCTCTCTCCAAACTCTTTTTAAATAAAAATTGTATTCTTATATTTGGCTATAAGATAGTATCTTTCCATAGGCTTTGTATTTCAGGAAAATTTAACCTGGATTTTTTAATGCAGCCCATTTAGGTATTGTAGTTAAATCAGATAAAGTATTCTACCTCTATGGTGAATCCTCCCTTAAGAATTTAATCTTTCTGCAATTACATTTCTTATCTCTATTTAGTTAACATTTTGTTCACATTTCTAGCTTAATTATATTAGGAGCTAATCTCTCCCAAGTATGTTTGTGTGTTTATGGTTCAGACAGTGGAATGCAAACAGAAGTATACGCATAAATATGAAGGATGGCAAACACTCAACACAAGCCTTCACAGTCAACTTCCCGTCATGTGTGTTTGGCTTTGGACCTGCAGATTTAGAGATGAGCCTCCATCTCAACCCTACATAGACTTCCCCTACTAACTCATTGTAGTTTGTCCAGTACAGTAATTAAATGATAATTTCACGAGTACCCAAGAGAGGTGCTTACCCTCATCTGCAATGGTAAACGACAGGCTAGAAATACTGAGCATCCAGTTATAGTCAGGACAAGGCTGTGCTGGGCATCACAGCCCATGGGAACTCTCATTCTGGCCTTCTAATCCTTTCCCAGAGATAAGTGATGTGTTATTAAACATTATAATTTGGTTATACATCACGAATGTCAAAATCGAAGGCAATGTAAATCCGTGTTTCCTAACCACTCACTCCCTGTAACCTTCCTGGGAAATAGCGGCCTCCCGTCTTATCAGGAAAATGTGTCTTCCTGGAGCAATAATGATTTTCACTAATAATTTCCTCACTAAGTATGACAAGCTGTTAAAACACTTAGGTGTTCATTATTGCAATGGCCTGTTAATGTTATCTTTAAGAGAGCAGAAACGGTGATTTTAAACCACTGTGTTCTCGGGGCTCAGAGCATTGCCGATCCTATTATTTCACTTTGTATTGTAGGAATATGTGTATGAATATTAGCTACGAAGTGTAGTGTTACCTAGAGCTTGTAGTTACTGCACTCTATGCAAGATTATGTGATGACGTTGGATGGGGCTGCAGCCCTGAATTATTGGTCAAGATACTCATCTAGAGAGCTCAACTTATCTCCTCATGATTTCTGGAATGTCCTGAATCTGTCCTTATGTCCTTTGCTTCATTTTCCGTGGCCATAAAGCTGTGCTTCCTGCTTGAGTCACACAGGATGCCATTAGTTTGCTGGGCAAAGCATTTTGCACTGAGAGCTCTCACTTGACTTGAACAACTGCAAAATGCCTTTCTATTTCTCTGATTTTGCCTGACATGCCCAGTATACTGTTTAGTTTAACCAAATTGAATCACCTATGCCTGGTTGTGGTGGCTAACTCTTCCATGATTTCTGATATCACCATTGAGGCAAATCAGTAATCTATAACCCTAGAGCAGTAAAAACTTTCAGAGACTGTGAGGGGCATCTGAAGTGCTGAGTTTGTGGTTTGTGTTCATTCTCTGAACAGGTAAACAGGGTGTAGAGGTGTGTGCATGACTTCTGCCTTCTAGATGCACATTGTACACATCAAGTCATGTCAGCCAAAACTGTCTTAATACATTTCCAAACTCCCCCTGGGGCAATCCCAGCCACTCAGGCTTCTCCACACACACGCAGGTCTGGATGTGTAGGTACAAGCTTCCCAAAAGTGGGGCCGAGAGTGTGCGCTCTGAACACCAGTCTGAGGATCAATGGCGGGCACTCAGCCTTCCCAGGTCACCCTTGGTCACAGTCGCCCAGTTTCCGGAGCACTGCTCAGAGTAATCTCCAGCAACTCTGAACATGGCGCAGAAGCACCTGCCACACTGACGTCACTAGATACAGCTGTTCCAGTCCCTGCCCAGAATTCCATTGACCATGAAACGCAGAACAGTTCCCTGGGAGCAACGTGTATAGTGTCGGCATCATGGCAGCTTTGTCCAGTGTGTGTTGGGAGAGCACATGTATGGAGGGCGGAGACAACTGAAGGGGTTGAGTCTCTCCTTCTGTTACGTGGATGCCAGGACGTGGACTCAGGTCATCAAGCGTGGCAGCGACTGCCTTCAGATGCTAAGCCTTCTCCACAGCCCCCCAAGTGGATTTTCAAGCACCTCTTGCATGAATAAAAAGTTCAAATGAAATCTGTTTTCCTTAGAATTTTCAGTGATTCTGCCTTAATAAAATCAGAATAGATCATTAAAACTTGGGTTATTTAAAAGTTCAAACTTTAGACTCGAGTAGTTAGATTATCTACCTCCTGTCTGATGCTTCGGAGGGCTGATTACTGTTGAAGTGAACATGTTTCTTTAAAAATATTTCATATGGTGTCCTGTACGAATCCAACTTCCCATTATAAATGCCTCACAATTGCATATTGGATCTGTATTGTGGATGTAAATTAATCAAACTTCAGAGGTACTTATAGTTCTAGACTTTTTAAAGTTTAATTTGCCTTCCCACTTTGGCACTTCAGGGAATTTAGAAGTGTTTTGATATATCATTCCATTGAGAAGAGTCCCCATCACCAAACAGCCTGATCTTTTTAGTGCTAATATTGTTCCCACTTGGACACCTGCTCCTTCTGTGATGGTAGCAGGTGTGGGAGTTGGAACGGGGAATGAAACCTTTATACCTTACACTCAGTGCTGCGGTGTAAACAGCTAAGCCAGTGCCTGAGAGCCCTGCTTGTCTTTCAGAGGACAAACATCACTTGCAGAAACTTTGGTCACTGTTTAAAAAGTCACCACAAACATGGATGTAAGTTGTCAAAATTAAAAAAAAAATAGATGAATAGAGTACAAAACAATTAATTCAAATATGGTTTTAAAGTAATTCATGTTAGACTCTAGATATTTCATGGCAGTCTGATATTCCTGAGAAATAAACTTCTCTAGATGTTTACCATGTATTTATTCTAATTCTCAAACTAAATGTATTCAGACATAGAAGATGTAAATCCAGTCCTGTCCACGGAAGGCATGTTTGCTCATCTCTCCCTTTTGCATCACCACCTAACTTTTGCCCCAATAATATCTCACTAAAACAATGAAAAACAAAACAAAATAAATATGGCGGGAAATAAGTTGTATGCAAACAATCAGAATTATATCCAGTCATAAATTTTATTCAAAATATCAGAATTACATTCAAATAAAGGATCAGGGAGAGAACATTAAAAAGTATATACTTTGAGTTCATCCATTATATCTTAACTTGTGTACACCAAGTGTCTAGCTTGCAGAGAATAGGTATAAGGCCTTGACACATTTTTGCTTGATGACAATCAGCAATACCACTCCCGGTAATTCTGTAATACTGAATACATTTGATGCCTGGAACTGTCCTTGAGGTGAACAGGAAACTTTTGTATTGTACAGAATCCAGTGACCCATGTACTTACAGATGTGACCCCAATATTGCACCCATGCTCTGTGCGCCTGCTGACCTCAGTGCAATGCTCAAAGCACTGTGTTTAATCAACCATGTTCAGCCTTTGTTTTCTTAGAGATAGAGGTCTATGAAGGATGGAAAGTGAAAAATGCTAAGGGCACTCAGGCACTTTTCAGTATCTTAAACCTCGGGATCTTTGCCAGAAATACGAAATTACACCTGAGTCTATAACTTAGTAGATTTTTACAGCAAACCACTGAACCTGGAGGCTGTGAGTGCATGAGGAGGTGATTGTCTGACCTCCAGCAGATGCTTAGGAGGAATTAGGCTGAGTTTACATTACACAGGAGGTTTTTGCCACCTGCACAAGGACCTGACAGTTTTCAGCCCTGCGAACACCTTACACCTGTGTTTTGTTTGATTACAGGTTCATTTATCTTTTTGACCTAAGTGTCCCTAGGTTTCATTATCATCAGTTGAATTCTCAGAAACTTCAGGTTGCTAACTGTGCTTAAAACCAGGAATATATTCATTGTGATGAACATTGCACACTTCTTACAGATAAAGGATGGACCGTGAGACAGTCAGGCAGCATTTGTTATCCTCCCTGCCATTCATTTTTAAATAGTAGCTCAGTGTATTGTACAAATGATTTTCCAATCCGGAATGCAGTGACCTGGATGGAGCTCAGGCTTCCTTTTTGTGGTTTTAGAGATTTCTCTCTTAACATTTCTGTATGGCTTATTTGAAGCAGTGTCCCAGAACTTTAGAAGCAAATGGATTTTCAGAGGAAGGACAGATAAAACATGGTGGCAGGAGTCACCAAATTGGTCACACATACATTGGCCGGGTTCATTGGGCCACCATGCCCCTCAACAGCAGCACAGCCAGGTGGCTTCTGTCTTACTGTGTGCTTAGGAGAGTTTGGCAGAAGTGTCCCGAGATTTCAGAGCCTCACAGAAGTATCAGTGGCTGCAACATATGGTCGTTCCTGGAATGCATCATCATAGTGAATCCTTCAGCGCTACCAATATTGAAGCATGTAACCTTCATTAAAATACTCCTAGCATGTCTTTAGATTCAACCCTATAGTCTCCATAAACCCCGAATTTCCACCAAGAACAGCAGCCCAGTCTCTGAGGTGATGTAGAATGTCTGGATTTTAGTGGTTTCTCAAATGTGCTACTGGAGCAGTATTCCAAAATCACTAGTCATTTCTATTCTCTATTTCAGCATGATTTCCATATGTTGACCCTCATATGGCTTTGAGGAGACTTTGACTCCTTTCACAGCACTGCCGTGACCAGACAGTGTAAATAGAGAGATGTGTTCAAGCAAATTACCCTTGACATTCACTCCTAGGTGACCACTTCCTATACTCTCAGGGCCTGGTGTGTGTGCAGCTTTGTTCTTAAGTGTCAGTGTTGACTGTCTTCAAACGGAATTTCATATCTCTTTTGTCAATGTTAATAAGCCACAACCCCGCAACACCATGGATTTGTGGCAAACAGTTACTCTTGCCCAGGTGCCACAGTCTCCTTGTCAATGTTTCCGTCATGAGAGCCCAGCTGGCATGCTCATGTCATTAGTCTAGCTCAGATTCGAAGAACCCTCTCTGTGTAAGAAGCTGGCACTTTGTAAGGGTGGAGAGACACCATAGGCTCAGTTTTCTAGTCTGCAGTGAAAATCCATGTGTGGGAAGCATGAGAACCATACATCCAAATCTGGAAATCACATCACAGTTGGTGATGTGACGGCAAAGCCTGGGATCGACGAACATGACCACTAAACGTTCTTTATGAGAGGCTAATACTGGTCCAGAAAGTTGGCAAAGTGCTTGAAATTCAGCCCTCACAATCTGAATTCCAGCCCCAGAGTCTCCTGTGAACCTGCAACCAGCACTCCTAGAGTGAGGTGAGGGGTTGGGGGCACAGAGAGGACATGGTAGAGTGGAAAGAAGAGAGACTCTTGGCAATAAGGAGGAAGTAGAGTGCTCACTCAGGAAAGTTGTTCTCTGACCTCCTCACACAGCATGCACTTACACAATCGCATTCACACACACACACACACACACACACTTTTCCCATTGATATATGGATCTAATATCTTTCTGTTTTGGAAGCCAGTGCCATTTATCAATGCAATAGAAGAACAAACGCACATCTAAGCACTTTGTTACATGGCGAACAATAAGCCATTGAAAGGTAGAACATTTTCCAAGAATTGAAGTTTAGAAAGTGTTTCATTATAAATCCTTTTGAAAGTACCCAAATTAAATGAAATAATGTTGTTCAAAATTGAAAGGGGAAATACTTCCATGATGTTTTCCTAGACGTGTGAGATTTTATACTCTTACACCTTGTATTCCTTTGAGGCTGCTAACTGGTTCTTATTGGACAGGTGTTGTAAAATGTTAAGTAAAGTTTCCACAGGTTTGCTGTCATTCTTGGTTAATAAGAATACAATGGGTAAAACAGTGAGAAACACACACACACACACACACACACACACACGATGCACAGGAGAGTTTGCTAGAGAGCTGGTCTGTGCCTTGTCCATCTCCACAGTGTGCAGTTCTACCTAGAAAAGCCAAACTCACTCTGGGAATAAATGACATTCTGCCAACAATGAAGTCCATTTGAAATATAAAACTACACTCTCAGTAGCAATAAGATGAAGATTGTATCACTTTCCATAAATAAATAAATAAGCAAATGGAATGAGGTCTTTTTTCTGCTTCAGACACATTAAGCAATTCCTTTGAAGGCTTATACAACAGAGTTAAGTGACTTTCTTGGTTCCAAAAGCCCCAAAAATAGCCAAAGGCTTAAGAGTGGTTTTTATGCTAATGGAAATTTACAGTGTGACGCAGATTGTTCAGAATATAAGACAGAATGAAAGCAATGCTACATCTTATCTTTGAGGTCCTTCAGACACTCATCCCATAGTAGTGCAAGCATCTCCAGTGCCGTGCAGTCTCTGAATATATATATGATGATTCAGGCAGACAGCAGGTACTTTTCCTACATGTCAAATTCTTTCTTGAAGAGACCTCTGGTTCTTCTTCAACCTGTCAAGCTTTTTTTTCCATCTGAATGATCTTAGTGCAGCCTGTGTTGATTAAGTTATCTCCCCTTGGTTGGATGAGGGTGTGTAAATGAAGGCACACTGATGAACTGCAGTTCACATAAACTCCGAAGAAGTAAAGCTAAGGATTATGCCTACGTCTACCTCACATAGCCCTGCAGACTTGCACAAAACACATCAGATTGAATACCGCTCATCCAAGTCCTCTGAGGTTAGAAGAGTTCTTGCTTTTAGGAGTTTTATGCTCATCCCTTGAGTATCTACACAGACTTTTCTGTTCTCTACACATCATTGTACAGTAAAACACGCATGTTTGGAATCCTTTTGAATATATTGAATATTCAGGATATGGATTTGTAAATTGACACAAATGAAATTCCTGCCTCAGTATTAGATTTTTTGGGGAGCTGGAGAACAGAAGAAGCCAGAACCCTTTTCTGTTCTCTGTCAGTGAATATCCTAATGATGCAGAATGCAGAAGATCAGGCCATGAGCTGGAGCCCCACTGGAGGCTCCATGCACATCCCACCAAGGCTGCTGTGGACTCAGCACTCCTGGGTGGACTAAGTGTGGCCATCTAGTTGAACTTGTTTCCCCGTAGGTTCTCTGACTCTCAGCCAAGTTAATGACTGAGGTTCTTGCTTAGTCCTGCTCATTTGGACTTGTTCTTGTATTAGACACCACAGTGACATCAGCTTTCTTCTTCTTTCATTGTGTGTTAAAAACCTTTCTGTTTTCCTTACCAAGTATATATGGAAACTGAGGGTTAGACATGGGGTTATGCAAAAGTCTAAATTCATGTTTTTGATGGACTGTTCTTACTGTACATAGAATATCTAATCCAGGTCTTACTGCAGTCAATGACTGAGCCAGGTCTATAGGTGTGGTGCTCAACTTAGCAACTATATTTAAAGTATTTAATAGAGTAGGGAGATGAAGATAAATTTTGTATTTTGAATTTATACCCTGAATTAGTGAGAGTACTCAAACTACATAAAATTGCCACACAGTTAACAATTCGTTTTTAAATAACCTGAGTCACAATAAAAATGACTAGCTATAAAGAGACACCATCCTTGCCAAAATGTTAATTATTTCAAAATGGAAATTGGATTATTTTTAGGATAATTGACTGAACCACTAGGTGACGTGCTTCAGGTGCTCCTGACATTTCTTCCCTTAAATGGTGACTTGGGGATTCCATTAGGGATGGAGTCTATCCCCGAAGCTGATAGCTCACCTCTCAGCGTCCTTTGCCTGTTCACATTTGAAGTGAGCACTTTCAGTCCTGAGAGGTGCTCTCCGAGCCACTGTGGTGATGAGTCACCGTGGCTTCAGCCATGACTGAAAGGTTAGAACAATTAGAGAGTTCTCATGGCATAATTGAGAGGTGTGATTCTTCTGGAACATCCTAAAACTTTTAAACCTCTGTAGCAGAAGTAGAATAATGTTTGTAAAAGGGATGGTGGATGTTCAGTCAGAATGATGTCTCTCTAGGGGGTGAAGTTAGATTCCAGCACCCACAGGAGAAGCTGGGGAGGATGCTCAGTGCTCACCTATAACTCAAGTGCTGGGCATAGTCAGGAGAGTTCTTGGGGCCATGCCTGAGAACCGAATCAGTGAACTCCAGATGGAGTAACATACATTGGTCAGTGACAAAGGAAGGCATGCAATGTGGGTATCTGGGCTTTGTGTGCACCAATACACATAGGAACATGTACACATATGCACAACAAATATGTCACTCAAAACCTGAGAAAAGATATTTAAAATCCATGTCCTTGAATGTGATATAGTTTATATTTTTCACCACACACAAACCATGCAGAACTCAGTCTGTCCTCCTCCAACAGCCTCATTTTAGTCTCTCCTGTTCGAACATGGTCTGCTGACACTCATCCCAAGGTTAATTTATTAATGCTTTAATGTACTCCGTGACCTGTAGACACATGGTAACTGTTAAAGCAGCGGGGCTCAGATCTTCCCTGTGGAGAACTGTTACCCTAAAGGTCCTTTCAGGATATGACTCCAATGTTATTGCAAGCATCCATTGTCACTTTGAAAGTTCACATTCTGAATTTTGTTGATTTTTTTCCATAAAATACACCAGTGCTATTTTGATGTCTTTACCAGCTGCAAATTTATTTAAAATTTGATGAGTTCTAACCTGAGTTGAGCATTGCTGCAATATTCTCATGAGGAGGATTTTTATAGAACCTGGGGAGATTGCTCAATGGTTAGGAGCACTTGCCAGTCCTACAAAATACACAGGTTAAGTTCCCAGCTCACTCATAGCAGCTGTGGGAGGATCTGGTGCTCCCTTCTGGCCTCTCTGGGTACTGCACATGTATTATGCACATAAAGCAGACATGCATGCATACATTTATATATATAAAAATAATTTCTAAAGAATCATTTTGTAGACCTTTTCCTATTATGCCTGTATGCCCTTGGGTCCTGAGGGAAGCTTCCCATGTTAAACTGATAATGGGAGCAGGGAAGTAGATAATATATATATAAAGCCCCACTCTCTTCACTCTGTCCATTGTGAATTGATGGACAGCTGCCAATCACTCACATATTTGACCTCTAGTGAGTTTATCCTGTGACTTCTGCTTAGTGCTCGGGTACTCGCGATGTCTCTGGCCGTGGATTTTTTCCTGTCTGTTAAATTTTTTTTAACCTGTCTTTTAGTAGCTATGATATGCATCAGCTCTATGCTTACATCAAATCCTTTTCTCACTTGAATGACTACCATAAACCCTAAGGCATAATAACACCGACATGAAACCTCCAGCCACACCTTTTGCCTCTCACACACAAACTCACAGGCACTGGTCATCTGTCATCTCCGTTTTATCTCAATTTATTCCTCCATTTACATGTGTCTAACAGTGTTTGAAATATTCATTCAAATCAAAACATCATTCTGAATATATCTAAACATTGATAGTAAAATGTCTCCAGAAACTGATTTTATAATTGTAATGTTCTATTAATGTATGTATAATGCATCTTTGCTGCTCTAAACTCCTCCTATCCCTTTCCCCCAAGAAAGCCCTCCTTACAATCACTTTCTTATATTAGTGCATTCTTGCTATTTTTGATCCACTGAGTTTAACCTTGGGTGTCTATGTGACCATGGGTTTGGAACTGTCTGGTGGGCTCCCCTGTGGGCACATCATTGGGGCCAATGATTGCTCTTTCCCCAGAATCCTTCAATAGCCAATATTCAGCAGGGAGGGGTAGATCTCTGTGAGTTCCTCTCAGATCCATGATTGGCTATTGACAGGTCTGTCTCCTGCACAGCAGGGCAGGACAGGCAGCTCAGCAGCTATAGTATCTTAGTTGCAATGGCAATGGTATCCTGCTAACAGTGTTTTATATCTAGTCTATCTTGTAGCTCTTAGATTTCTTCTCTGTCTTTTCTGTTGTTGTCAGGGTTTCTGTCCTTCCCAGTTATTGCAATCGTTAAGTCCCAAAGAAATCACACAGAGGTCTACATTAGTTATAAACAGGTTGACCCATTAGCTCAGGCTTCTTATTAACTCTTATAACTTATATTAACCCATTATTCTTATCTATGTTAGACATATAGCCTGGTACCTTATTCAGTGAGGCAGTCACATCTTACTTCTTTTGTGGCTGGGTCACTACTGTGGACCAAGCTTTCCTCTTCCCAGAATTCTCCTGTTTTTGTTGCCCTGCCTCTACTTCCTGCCTAGCTACTAGCCAATCAGCATTTTATTAAAATACAATTTACAGGGTACAAACCATTGCCCCACAGCATTCTGGATGTCCCCGGGCCTTAGAGGGTGTGGTGTGTCTATCCTCTCTAGGGAGGAGCACTCAGCCATCATTTGTCTCACAACTTGATTCTTCTCAGACAATATTATGTACCATAAAATAGATCCAAGATAATGTCACATGTATTCTCAGAAATGTACGGCTCTCTCCTTTACTTTCTTATGTGATGGGTGTTCCACTCTTTCTAATAATCCTTACAGGTGTGTTCACTGGATAAACCTCTGAGGGACCTGCTGCTGTCATCAACAGTCTGCACAGAGTCTTTGGTACTCTGTTATCTTTTTGTAGATTCACTTTCCAGCCAGCCTTCTTGAATTGTCTTATTTCTTAAGTTGGACAGTAATTGCATGTGCTCAACTTTCTTGTTTGTTCAGATGTCTAAAACCATGACCCTATTTTCTATGATGTAAATACTAGCCAAATATACCCAAAATGTCCTATTCTGAACTTAAGATTTTTAAATAAGTCGTGTATTCTGATGCCTGTCTTTGGCTTTCCATCAGTTTCTAGTCATCTCGCTTGGCTTCATTCACCAGTCTTCCAATATCTCTGCTAATTCTCTGCTATTCTTTCAGTTCATTTTTGCAGTACTTCAGCCTGCCTTCTCTGCTAGTTCCTCAGCTTCACATGGTTAATGGGAAATCTCAACCAGGTTTCAACTCTTATTACAAATTCTTTTAAAAGAAGTGATTAATGGCCCTTCCTTCCAAGTCAATGTGTGTCAGATACAAATTCATAGTGCTCTCATAGCTTGAAAGACTCTGGCTCCTGACAGCTGTCAGGGCCGGTGGTGGCTCCGATGAATACTAAAACGTAATAAAGGAGAGGAAGCAGAAGTCTGCAAAGTTTGCCGGCTGAAGACACTTAGCCCTGGAACTTTAATGATCATAAAAATGAATTATTGCTGGGTAAATCACGCGGGCCTTCAGAGCAGTGCTGTATGGCGTGAATAGTGCAAAGAGACGTGTGCTAGGCCTTTGGAGAGCGGTGCTGACAGGCAGACCGCTGACTGGTCTCAGAGTGGGTTAAACCCATTAGCTTGAGAGAATAGATTACGGTTTCACAAAGAATTTTGTGCGGAAAATACACTATTACTTTGTGTCAATTTTAAATTTAAATATCTCTCCAATGACTATGATTTATAATGAACACAAGTGTATTTAATTTGAACTTTGAAAATCCCTCTTTAGTTAGGAAACAAATACACAACCCCATCACACCCAGACATGACGTCAAAACCATCCACTGCATCAAGGAAGCAAGGAATCATACATATTGTAGTAGCAGCGTGTCTGCCATCTGAAATGTGTACATGACCCCTCCATTCCCTGCTTAGCACCCTGTGCTTCCTGAGCCCTTGTACACTCTGTGTCTTGTTCTTCTATCAGGGGTAGATGCTGCCTCCTCACATCCACTGGACTGAACCCGTATGATTAAAGTGCTCAGAATAGCATGGAAACCACATGGCTACAGCCATTGACCCAGAGGAACACATAGCATAGCTTTTGGGTGTTGACATGGAGATGGCCTTTATATGTGTCTTTCTCACCATTATCCCATGAGACTGAAGAGGTTTTGTCTTGTATTACTTCTCTCTGTTCTTTCTCTGAAGGCCCCGGACACACCCTGTGTTTCTTTATAAAACTCAGAGTCATTCACACGAGAGATATGTTAGTACTCTCCTCCCTCTGTGACCACATAACCCGTGCCTGTTTTCTATAGGAGTTAGTCTACCTTGTGTGTTGATAGAATGATCACTCAGAAAAGGACCACCCAAGACCAGAGTTACATCTGCTGCAATTTGCTAAGTGGAGAGATCTAACAACAAAAATCAGAAAAAAAGACAGTCAGTTGGTTCTTAGGCGGGCAGAGGGCTGGGAGAGAATCCAGAGGAGATTTAATGTGCAAAGGTAGAGGCTGACATGAAGAAATGTGTTCAGCTGTGCACGTTGGTTACACAGCAAGGACTTTAAGGTCGCCAATTGAGTGAACTCTGTGACATTACTGTTTACTCCACCACATGTGAAATGTCTGTCTGTGCAAAGAAGAGCCTTTGTTCTGTGTATAAATGCTGATTCTGAACTTCCCACTCACACCCCATGGCAGATTCTCTTCATGCATATATATGACTAACTGCTGACCTGTTTATGACAGTGTTGCTTATAATTTTGAGATTTTTATCTTCTTTATAAAACCCAAACACAAATAATGCTGAAAATTCAAGGTCCTGTTGAAGGATCGTGTTTTCTTAGAACCACAAATTACAGTGTCTTCCCCATGGGCAGGTGTGTGTCTGTCATCTCAATAAATGAATAGGTTATAACTTACGCTCTCTGATAAACTCCTGTGCTTTGAGCTGGGAAATCACAGGTGTTTCTGAAAAATTCTGCTCATACTTGACCATGTCCATTGTTTTTGTTCCATTTCTTGGGGCTGTGACAAAATACGCTGACAAGCCACACAGGGAAGGAAGTCTTTGCTGCAATGTCCTGTCAGTCAACAGGAGCTCTGATCAGCTAGGTGTCTCTGGTCACATCAAACCTGAGGTAGAGAAGAAGAGAGTGGCTCCTGGGAGTCTGCTCATCCCCCATCTCACTTCCTCCATCATCCCCACCCAGGTTGCTAGAGCCACCTACATTAGGGGATAACGATCGCACTCACAGGCTCTCCAGAGGCTTGTCCTGAAAGATACTGTTCCTCACATCACGCTCTGCCTTTTCAGAATCCCATTTCCTTAGGTAACAGTGGCCTTTTATTTAGTTTAAATCTTCAGAATACAAAGGAATATGATTTCTACCAAAAATAAAACTGTTGCAAAAAGAGAAGAGTGGAGAAAACTCTAGGTCCATCTGCAAGTTTCCCTCTGGCCATCTTTGCCCCCCCGAATAAATGACTATGGGCTTTTAACATGGTTTTCTCAGTTGTCAAGGCATCTTTATAGATAAAGACAGAGGGACCTCAATTTACAATCAAGAGTTACTCAATATTTGTCTGTATATGTGTATGTTGGCAAGGAATGATTTTCTACTCCTTTCCATAATGATTTAAATTAATGATTTATATTTTCCACTAGATGAAAAATATCTTCCTCAGAGAGTATTCTCTTGTGGATATGAAAAAAGTGAATATTTAATCATCATATTAAAAAGACCTGTAAGTAAGTTGATCATAAAATTCACACATTAGTATAATTATTAAGAATTATACAAAATTTAGAAGCTAACAAAACCACAGAGAAACCCTGTCTCGAAAAACCAAAAAAAAAAAAAAAAAAAAAAAAAAAAAAAAAATTTAGAAGCTAAATGGCTTTTCATTTATTTGAAATCTCATCGACCTTGTTCCCTCCAGGTTGAGATCACTGTGGGTTTCTGCCTCTCTTTTCATACAAGGAGGTATGACTGCATTTGGTGAGCTGAAGGGGTCTTTGTGGATGAAGGACTGTGTCCTACAGGAAGGGAAGCTATATAAAGACACTGGTTCTTTCAGATCTAAAGTATGTTGCTGTCATATATGAGCGAAAATTTCTTCAAAATTAGCCATGACCATGACTGTGGTCTGGAGATTTAAACTTCGTCAGGGCAACAGGACCATCAACATCCAACAAAAACTCTGCCAACACTTACACATGGTTAATTTTTTTAAGAATTTAAGTTTTCATCTTATTTCCTAATCAGAATATAATTTTGGACAAAATTAGCAAATTGATTTCAATTTAACTTCTGAATATTTTATTAAACATTTTTTATGGATGTTACTTAATGGTTTCACAGTCAACACACACACATGCTCAGGTTTGTAGCTCAGGCATGAGGTGTGCCTGTATCTTTCACAGGTGCTAATGGTTGTGGCTGCATTGGCCAAAGAGAAATAAGCAAGGTTGCCTTTCTGCAGCTTCCTGGTTTCATGTCTCACAAAACTACCCCCTCTCACTGTAGGGAATAAGTATACAATACACCTTCTCATTTTCTTTCTGCAGCTGAACTGATGATAGTCTAAAGGGCCGTTTAAAAATGCGGACAGAACGCTTCCTCTGCTTCAGGCCCATGATTAGCCATCACTATGTGTTTGTTTAATTACAGGGTAAGATGACTCCCAACACTTCTGTAAGCCATGGGTTGTCTATGGGCGCAATGACATGACAACACACTGAATATGTGTTTGACAGGGGCTCCACACAGGCAGCGGAGTTACTATTCCTACAGGAGGTTACCCCAGCGGTGTCTTTCGGATCTGGCAGCTCCCACTACACCGCCACTTCTCTGGCAGGATTGTAAATGGGAATATTATTCTGTTTCACTGGTTATGTTTCTGAATTCTTATGTGGAAGCAATTCTACCAACCTAAAGACAGCATGTCTATGAAAATATATTTAACAAACAATTTACAAATAAAGTTTACTCTACTGTTAATCCACAGTGAGAATTAACTCGTATCAGCTGCAAAATGCTGATTAGTCACCGTTGAAGCTCAGTAGCTTCACCAGTACCTTGGTAAAGTCTCCATTTTATCCTCTATGCATTGTGAATAAATCTTTATTTGGCTGAACATAAATCCTCTATATTATCTCTATAATCCTCCTGAAAATCTGTGACAGACATTATCATAATCCCCTTTTTAAATTAGGCCCTCTCTTAATCTGTACTAGAGAAGCAGAGGCTGCATTGAGGTCAGTAAGTTGACATGCCTCACAGAACACCGAATGTTGAACCTGGGACACTGTCAGGGCTGGCAGCCTGAACTTGATGCCTGTAACTCGATGACACAGAGTGGCCAGGAAGAGCCTTTGGGAGTAGAAGGTCATGATCATGGGTGGGGAATGGTCTCCTTGTTTCTGTTGTCATTTTTGTTTGTTTGTTTGTTCAAAAATATTTGTATTTTTTGGTATTCTTTAATGGCTAATATAGAAGTGTTTGCTTCCAAGTAGGGGGCTTCATGGAGCTGCCTAGTTCTGGCTGCCGCCACATGGCTTTACAGACATTCTTCTCAGTCTGCTCACCTTGTCTGCCATGTGTTAGTCTTTGAGCTACAGACCAAGTGGGCAAAGAAGGGTGCTGAGGCCCTGGACTGTAAGATTTGGGAAATATACAGAGAATTGGGGTTTCTTCATTTTAAACAATGAGTGTATATTATACCAAATTATAATTACCACTTCAGTCGCCTATTCTAGAGTCAGAATATAAAGTGGATGGAACATTGTGGTGAGATCGCACTGATACTGAATCTAGGAAGTTAATTGCCATCACTGTGTTCTGAAGAATACAATGTGATAATCTTATATACAGTGATGATGTACTTTTCACTGGAAACGATCTAGAGATGGTTTACACTGTACAGGAAGGCATGCAGAGGTCATATATAGCTAGTACACCTCTATGTGTACAGACTTGGACTAAATACAGAACCAGTTAACAAACCATTATGTGTTATAACTATAAATAAAACAGCACACCCTTCTGGTATCTAACCTTGGAGATTTATGACTGATTTTCCTCTTTGATTTTGGACCTGGATAAAGTGATCCTGTCATAACCTCTACAGGAGGCTGGAAAAAATGGCCTAATTTTTCTGAAGTCAAAAGAGAAGAAGCAGGGTATGGAAACACCATGGAGATGCTTAGAGCATGGCAGGAGACATCTACCTGGCTCTGCTACAAACACATCTTGAAGAACACCTTCCCAACCATGGCACACACCAGCGAGCTGATGCTCATGGCTCTTGGTCTAACTACAGTGTCTGTCCTGGAAAAATTCTCTCTCTTGCAGAAATACAGGCCTCCTGTGGGAGTGTGGACTTTTGCCACCCACCGTTCAGTGAATGAATAGCAGTTGCCAATGCTGGAAACAGAAGTACATTTTTATGGTCATGTATTTTAATTTTTAGATGTCTCTGATAATCATTCATAATTGTCTTTTTGCTTAGAAAGAAAAAAAAAGTAGCATATCCTGACAGACTAGAACCCTGCCTAACGAACCATTAAATTATAAAATCTAAGTACTAATTAGTTCCTCAGACAGGAGGGCCCAGGGCTGGAGTATGGAGAACCAAGGTATGGAAAATGAGGAATGCATTTCTTCCCATCTGCAGCTGGTCTCTTATCAAAGAGTGTTCTCTTAAAGATTCATTTATATTACTTTTAATTATGTGTCAATAAAAGCGGACTGTGCACCTGTGAGTGCAGTACCTGCTGGGAACAGAAGGGGGTGTCAGACCTCCTAGAGCTGGAGTTACAGGCGTATGTGCTGGGGACTGGACACAGGTTCTCCTGCAGGAGCAGTAAGCACCCTTGACCTCAGCGTCATCTCTTCAGCCCCAGAGATGCTTTCTAAGAGGGGTCTCTGTACACATTATTCAGGATGTGCTGTCCATGTGCTTACTGCATTCCTTTTTATTAGCAGCTGACTGTTTATTATTATTATTATACTGTCTATTCCTCTCTGCTGTAAATTTTTAATTATGTCTTTGATGGTTTTGGTAAAGCTTCTATTAACTGTCCTTGTTTGACTAGCAGTTAGGAGGATTTGCTTCTGCAAGCCTAGCATGGTAGATGGCCATAAACTACACAGAGCAGTCAGTGCCTTGGAGAAATAGCTTCTTTGCTTTTGTGGTCTCAGCTGAAGGTGATGTTGCTGTTGGATGGGGGTGTTTTGCCATCCTCTGTGCACAGAGTTTAGCCAGTCATTCTTGGAGAACTATGTTGGTTGAATTAAGCTGTCACACTTTGACCAGTGTTCTTGTTAGTGACTTAATAAAGGGAAGCTTAATAAAAATGTACCAATAAATTGAAGGACATTTATGTCTGATTGTAGTTTCAACTTAATTGAGCAACATATTCAAATTTTAATAACCTTTCCAAATGTACATCAGGAGGCTGCATGCCATAAAGTTGCATGGAAGATCCTGTTTATTGAATGTGAAGCTTTGATGTCTATTATTTTAATTTCCTTGTAAAATGCTCTATCATTCTGAGACTACAAAGTATTTTTTACTTGTCTCATTCCTGTAGGAAGATACAGAACAAAAGCAACACATGAGGTTTTTGTTTCTTTTCTTACTTTTATTTTTTGGGGTTTGTTTCTTTTTCACAGTGGTTTGAAGGGACTGACAGACTGTCCATTCCTTCTAAATGGGGACAGGGGATGCTCTGCTCACCACATCAGCAGCAGGAGACGGGGACAGGGATGCTGGCTCAGATCCATGTATATGTTTATCCAGTCTGGTGACTTTGTTTACCTTAAAGGTTTGAGTTTCCTGTATCCTCCTGTTCCAGAAGGACGTTCTCTGTTCTTTAGGGCACATACTACTCTGTAAGAGAGTTCCCATTTTCTCTGCCTCTGGCAGTCTGACTGTGGCTCTTTATATTTATTTCCCTTAGGGTTGTACTTTGGGTCTTTATTTTACTTCTTTGACTTGTTTGGATCTGTGAGTTTATGGGTCTCTCAAACTTTGCAAAATCTTATCCTCTTTTTTCTTTTCTTTTTTTATTGATTGTATTGAGCTCTCTATTTTTCACTGCTACCACCCCTTCCTCTCTCTTCCCCTTCTAGCCTCTCCCACAGTCCCCATGCTTCCAATTTACTCAGGAGATCTTGACTTTTCCTATATCCCATGTACATTAGATCCATGTATGTCTCTCTTAGAGTCCTCATTATTGTCTATGTTCTCTGTGGTTGTGAATTTTAGGCTTGTTTTCTTTGCTTTATGTCTAAAAGCCACTTATGTGTGAGTACATGTGATGTTTGTCTTTCTGGGCCTTAGTTGCCTCACTAAATATGATGTTTTCTAGATCCATCCATTTGCCTGAAATATAGTTCTTGAGGTTCTCACTAGAGCAATAAGACAACAGAAGGAGATCAAGGGGATACAAATTGGAAAAGAAGAAGTCAAAATCTCACTATGTGCTGATGATATAATAGTTTACATAAGTGACCCCAAATATTCTACCAAGGAACTTCTAGAACTCATAAACACTTTTAGCAATGTAGCAGGATACAAGATTAACTAAAAGAAAAATCAGTAGCCCCTTCTTTACACAGATGATAAATGGGCTGAGAAAAAAATCAAAGAACCATCACCCTTCACAATAGGTTTGTGTTTTGTGGTTTATTTATTTAAGTATTTGAGATTTTTATACATGAATACCATAATTATATCATCTGTAAACTTCTGATTTCCTCCTTCAGCTCCTCCCACATTCCCTTAATTTTCTTTAAGTTCATGGTGTATTCTTCTATAATTATTGTTACACACATATATAAAACCTGCTGAACCCATTTACTGTCGCTTGCACATACACATGTTTGGGCCTGACCATTTTGGAACACCAATCTTGGCTCTATTCCCAGGAGAAGATGGATTCTCCCTCTCTTCAGCAGCCATTGCCTGTAGCTCTTCATCTAGGGATGAAACTTTGGGAGGCTTCACGCCTAAACTGCTGTGCTAACTGGTGTGGTCATGTTTCAGGTCTTGTTTACGTGGCCATTTTGTTGAGTCCTCATGTGTGCAACATGCGTGTCATGACAAGGAGACACTTCCTGGTTGCAGATGTCCCAGTCCGCTGGCTCTTACACTCATCCTGCCACCTATTCTGCAATGTCTGGAGTTTTTTTCATTTGATAATTATAAATTATTTTGTGTTGGAAACAGGGACTCTCTCTATAGATAGGTAGGGAAGAAGCTCACCATGTGGCCCAAACTGGTCTCAAACTCTCAAAACTCATGATTCATTTGTTTCAAATGCTCAACTTTGTGGGTGGCAAGAATTTGCCATGGCACCCAGAAGTAAGTGTGTGGCATTTCTAGAAATCAGCACGGTGTCTGGGATGCAACTCATGTGATTTGTTCACACTGTTGATGCCATGGTGGGGACAAGAGATGGGTCTTTAGGGAATTCCAGGCTTACTGGAGACATCGAAGCAGATAAATGGATCAGATCATGAGAGCAGAAGCCCTGCAGGTTGAGAAGTTCAGTCTTAGGTGGGAGACTTTTACTGTCTACAAGGAAGTGACAGCACAATGATTTCTATAGGAGACTTCCCTAACCACCCAATTTGGAATCACTAAGCACCTGTCTAAAGTGTTCAGTAAAGGAAGTCAGATTCAGAGGACACCAGCATTCTGACAGAATGGGAATGCTGTACCTAATATGACTTTATGGATGGTTTATATGGAGCCTAAAGGATGCTGGTTACAGTTAAGTCAAGTTTCTGTGTATTTGAAAGTTTGATCCTTCAGCATTTCTAACAACAGCTCACACAGAGTTATCCATGCAGAAGAAATGTTCAAGGCCTGGATCTTCAGGGAACCAATCTTCAGGGGAAAAAGTGTAGCCTGCAGGGCCATGGAGGAGACCGGATAATCAGTACTCTTCTTTTAGCCCAAAGAAGACAAGAGTAATCTGGGGATGAGACACCAGCCGCCCACCACTGCGTAGGAACATGGAATTGTGTCTGAGCAAACTGGGAAACACCGGATGTTTAAACAGAAGAGAGAACGTCTGAGTCACTGGTTATTCTGGAGCTAGGTTGTGAGGACAGTCTGTGAAGACATCGCAGAAGCAAGGGGGTGGCTGCTCTAATAATGACTCCTATTGTTTGGTGACTTTATTTCTGTTGAAGATCACCCCAGGTCACTGTCGGCGAGGTTAATATCTTGGCTCATTTTGCAATTGGATCTTGCTCTATGGTAAAAGTGATTACATTCTGAATATATTTTGAAGGCATATAAATTATATACATAGATTACTGTGTCTCACAACCCTCATCAGAGAAACTTCTTTTTGCAACAGTTAGTGATTAATACACAGAGCTGCAAACATGCAGGCAATGAGAGAATGTAGAGTGCTCAGCTCTAAATGGCACACACACACACACACACACACACATATACACACACATACAAACACACACAACACATGTATACACTTCTGCTCTTTCCCCCAGGGATCATTGGGGAAAGGGGACTAGAGAAATTATAAGAGCAAGACCTTACAAGCAAACAGTATTGTCAACCACGACAGGCAGGGATGTTGTCTTGTGAGGTAACAGAGACTGTGACTGCATGTACAAAATCTTCATAAGACAAAGCCAGCTAAACTCCCAGCATGGATGGGGAGGGGAACTCATTTTAGAAGCTCAAGTGCATGTTACACATAAAGCCATTTCATTTATTCAATAGCAATGCGTCCCTGTATTTTCTTGGCTGCATGGGGAATCTGAAAGAGCTGTGGTCTCAGGGGCCCTAGCAATGCTATCTTGTACAGTAGTATGTAACTGATTCTGTCTGGTGTCACACTGGTTTTTAAATTAAAATGTTCATGAGTTGGATGTACATGTTCAAGACAGTAAACAATCTAAGAAAAGGCCCAGAATCTTTATTTCTAAATGTACATGAATTTACAGATTTTTACACAGAGATTGAATAGCGTTCCCAAAATAAATGCTCTCGCGTGAGGTGTCTTAAATGACATGAGGAGCAACTGGTGGAAGTTTTAAATAGGAATTATCAGGAGGGGTCAAGGGCTATGCTTAGAGACCATGAAATGTCTAAAAATCGCATCTCCCTTATGGACTTTTGAGTTGTTTTTCCTCAAAAAGAGTTTGTTAGGCTCAGTGTGTCTGCCAGAGTCATGGAACTGTACTGCAGTCTGAGGAGCTGTCTTCTGAAGCTGCTGCCATAGCATTCCTGTGTATTTTCACTGTTTCACACAAGCTTCAATAGAATTTAATCTATTGCCTATATATCCATATCACACATCACACACACACACACACACACACACACACACACACACACAAATCATGTTGCAATCAAGGTCATAGGCTCTTTTTACCTGTGTTTGTAAAAGCACTAGAAGTTACTGAATGCATTGGGAATATAATTCACCAATTATTTCTCTTTTTATCTCCTTGAGTTTGAAACTTATATACTTTGGCTATTGGTACAAAGACTACTTAACACACAGAGTCCCAGGGAGGGTAACACTAGATGGGGCTCCCTGTTGCTCCACTACTGTGTGGAGCCCCATGGTTGTCACCGCCAGTGCTCTGTGTGGAGCCCCATGGCTGGCATCACCAATATCCCAAGTTACAAAGAGTTGCTGCTCATAGAGGCTATGGTTCACTTTCTGCAAATGGATGACTGTGTGTTCAGTTCACATCATCAGTCAGGTGATTCACCCTGGACATTGGGGGTTCATATCTTTGGTGTCTTTCTTCCATTGGCCAGGGATGACTGCTCCCTTGAAGAGAGCTCTGTGTGACTCGCAGCAAACCAGCTTCAGGACACAGCTGGGCTCTCTTTAGTCACTTTTGTGAACAGCAGTTACACGCAATTCTGTGACTTCAATGGCTGTTTTGAAAGAGGCCAAGATAATAAGTGTTTGATCACTGTAGATCAATTTGAAATTTTTCCTAATCTTTTCTCTACACTATGACAGATTTTGAACTAATATTTAGAAAAGAACTGTTTTGTTTTCTGGAAGGAAGGTCCACTGGACTTTACCAACCAACATATTTTACTTTTTGCATTTGTGAACTTCTACTGGTCATAGTCACAGGGAATTTCTATCTTCAAAGATATTTCCCACCAGCTTTGGGGGAAAATCAAGTCCTAGCTTCATCTACATTCTGGTAAAAGGATAAGGAGCACTATGTGCTGGGAAAGTACATTATTATACTTTTGTATTTGCTTAGTGTACAAGCATGAGTGTGCTAGGGCATAATTAGTATGCTTGCAGTATTTTCCCATGTTTTGTGCAAGTGTATCTGTGTGATGTGTATGTATAACACACATATGACGTGTGTGGGGCTCTTGTGTGTATACCTGGAGGGCAGAGTTGATATAAGGAATATTTGTTTTTCTTCTACTTGTTCAATGTGGCAATCCAGCCTGGAGCTGGCAGACTTGTGCTCTGACACTCAGCTCGCTCCAGATATCTATCTCAGCCTTCCTACTCTGGAGTGACAGGCTGGCTGCCACACCCATCTGGCCTTTATGTAGGTTTCTGAGGATCAGAATGCAGGGTCTCAGGCTCAGAAGTCACACACTTAACAACTAAGCAATCACCCCAACCCTGCTTGTATTATATTTTTAAATGTCAACTGAGAATTCTGTGCCATTAATTTTAAAACTTCAGAAATGGAAAAAAGCTGGAAAGGGTTTAGATGTGTGATGACACCCCCAAAGGTTGACCTTTGCATTGGGAAGGTACGGGTAGGACTTAGGGTTTGTTTGTAAATGTCAAGATGAGAATGTTTCACGGCACTGGGCAGACCCGGAGCAGTTTATATAAATGAAATATAAGAAAATGACTTTAATAAGAAAACAAGGCGATCCCTTGTTTTTGTGTAGTTTTTGTGTCCACACTGGCTTAGGAGCCTGTCTAAAACCTTTACAGTGAGTAGGGCTTCAAGGCTGGCACCTTCATTGCATATCTTTAAAAAACACACAAAAACATGTATGATACCATAATACATTAGGGCGAACTGTAACTATTTATACCATACAGATTCCATATAATACTGCAGGCCCTGAAAGCTACCCAGTGTGAGGGGGAAATGGAATGAATTTATAATATGATTTAATTTCATCTTTTAAAGTATGGATCTTTTTAATCTTGTGAACAGTGAAGTTGCATGCAGGTAGAGGAAGCGTCAACACAGTCTTGGCGCGGTGGTGGATTTCACCTGTGAGTGCCGAGTTTATTTCCAGAACACATGTTTTCTATCTTCCCAGCTTTACCCTTGAATAGCAGAGTTTCCTAAAGGATTCTCTTTCACCAGTGAACCAAACCATTCTTTTCAGCACAATGCATCTGTACCTTAGATTTTGCTTTCTGAAAAGCAGGTAGTTGACTTTCTATATGAAGAACTCACAGCTAACCACCCTTGCCAACATTCCCAGACTCTATTATGTTCATGAATTTGGTTCCAACCCCCCACATGAAGTGTTTCCTCATCTGGACTATTTATCTTCAGTCTTCCTCTGGTTTTGTGGAACCCAAGAAACAAAATTGAAGTGCTTAAATTATATAAAATTCAGAGGATCCTCTTCTTGCCAGGCTGCCTCATCCTAGCTTTCTCTTAGGCTGGAAAGCCTTAGTTAAGGGGATGTCCTGGATCTTGTAGTATGGCTAGTGACATCCACTTAGAGGAGCCTAACTCCCCCGCATATGCTTTCAGCTGCTCCCAGTATGGCAGGGTTCACTGTAACATGCTGAGGACCATGGGAATATCCTGAGACCCACAGCAGTGTAAACGGAGCCCAGTGACAGATTGGCTCCAGGATGATATCCCAGGCTACCTCCAAATAATAGCCCATTCTAACTCTAGGATGATATCCCAGGCTAGCTCCAAATAATACCCCATTCTAACTCCAGGATGACATCCGAGGCTAGCTCCAGGATGATAGATAGCCCAGGCTATCTCTAAGATGACATCCCAGGCTAGCTCCAAATAATACCCCATTCTAACTCCAGGATGACATCCGAGGCTAGCTCCAGGATGATAGATAGCCCAGGCTATCTCTAAGATGACATCCCAGGCTAGCTCCAAATGATACCCCATTCTAACTCCAGGATGACATTCCAGGCTAGCTCCAGGATGATAGATAGCCCAGGCTATCTCCAAATGATACCCCATTCTAACTCCAGGATGGCATCTCAGGCTATCTCCTCGACTGAACAAACAGAAAGAGGCCTCTTTGCCTTTACTACTTTTTCTTACCCTTGTGTTGTCAGGGACATATTTATTACAGTTTGAGACAGTGTCTTCCTTTTTACTTAGGCGGTTTGGAAGCTATTGATGCATTTTAATATGCACCAATCTATTAGTGCATCTTTGTCTTTTATCTTTTAACAAATTTAGCTCATCATTGTAATTGAAAAATATATGATAATTATTTAATTATTTTTGCTTTAAATTATATAGTCAGTATCTGGACGCC